>NC_058088.1:189929251-190284443 GCF_014858855.1 Bufo gargarizans
ATTGCTGCCCGTCTGCAGTTTATAAAGATCACTTGGACAAAACGAAAAGACAATGTTTCGAGGACACAGTGAGACCAGAAAATAACTATTTGGTTTAAATTAGTAATGCGGAAAGGAAAACACCTCATCCCATCTGTGACACATGTGGTGGGACTATCATGGTTTGGTCCAGCTTTGCCATCATTGATGGAACAATGAATTCTGAATTATACCAGCAAATTCTAAAGGAAAAAGGTCAGGACACCTGTCCATGAGCATGAATCTCAAGAGAACGTGAGTTATGCCTGCAACGACCCTAAGAACACAAGTCATTCTACCAAAGAATGGTTAAAGAGGAAGAAAGGTAAAGTTCTGGAACGGCAGTATCAAAGTCCTGACCATAATTCAATAAAAATGTGGAAGGACCTGAAGTGAGCAGATCATGGGAGGAAACCACCAACATAGCAGAGATTAAGATGTTTTGAACGGAGGAAAGGGCTAAAATTGTTCTCAAACCGATGTGCAGGACTAATCGCCAATTACCGGGAACGTTGAGCCGCAGTTGTTGCTGCACAAGTCTAATATTTTTGACTCATTTGTTTGATTTGGTTCTTTATCTACTTTAGGACTTGTGTGAAAATCTGATGTAGTTTTAGGTCACGTTCATGAAGAAATATAGAAAATTCTGAAGGGCTCACAAATGTTTAAGGACCACTGTATCAAATACACAAACAAATAAAAAAAACTAAGGGGAATAATGCTCTTTTTGAGAACCTATTTATGAAAAACCTAACTCAAAGTCCCAGTGCCTTCTGGAGACTTGGGACCTTACTAGCACTGGTTGGCCATTTTGGGTCAAACAAGACCTGCTTGACGCTTTTGGCGACAGTCCCTGGTTAGGATCCTTCACTACACTAATGTGATGCCCAATTAGATTATTATATTTTTTTTTGCAACCCCTCAATGTATGAAGTTAAACATTTTTTTACAGTGTTGAACAATTGTATCTTTATTGTTTTCACTCCAAGTACAAAGCTGGGCAGGATTGTGCCTTCAAGGAACTTCAAACCCTTACGAGACCATGGATACTGTACATTCCAAGTATGGAAAATTGAGTTTTATTAGTTTATTACATCCATACAACCTGACACTATGGAATGTCACCACCAGTCTAATCATTGCATGGTCTTATCTATCTGAGGTAAAAGTGGCTTTTGAGGAGCGGCAAAAAGTACCCATGAACACTCTACAGATAGATCCAGTAGACCATTTACAATATTCTCTTATCAGTAATTCCCTCGGGTAAACATATTTTCTCCGTGTCAGCATTACATACGTTTTACAACATCCACTTTGACCCACTGTCCCATGGGGCTGTTAAATTTTCACCAACGGGGCGATGTTATAGGCAAGGCATATGGGGCATGTACCATGGAAAGCTAAGGCTCCTCCACCACTCAACCTCTTCTTGAAGGCAATGGTAGCCAAGAACAGGTGACCATACATGCCTGCCTATCTCTATAACACCCATTAACATTAGTGGAGAGGGCACAATGGCCACCACTCAACGAGGTTCGATTAGGGGGGTAATGTGTGGTCTAGCCCAGAAAGGATGTCCATATCAAATCTTGCCCTCCTCACCATCTAAAGTTTAGGTGGAAATTGTCCCACTTAAAATACTTAAATATTACTTCATTAGAAATACATTCCCAAATACCTTACATAGTTATAATGGCTCGTTTGGTCTGGGGAGCAATGATTAGGTAAAAATAAAATGATCAGTACACACAAAACCTGTCCTAATCACACAGGAGGACAACACTGAGCTAAAGAGCTGCCTCATCCTCTCTCTGCTCTGCTCGTCAGGGATTATGATCCTGATTACAGTTTAATATGGTCATCAGCTGAATCTCTCTAGGAATGGAGTTCATGAGCAGATGTGGCTAATGAGCAGCAGCACATGTCTGCATTCCCCATTACCACAGTGTGTCCTCTCTGTACTTCATGTCTCCTCATGAACTCCATTACTACAGAGATTGAGCTGAAGATCTTCTCATCTGTATTCTGGATCATAATCCCTGATCAGCAGAGAGGAGGATGAGGCAGCTCTTTACCTCAGTGTTGTGAAGTAACTTGTCCTGCTGTGCGAATAGGACAGGCTTTGTGTGTACTAACAGGACGGCTGGCTATTTTGTTTCTCCTAATCATTGCTCCCTGGACAAAACGAGCCATTATAACTAGTGAAAGGTATTTGGGAATGTATTTATAACAAAGTAATAGTTACGTATTTTCATTTCCTTAATTCCTGGAGAACCCCTTTGAGGCCCTTCAAAAGAACTTTGGTGGCCAAAACGAACCACAAAACTCTGAAAATTTTGTACCATGATCCAATTCTAGCTAAGTCCCAGACATGAGTATTTCTTCTCCATTCATTGGAGACGTCATTGAGGTACCTCAAAGAAAAAAAGCCAAGGGGCAAAGGAGATCAGTAAAGCGCTATGGGTTACCTGGTTCCAGAAATTGGGTGATAGAGCTCTGACCTCTCAGAATCCACCCACTCACACTGATGCTACCTTCTCACATCTCAAGATAGATCAGAACATTAGTGCTCCATAAACTCAATGGGAACCTCATCTATATACCTTGAAGATACAAGCCAAATGGTGAAGACCAGAAAAACACCATGGGCTTCTCCTGGGTGGTGGGACTCTTAGCTCACAGACCATTCCTCCTCGTACTGATGCTACCTTCTCACATTCCGAAGATAGATTAGAACATTAGTGCTCCATAAACTCAATGGGAACCTCATCTATATACCTTGAAGATACAAGCCAAATGGTGAAGACCAGAAAAACACCATGGGTTTCTCCTGGGTCCAGATACTGGGTGGTGGGACTCTTAGCTCACAGAGCATTCCTCCTTGTACGGATGCTACCTTCTCACAAGTCTCAAGACAGATCATAACATTAGTGCTCCATTAAACTCAATGGGAAGATCCAAGCCAAAGGGTGAAGTAAAGCACTATGGGTTTTTCTTGGTTCCAGATACTGGTTGGAAGGATTGTTGGCTCTCAGACCCTCCTGACCTTGTACTGAACCTTCTTATAGGTCTCAAGACAAATCAGTATACTAGTGGTCAATGGGGACGCCATCGATGTACCTTAAAGATACAAGTCAAAGGTTGAAGACCAGAAGAGCACTATGTTTTTTTTTTGGTTCCAGATATTGGTTGACAGGGCTCTTAGCTCTCATAACCTTCTCCCTTCCTATCTTCTCAAGACAAATCAGTATACTGATAAACATGGAGGAATTTGAAAGTGGTTCATTCATTCCGTTTTCTATCCCTGGCCAGGTGACCTCCTAAATGTGAAACAGCATGACAGACATGTAGACGTAGTAGTACTAAGGAGTACACAATGCCTCGCTAGACAAAAACCTGATCTGCATGCAACTGGTATCGTTCCTTGAATCTCATTTTCCTGATATTCCAAAAAGTTTCACAACTTGTTACTTCACTTGTATGTAATAAGAAAGCTTACAAGACCTACCCTGAAAATAAATCATTGGTATAAGGGAAAACCCCTTTCAGGCCCAAAAATATATAAATATAATAACAACTATTAAAATGCTAAAAAAAAATAATAATAATAATAATATGAAATATAAAATTTTATAAATTAAAAGAGAAATAAAAAAAATTCTAAACATAAATATAAGAAAAACAAGAAATATATAGAAATGTATATAAAACAAAAAAATGAGGAAAATGAAAATTTTCAACAAAAATGTAAATATGTAAAAATTAAAATTTAATAAAATAAACAAAAAAATAAAAATCGCCAAGTCACTGTATGCAGCACGTACAGTGTCCTTTATGATCTTTCCCCCTGCACGTCGCAGCAATTAAACAATGCTCTCCATTATTGCTCCCCCAATTACAGCAGCTTTATGGAAGTTCAAAGTCTGTGAACGTGAAGTCGACTTGATACCTGCAGAGCCCGCTCCAGCAGACGGGTAACCAGCCCCGCCACACAACGTGACGCAAGGAAGGATCACCAGGCACCCTTTACATTTGAGGCTCAGTGTTTATCCAGGCAGTCGCCGAACAAATAGAGGAAACCCTGAGCCGCGTCCCCGTATGTGCAGCCGCAGGGCCCGTCCGTCAGTTACACCGGCTTCCTTATACCTACATGTATCAAGACTTGGAGACGGCACAAGGAAATAGAGGGAAGGAAGCAAAGACAATCCCCACCTCAGATGCCAAGCAGCAGGATTAGTCAGGAACAGGTCCAACAGAGAGAGGCGACGATGTCACACCTGGTGCCAGCTTACCTGTACATCTATAAATGTGTCATCAAATGCATCTCTGCATCCATAGCACTGCTCTCATCATCCACAGGGGCAGCATTATAGTAGTTATATTCTTGTACATAGGAGGCAGCATTATAGTAGTTATATCCTTGTACATAGGAGGCAGTATTATAGCAGTTATATTCTTGTACATAGGAGGCAGTACTATAGTAGTTATATCCTTGTACATAGGAGGCAGTATTATAGTAGTTATATCCTTGTACATAGGAGGCAGTACTATAGTAGTTATATCCTTGTACATAGGAGGCAGTATTATAGTAGTTATATCCTTGTACATAGGAGGCAGTACTATAGTAGTTATATCCTTGTACATAGGAGGCAGTATTATAGTAGTTATATCCTTGTACATAGGAGGCAGTATTATAGTAGTTATATTCTTGTACATAGGAGGCAGTATTATAGTAGTTATATTCTTGTACATAGGAGGCAGTATTATAGTAGTTATATTCTTGTACATAGGAGGTGGTATTATAGTAGTTATATTATTGTACATAGGAGGCAGTATTATAGTAGTTATATCCTTGTACATAGGAGGCAGTACTATAGTAGTTATATCCTTGTACATAGGAGGCAGTATTATAGTAGTTATATCCTTGTACATAGGAGGCAGTATTATAGTAGTTATATTCTTGTACATAGGAGGCAGTATTATAGTAGTTATATTCTTGTACATAGGAGGCAGTATTATAGTAGTTATATTCTTGTACATAGGAGGTGGTATTATAGTAGTTATATTATTGTACATAGCAGCAGTATTATAGTAGTTATATTCTTGTACATAGGAGGCAGTATTATAGTAGTTATATTCTTGTACATAGGAGGCAGTATTATAGTAGTTATATTGCTGTACATAGGAGCAGTATTATAGTAGTTATATTCTTGTACATAGGAGCAGTATTATAGTAGTTATATTCCTGTACATAGGCGCAGTATTATAGTAGTTATATTCTTGTACATAGGAGGCAGTATTATAGTAGTTATATTCTTGTACATAGGAGCAGTATTATAGTAGTTATATTCTTGTACATAGGAGCAGTATTATAGTAGTTATATTCTTGTACATAGGAGCAGTATTATAGTAGTTATATTCTTGTACATAGGAGCAGTATTATAGTAGTTATATTCTTGTACATAGGAGCAGTATTATAGTAGTTATATTCTTGTACATAGGGGGGCAGTATTATAGTAGTTATATTCTTGTACATAGGGGGGCAGTATTATAGTAGTTATATTTTTGTACATAGGAGCAGTATTATAGTAGTTATAGTCTTGTACATAGGAGGCAGTATTATAGTAGTTATATTCTTGTACATAGGGGGGCAGTATTATAGTAGTTATATTTTTGTACATAGGGGCAGTATTATAGTAGTTATAGTCTTGTACATAGGAGGCAGTATTATAGCAGTTATATTCTTGTATATAGGAGGCAGTATTATAGTAGTTTTATTCTTGTACATAGGAGCAGTATTATAGGAGTTATATTCTTGTACATAGGAGCAGTATTATAGTAGTTATATTCTTGTACATAGGAGGCAGTATTATAGTAGTTATATTCTTGTACATAGGAGGCAGTATTATAGTAGTTATATTCTTGTACATAGGGGGAGTATTAGGCCTCTTTCATACGAGCGAATTTCCCGCACGGGTGCAATGTGTGACGTGATCAACAAAATAAAGCCTACTTAGGCTAATAACCTCACTTGTCCCAGATATTAAAACTGAACTTTTACTATCTGTGTTAAGAATTACTAAGTATAAGTGAATGTGAGCTACAGAAAGGGTTAGAACTATCTGATGCCCTGTCAGTTCTGAAGCATGTATGTTGTAACTGCAATGTCAGCCGGGGGTGCGCTCCCTGAACTCTGTATTAGCAGACCAGTACAGCACCTATATGTATTTCTATAGATAAGTCTATGTAACAGACACTGTTCACTCTTGGACAAGCTCCGCTAATTTGGTACTACACTAATTGCTGGAACTGAACACTAAATACTGTCCCCCAACATGTTTCGCCAGCTAATCTGGCTTCATCAGGGGTAACGGACAGAATTGCGTGACGTGAACGCATAGCACCCGCACTGAATCCTGACCCATTCATTTCACAGACCACATGAGCGTTTTTTTTTCACGCATCAGTTCTGCGTCGTATGAAAAACGCATCATGTTCTATATTCTGCGTTTCTCATGCAGCCCTGGCCCCATAGTAGTGAATGGGGCTTCAGCGAAAAACGCATTGCATCCACAAGCAGGTGCAGATGTGATGCGTTTTTCACGGACGGTTGCTAAGAGATGTTGTTTGTAAACCTTCAGTTTTTTTATCATGCGCGTGAAAAACGCATCAAAAACGCATTGCACCCGCGTGGAAAAAAACGGAACAACTGAACGCAATCGCAGACAAAACTGACTGAACCTGCTTGCAAAATGGTGCGAGTTTCACTGAACGCATCCGGAGCGGATCCGTGACGCTTGTGTGAAAGGGGCCTTATAGTCTTTTCTGTAGCTCCAGTGTAAAATACTTGACTTGAAGGGATTACAGCACCAGGGATCTTGATTCCCAGGGTGATCGGGGTTGCCCCTTAATCTCCTATTAGCATGCGGCTTGGTTAGTGTACCCTCGTTACTCCCATTATCCAGCCCAGTGTCCAGTCCCGGCTGCAGATTAATCTGAGTAATGAGGCTTGTGCTTTGTTTGTGACCAGTCAGTCGAGCGTAAAACAATGGGCACAGATCTGATCAGGGCCGAAATGTTGACATACAGTGCCTTGCAAAAGTTTTCACCCCCCTTGACTTTTTTTGTATTTTGTTACATTACAGCCTTAAGTTTAATGTTTTTTTAATCTGAATTTTATTTGCGGGTTGCTTCACGTTCATGTTCTGTAAATGACAT
Organism: Bufo gargarizans; assembly: GCF_014858855.1. NCBI lineage: Eukaryota > Metazoa > Chordata > Amphibia > Anura > Bufonidae > Bufo > Bufo gargarizans. The sequence goes on from NC_058088.1 coordinate 189,936,488, forward strand.
GATGCAAATCCTCAAACAATCCATGGGAATTCCAGGTTGTGAGGCACCAAAACACCCAAAAAAAAATACTGAATACTTTTGCAAGGCACTGTATTTGGTGAGGTTCCCGGGCTGGACGATACAGTGAGAAGATCTGTTGGGTGGACTTTTCAGCTCACTGGTTTCGCAATCAGACCATTCGCCGCAAAACCAGCATCAACACTTAGGTCACTGGGCCAATGCGGCATCATGCAACTTTGAGGTGACACCTATTAAAGTGAAAAGGGGGTGCGCTGTGATAATACAAGTCTCTGCTTTAGTCAATAGAAAAGGGGGGGGGGGGGGGGGTCCTGCGTGGGAGGTGGGGACAGATTGTCCGGAAATGTGTTTAATAAAGCTTCAAATTATTTTGATTAAACAAGTTGCAAAATGACAATGCAAACAACCCCCCCCCCCTCTATTTCACAATGGTATGGTCCAGTTTACAAATCAGAAGCGTGTAAATAGGCTTTACCATTACCAGCTCTTAAAGGGACAGTCACTCAATGCAATATTATAGGAATATCTGTTTCTGAGAAAGCTGGGTGAAAACCAATATGGCTGCAAGGGCCCTCACGCGGCTTTCCCAGATTGGCAGAGCTGCAGCAACTCAGCGGCCGAGGCTATACCCTTCTAGATTGAGGTGTCCAGGGTCTTGTAGTCGGAGTCGTGTGATCAGGAGTCACATGACTGACTATATAACAGACTGCTCCCGGGCGTCCTACGTGCAGCGAGGAATGTCCGCTTATTTCCTCTTTCTAGATGCACATAAATCACAAGATCTGCCCTCGTTCTCCTCTTTGCAAGGCATTCAGATGTTCCCTAGGAAGATCTGCCATTCAGCAACCTAAGAAAGCTGGGTGACAATCCACATAGCTCCCAATAGGGTTGTCACCCAGCTTTCCCATAGCCCTGAACGTCCAGTATGGAAGTGGGGAATGTATCACTGCAGAACTGGAAAGATCTGACACCCAGGAGCCTGGGAAAGCTGGGTTACGATCAATATAACTTTCATTGCGGTTCTCACCCAGCTTTCTCATATACCCGAATTACCAGTATGGTACTGGGGAATGTATAACCTACAGAGCTAGACGGGTCTGCCATTCAGAAGCCTGGGAAAGCTGAGTGGCAATTAATATAGCTTCCAATGGGGTTGTGATCCAGCTTTGCTATACTCCTGAATGGCTAGTACGGAACTGGAGAATGCATCGCTGCAGAACTAGGAAGGTCTTCCATTCAGGAGCCTGGGAAAGTTGGCCGACAACCAATATAACTTTCCTTAGAACTGTCACTCAGCTTTCCCATATTCCTGAATGGCAGGTATGGAAGTGGATTAGAAGTTATTGCAGAAATAGGAAGACCTACCATTCAGAAGTCTGGGAAAGCTGAGTGGCAATCAATATAGCTCCCAATGGGGTTGTCATCCAGCTTTGCTATACTCCTGCATGGCTAGTATGGAACTGGAGAATGCATTGCTGCAGAACTAGGAAGGTCTTCCATTCAGGAACCCTGGAAAGCTGGGTGACAATCAATAAAGCAAATCTATAAAGAATTACCATTCAGGAGTCTGAGAAGGCTGGATAGCGATCATTACAGCTCCCATTAGGGTTGTTACCCAGCTTTACTATATTCCTGAAAGGCTGGTATGGAGGTGGGCAACGTATCACTGTAGAACTGCCATTCAGGAGACTGGGAAAGTTGGCCGACAACCAATATAACTTTCCTTAGAACTGTCACTCAGCTTTGGAAGTGGATTATAAATTATTGCAGACATAGGAAGACCTACCATTCAGAAGCCTGGGAAAGCTTAGCATGGCACCCACGGGAGTTGTAACCCGGCTTTCCTATATTCCTGAAAGGCTGGTATGGAAGTGCCATTCAGGAGCCGGGAAAAGCTGGGTGACAGCCCTACTGAAGGGTGCAGTGGCGGCCATAGTGGTCATCACCCAGCTTTTCCAGAAGCAGATACAAATCCAGGATTACCTCAGTCTCTTGGCGCAGACTATCATTGTGTATGGAGATTTCATTTTTTTTGGTGCGTGTGACACCGGAATGGAGGACCAAATCCATTCGGTGCCAGCGGCGGGCGCAGCGAAGAAACACAAACAAAGCAAAACGCTACAGACAACAAACACTGCGAGGGCCAAACAAAACACGCAGGGCACAACGTCCATGCCATCGCCTGTGCAAATACACGCTGCCCGGCAGACGGCGCTGCGGCGATCTGATTACGGAATATTCCGGCGTCGCTTCATCTGGACTCGGCGAGTGCCAGGCTGTCAGCCACGGGACTCATTTTGCACGCAGAGAGGAAAGAGTTAAAAGCATAAGACTGTTAAAATGACCGCGGCCTGCAAGTAAAGCGCCTCACATGACCCTCAACCCGGAGGGGGGTACAGCGCGACTCAAAAAGGTTTAATCCTGGGAAGGAGCTGCCAAGATTCCTGCACACGTCTTCAGGAGGGAAAGAAGGCGTCTGCAAGGCTAAGGGGCTCGGGGTGAACCCAATCTTCCCATTGCTCTCCCATTTCTAGCCTGGCATCTGTGCCCATCATGTCAAAGGAGTCCAATTTTGACACGTGGCTCCTTTTGACGGCCCCCCCAGGGGCAAGCTATTGCCAGGGCACAGGAGGGCACAGTGGGCACAACCGGAGGGTTCAGCTCTGAAAAAGCCTATTTGCCACGGGGCTTGTGATGCGCGCCCCCCCCCCCCCCCAAAGTCCTCATCTAAGGCAGACACTCAGACACTTGATACAATGTAGCTTTTCTCTGCGATTCAGATACATTGTATCAGTGGGCACTGGGGAGGGAGCAATGTACCTGGCCGCAGAGGAAACAACCCCCACATTAGGTCAGTGGGCACCATAAATGTGTCACCTATGAAATCTGAGGGGGGTATTTACTGGGTGCAATCAAGGGAGGGGGCGGGGGGGGGGGGGGGGAGATAAAACTGCACCTAAGTGTAGTCACCACCGTCAACTACTTAAAGGGGCAATCCGCCCTCAGCATACAACCTTCCTCCAGCCTGGCTGTGTATTACTTAGACACCATATGGCGGTATTATTTGGTCACTATATAAAGCCTTTAATATCGCAATTAGATAGCATAGCTATATGGTGGATATTATTATTATTATTAGCAATGGCACTATAGTGCGGCACTCTACCTGACACCAGAAATACAGACTGCATACGGCATTACACAGCACAGAACAATTATATTTTCCCTGTATAAGACTAGATATACGAGCACTATATGGAAGTATTATATGGTGCTATCGCTATCATTACTAGTATTGGCACTACCCCATGACATCTCATGTTATAGATATTAGTTCCCTATATGACACGACATATTAAAACCACTCTATTACATGGGCACCATATGGCGTCATTTTTACTACTGGTGGCACTCGTGTTACCTATAGAGCATGAGACTATTACATCAGCGCTATATGGCATCATTCTTAGTACTATTGGCACTGTTACATATCCTCTATATGACACTAGACACATACTATATGGCAGTATTACACAGGCTTTAAATGGCACTATTATTACTGCTATTGGCACCAGCGCTGCATGAGACATAACTACTGTATTGCAGTATTACATAGGCTCTATATGGCGCCATTCTTACTACTTTTAGCACTTTTATAAGCTCCTTTAGAACACTAGATATATAGGCACTATACTGCAGTATTACATAGGCTCTATATGGCACCATTCTTACTACTTTTGACACCTTTATAAGTTCCTATATAATCACTGTATTGCAGTATTACATAGGTGCTATATGGCGCCATTCTTACTACTTTTAGCACTTTTATAAGTTTCTATATAACCACTATATTGCAGTATTACATAGGCTCTATATGGCACCATTCTTACTACTTTTGACACCTTTATAAGTTCCTATATAATCACTATACTGCAGCATTACATAGGTGCTATATGGCGCTATTCTTACTACTTCTGCTCCCTATATAACACTAGACATATAGGCACTGTTTGGCAGTATTACATGGACACTGTATGATATTATTACACTACATTCCCTCCTACTAAACTATTAACATTGTGACGCCCCTGGGTCCACAGTCCTTGATGTCACGGCCGGTCCACGTTGAGCCCCTGAAGCTGTGATACATTAGGATCAATCCCTGGTGATCTCATCAGATGACCGGCACTCGCAGCCCTGGCCGACAGCCATAATGTCACACAAACCCGAACTCTGCCCACCCCTCCCGGGCCTCCGCGGGGGCTCAGATCTCTATCAGACTGTTCCCTTTGATTTCCTCACTCGCTGTTTTTCGCGGTGACCGCTGGCAATATTTTAATAAAAAATGCTAATTATAAGACGCACAAGAACAAAAAATGACTTTAATGTGGCACCGAGACCATAGCGCCTGCAATCATTCGCCGACTCCGCCCCCTGGACTCATAACCCCAGAGCCAGCAGGAATTTAAAGGGATAAACCCCACGTCTGCCTTAGACTTAAAGGGGAAGTACAGAGGCTGGAGATCAAACACCCGGTCTATTATAGTCCACTCACCCATCCCTGACAGAACCACGTACCCCTTTAACGGGATAATATCCGTCCACGTCACGCCCATACGATATTACCACATCTCCGTCAGGTCCGATCTGTTATAACATAGCACCTTTAGGTCACGATATTGGGGATCTCTGTGCGGCAGGGGGGGGGGGGGGGTCTCAATATATCACAAACTAGAGGACAGAGTAGACAACAGCAACCTGTACACAATTGGGGGGGGGGGGGAACCTTCAAGTTATTTTGGGGTCCCCCCCCCCATATACTCTATACAGTAATGAGGCACCCCACAACAATGAGACGTGAACTACAACACCCATCAGATACCCTGGGAAAAGATGACCCCAAAAATGTCACCTTGACAAAAGCAAGGGAGACGTCCCCTAAATAGCAGCCTAATACCACGCTGGGGTGCTGCACAGGCACTAGGGCCGCCCCTTATATTGAGTTTTGGGGTCCCAGACCATGGACAGCCTAAAATGTTATGTCTGGGATGGAATAAATCAGCAGGAATCCTCCAGTGAAGCCCTGCAGAGCATTGCTCCATTACTACAGGATGCAGAGTATCTCACCAAAGGCATATGGGGGGGTCTAATTAAATGGGAACTCTACCCCTGCACATAACCTTACACAACTCTTTACCGAGTCCAACAAGCCAGCCCCCAGCCCAATGCCAGGCCCGGCGCCCCCTCACCTGGCCGCCAGAGCCGCTCTGTGACCGCTGTCACCTCCGTCTTCCACAGCCACCAGCCCAGCTCCGCCGACTCTGACACATCCGCCGAGGAGACCCCGCCCACTGCCGAGGGACGGCGGGGTTTACTAGAGCCTTCAATGAACTGACTGTCATGGCCACGCCCCCAGCCAATCACAATCCACAACGCTCCAAGGTCGCTCGGTCATTGGCTAGCCACAGCGAGGCGTGAAGAAGCCTTCCGCGTTCCACCAGCGTGGACAGACGCCACGTGATAGGTCTTTGCTAGCAGTTCACGACTTTTACTTTACGGCAGCGGCAAAGCGAGGACGACAAGAGGGGAGTGAGGGGGGGAGTCAGCTGACTACCCTGTGACTGTCAGGGAGCCCGGAAGAGGCAGCTGGCTGCCGGTGGGGTTACTGCTGCTCCTGGTCTAGACCCCCCTACACCGTCATGTTTGCGCCAGATGAGGAAGATGCTGACTTTTTGTCCCCTACTGGAGGGTAAGTGGCCCTTGAGAGAGGCGGGAGGGCCCCCCATGTTACTGTGAAGGAGGCTTCCTGTTAGTAAATTGACTGACATTCAGTAAAAGACCATGGAGGCTGCGGCCTCAGTGTGGAACTATAAGTGCCAGCAGCCTGTGAATGATGAGAGTTGTAGTTACACTGCCCAGGTCTACGATATGACCTGAGACCCTGTTAAAAGCGGTTGTGTCATTGGCGCCGCTCTGTCAGGTCGCTCCATCCTCTCGGTTAGCGGAAACAGTCATCATGGCAGTCACGTGGCGGTCTGGACCCTGGAGCTCCGCCAAACAGATTGTAAAAAAAAAAAAAAAAAAATACTTTTCCTAATATACTTTATGTATCCATTCTTCACCAACATCTCCGCTAGCTGTCAGTGAATAGAAGCGTCTTGCATTTTGATGGTTGCCGTGGTCTACAACTGCCAGCGATTCTATACAGCAGTAACGCTGGGAGTTGTAGTGCTTGCAGTCTGCATCAGACAGGCCCCAGTGCCTCGATATAGCGCACCCACTGGCTCCTTCCTGCCATGAATGGACGCCTTGACGCGCCAATCAGCCCTGGCGTCAGGTTCCCTTTCATTGGCGCCACAAGGAAAAGCATTGGTTCTGTGCGGATGGGGAAATCGCATGAAGAGCAATTCCCCAATACAATAACATGAAGATGTCATCCCAATAGCGGAGATCTTGCAGCTCGATGGCAACCGCGGATCTGTGTCTTTCAGACGTGGCGGGGGTCGGTGCGCTGAGACCCCCCGCCCCAGTGATAGCTAGAATAAAGGGGGCTCAGCTCTGCATAACAGGGGCACAGACGGGCCAATAGGATGCATCACAGTCCAGGGACCGCAGAGGCGGAGACCTCTATGGTCAGCCCCCCCCCCCCCCTCATCTGAAATGGCTGATAACAGAGAACAGCAGCCTGTAGACTTTCAGCTCCTCATCCTTATGTTCTTGGATCAGGTCCCAGGGAGGAAGCGATGGCGAGAAGTGCAAAAAGCAGAACTTCAGGACAATCGCTGATCTGCAGTGTGTCTGATCGAGGCTCGGGTGATCTGAGCAGTCATGGGGCCTTGCCCAAGCGGCTCCGGTGTGCCCCCCCCCCCCCCCCCCCCCGCGCTTTCCTTGCCCCAACGGCTTTAGGATAAATCGCTGCCCCCCTGGTGGTCGGTCATCACTGATGAGCATAGGACAGGGGATGGAATCATCGCCCCCTGGTGGCTGGTTATCCGTGATGAGGATGGGGCAGTGATAGAATCATCGCCCCCTAGTGGTTGGTTACCACTGTAGTGTATGGGGCAGTGATTGATTCATCGCCCCCTGGTGGCTTGTTCTCCATAGGTGAAGAAATGACTCTCTGCCCCCTAGTGGTCACTTATCCAGGAAAGTGATCTACCGATGTGTGCCGCCCCCTAGTGGCTGTGTATACTATTAGGGTCAGCACTGGGTCCCTGCACAGGGTACAAGCCCCTCATTGTTTCAGGAAATTGAGGAAATGAGCGGCTGCTGTCAGATGATCGGCATTAGTGACATTGGGGCAGACCTCCTGCTGCCAGTCCTCGCTCCTCTCCGGCCGCACAGGGATGCAGCAGGCTCGGCGGTAGAATTTGTCGTAGAGGTGACAGATACCACGTGCAGGTGCCGGGCCGCGCCGCCCGCTGGTGCCAGTTTTGCACTGGAAATGGGTCCAGGAGAAGCAGCAGAGAGCGCGTCCCGACCGTGGAAGACCGACTACTGCTGGCACGAGAAGCATGGGTCAGTGCAACGCGGCAGATAGGAGGCCGCAACCATAGGCGCTTTATGTATTGTCATTTTAAGATCTCTGATTGCTGTCAGTGAAGTGGGAACATTACTGTTCACTTTAGCGACTAAAAACCTGTCCTATGTTTCACAGCTGAGGGTTTGTTTCACTTGCATCCAACTCTTTTGCTTCCAAGCTGATACATTCTACCTGATACATTGTAAAAGAATGAAAGGTTCTGTCACTTTCTGATTTACTTTTCGGCTTGCTGTGAGTGAATGGAAACATCAGACCTCTACACACCTAATACTTCTCTCATCTAAGGGTTTGTTACAGTTGTATCCGGTCTTGACAACCCTGTGCAGCTCCGGACTGATGCAATGCAACAAACTATCAGGGCAGATGTGGATTTGGCTCACATAGGGTGGTGTCGACCGGATGCAATTGCGACGGATTCTCAGCCGTGAGAAGAATGAGATCTGTTCAGGTTCTGGATGAGAAGAAGAATGTTCTCCTTTGCTGACAACAAGCAGAGATTTTGGAAATGAAATTATAAGAAAAGTCATTTCTGCTTATGTTTTAGTTCTATCTGTTCCTGGGAAAGCTGAGCGGCAACCAGTATGACCCAGCTATGACTCGATGGGCTCCCACCTGTCATTCCTCTCTGACAGTCAGGACTCCTGGAAAGCTGGGTGCCGCCCCTGCTGCATTGGTGATCACCCAGCTTTTCCAATGACTCTTCTGTTCATTTCCTAGGGCGAAGCTGGCCTCTCTGTTTGGGATTGACCAGAGCGTCTCTGCGCAGGGGAACGAGTCCTTCCAGTACACTGCGCCAAAGCAGCCGAAGAAGGGCGCGGTGCCAGCGGGTGAGGAAGCAGGACTCCTGCTCGGGATGGGGGGTTAAACCTTTGAAGCAATTGTGGGAGCCGGCAGGGGGTCTGAGGAAGGGCGGCGGCCGAGCAGAAATAATATCCGCACTCTGCTCACGTCTCTTTATTACTTCTCCAGGTACAAAACCCCCCAAAGCGCCCGGAGCCGGCGCTGCGCCATCCGTCCTCTACGCTACAGCGGTCCACGCCTATAAATAGTGAGTACAGACCGCCACGCACCTTGTCGTGTCCGGTGTATACCGCCACAGTATACATATATAGTATGACTTACTAGCAGAATAGTGAGTGCAGCTCTGGAGTATAATACAGGATGTAACTCAGGATCAGTACAGGATAAGTAATGTATGTACACAGTGACTGCACCAGCAGAATAGTGAGTGCAGCTCTGGAGTATAATACAGGATGTAACTCAGGATCAGTACAGGATAAGTAATGTATGTACACAGTGACTGCACCAGCAGAATAGTGAGTGCAGCTCTGGAGAATAATACAGGATGTAATTCAGGATCAGTATAGGATAAGTAATGTAATGTATGTACACAGTGACTGCACCAGCAGAATAGTGAGTGCAGCTCTGGAGTATAATACAGGATGTAACTCAGGATCAGTACAGGATAAGTAATGTATGTACACAGTGACTGCACCAGCAGAATAGTGAGTGCAGCTCTGGAGTATAATACAGGATGTAACTCAGGATCAGTACAGGATAAGTAATGTATGTACACAGTGACTGCAGCAGCAGAATAGTGAGTGCAGCTCTGGAGTATAATACAGGATGTAACTCAGGATCAGTACAGGATAAGTAATGTAATGTATGTACACAGGGAGTGCACCAGCAGAATAGTGAGTGCAGCTCTGGAGTATAATACAGGATGTAACTCGGGATCAGTACAGGATAAGTAATGTATGTACACAGTGACTGCACCAGCAGAATACGGAGTGCAGCTCTGGAGTATAATACAGGATGTAACTCAGGATCAGTACATGGATAAGTAATGTATGTACACAGTGACTGCACCAGCAGAATAGTGAGTGCAGCTCTGGAGTATAATACAGGATGTAATTCAGGATCAGTATAGGATAAGTAATGTAATGTATGTACACAGTGACTGCACCAGCAGAATAGTGAGTGCAGCTCTGGAGTATAATACAGGATGTAACTCAAGATCAGTACAGGATAAGTAATGTATGTACACAGTGACTGCAGCAGCAGAATAGTGAGTGCAGCTCTGGAGTATAATACAGGATGTAACTCAGGATCAGTACAGGATAAGTAATGTAATGTATGTACACAGGGAGTGCACCAGCAGAATAGTGAGTGCAGCTCTGGAGTATAATACAGGATGTAACTCAGGATCAGTACAGGATAAGTAATGTATGTACACAGTGACTGCACCAGCAGAATAACGAGTGCAGCTCTGGAGTATAATACAGGATGTAACTCAGGATCAGTACAGGATAAGTAATGTATGTACACAGTGACTGCAGCAGCAGAATAGTGAGTGCAGCTCTGGAGTATAATACAGGATGTAACTCAGGATCAGTATAGGATAAGTAATGTATGTACATGGTGACTGCACCAGCAGAATAGTGAGTGCAGCTCTGGAGTATAATACAGGATGTAACTCGGGATCAGTACAGGATAAGTAATGTATGTACACAGTGACTGCACCAGCAGAATAGTGAGTGCAGCTCTGGAGTATAATACAGGATGTAACTTAGGATCAGTACAGGATAAGTAATGCATGTACACAGTGACTGCACCAGCAGAATAGTGAGTGCAGCTCTGGAGTATAATACAGGATGTAACTTAGGATCAGTACAGGATAAGTAATGTATGTACACAGTGACTGCACCAGCAGAATAGTGAGTGCAGCTCTGGAGTATAATACAGGATTCAGGATCAGTACAGGATAAGTAATGTATGTACACAGCGACTGCACCAGCAGAAGAGTGAGTACAGCTCTGGAGTATAATGCAGGTTATAACTGTATGTTACATTCTGGATAGACTGGGCCTGATGTTTTCGCTTGTCTCTCCTTGTACAGTGTGACTGGACAGTACGTGAAGCAGGGCAAGTTTGGGGCAGCAGTTCTGGGTAATCACACTACTAAGGAGGTAAGTATAGGAACAGAAATGGAGGCGCAGTGTTGCATATACATAACCTGATGCCTCGGGAAGGCTGTACAGCTCTGTGACCCCCCCCCCCCCTCTGCTTTATACTGCAGTACAGAATCCTGCTCTACATCAGCCAGCAGCAGCCGGTCACCACAGTCAGGATACATCCGGGATTTGTCTTCACAGTAAGTCATTATATGGGATACCCTGTGTAATCCCAGTGTCAATGTTTTATTGTTCCTCCTCAGAGCCCATAGAACAATGCAGGTTGTTAGGACCTGAAATAGAGCCGTCACTTATCCAGGTGAGGAGCTGCCAGATCTGGAGATCTTCAGGACCTGGAACATCACTCCATCTCAGGTTATATGGTGGGAGGGGCGACCAAAATAGTCGCAAAATGACCCTTTAATGTCCGTCACCTTTGTTATGTCCACTGCAGAACCTAAGGGGGAGGAGCATGACACAGGAAGTCCTTTTTGTCATGCTCCGCCCCTGCACTGGGCATAACGCATATGGTGAGAGTCTTTGCAGAGAGATGTATTTGGACCCCAGGAAAGCTGGATCACAACCCCTGCTGGGGCCACATTGGTTGTCACCCAGCTTTTGGAGAATTGGACGTAACCTCTGAATTAGGATCGCAGAACATAAGTGGCCGTACCCCTGGGCGACCCCCTTTAAGATGATGCTTGCGTGCCTTCTGCTCTCTGCAGGTCCAGCTGAATAACTATGCGGCTTTCTATGATGACCAGAGGCAGAGTTGGTCTATTATGTTCGAGTCTGAGACGAGCGCCGTGGAATTCAGTAAACAGGTGACCCACATATATAATGTGTGTGTGTGTGTGTGTGTGTGTATACTGATCGGCCGTGTCTGACACACCACGCCTGCCGCAGGTCTGCCTCGCCAAGTCTAACAGCGCCATGTCCATAGAGGCCGTGGTCTCCCAGGATCTTCTCCCCGGAGACGGACAAGCAGCAGAAGTAGGAGACTTAATGGAAGTGGCCTACACGGGCTGGTTACTCCAGAACCACGGAATCGGACAGGTACCAGAATTTACTGACGTCCGTCAGTGACTGAGCACAGCGTCTTCCCGTGATCTATAGCAGTCAGTACATGATAGGATGCTTAAAGGGGAAGTCCAGCCAATGACCTAGGTGTGGATTCATGCTTCTAATGACGTGGTCTCCTGCAGTGATTTAGAGAAGTGATGGAGATCTGAGACCCCTGGATTTTACCGCCGCTCACTACTTTATCCCATTCTGATGATTTTTCAGATGTTCGACTCCAACGTTCAGAAGGACAAATTGCTGCGTCTGAAGCTCGGCTCCGGAAAAGTGATCAAGGTGACTTCCGCTTTCCAGTCTTGTATGGAATTGATTTGAGCAGTGCTATAGTCTGAATTAAAGGGGTTGGCCCATCTCTAGGTACCAGAATTTACTGACGTCTGTCGGCGACTGAGCATCCATAAGACATTGTCTAGGAGAGGGGTGCGCAACCTGCGGCATGCGGCCCCCAGAGCCAAGGTTTGCTGCCCCCGTCCTCCTGGACAGAAACGCAGATGATGGTGTGATCAGCTGTGTTTCTGCCATGAGCGCCGCACTGGAGCAGGACGGGCCCTCGGCTGTCGGTGACAGCGGTGCCAGCGCTTCTCCTCGGCGAGCTATGCAGGGTGGACCCCGCTTGGGGGCAGAGGATCCCAGAGCTGCAGGGTCCGGAGACACCGCTGGCTGATTTCCCCTGTAACTGGGGCTCCTTTGGATGTACTGCTCTTGCAGGATGGGTGACTTTTTCTCTCTTTGTCGTCAGGCCTGGGAGGATGGCATGCTAGGGATGAAGAAAGGGGGCAAACGGCTTCTGGTGATCCCTCCCGCACTCGGATATGGCTCTCAGGGCCTGACCGGCAGAATTCCCGCCAACGCCACCCTGGTCTTCGAGGTGGAAGTGAAGCGGGTGAGTGACCTGTTCTGAATGGGTTTTCAATCATTTACTTTCAGGCCTGTCGGCGCCTCGGGAGGTAAACATGGCGGACGTCGCTGTGACTGTATTAGAGCGTCAATATCCAGCGTTCTCCTTTTCAGATGAAGCAGAAGGAGCAGGGAGGTGACCGGCAGAGCGTCGGTTCCCGCGATTCCCCAGTGTCCATTACAGACAGTATTACTGCTGAGAGTCTTCCCCAGCCGCCGACATCGGTGCCGCCAAAACCCGGGTACGTGCAGATGCCCGCTTGCGGTGCCACCAACATGGCCGCCGTTATAGAACTCCTACCAAGCTGTCCCCAACTAATTTGTTCTCTTCTCCAGGGATCCAGATGTTCGTGCCAAGTCCAACTCCATCAGTGAGCAGCTGGCAGTAAGTGACCGCGCTCCCCTCCCTCGGCGCCGATACATTCTGGGTTATTCTTGATCTTTGGCTCTTCCATTGTTTGGCAGAATCCAGACCTGGCGAAGGCCAAGCTCATCTCCCGTATGGCAAGAATGGGGCAGCCCATGTTACCCTTCCTGGCAGGAAGTTCCCCCCCGCAGCCAGACTCCAGTGACTCAGAAATGGAGGTAACGTGGACTTCTGATATTGACACAATCGTAAAGCTTAAAGGGGTTCTCCGGGCCTCTACCTGTAGAGAGCAGCACTTACCCTTCTGTCACTCCACCGATTCCACGGTCTTGGCAGGGATCACGTGACTGCCCGACCGGCCGCACGGTCAGTTGGGCTTCTTCCTGTTCGGCTACGTCTCCGTCATGCAGCTGAACAGGAAGAAAGAGGAGCACAGGTCGGAGCCCGCAGGAGGTCGGAGGAGTGACGGAAGGGTAGGTGCTGCTCTCCAAGTGTCTTCTCTCCTCAAGAGGCTTTTTTAAGGTCCAATCCCAGAGAACCCCTGACATCTTTCTATAGACTTCGCATTTTTCAGTTCATCATCACTCTTTTTTCAAGATCTCTGCTTGCTTTGAGTGACCTGAGACATTCCTGACAACCCATGCTAAGCCAATGCTTCTCACAGCAGAGAATTTGCCACAGTTGTATCCAGTCCTGGAAATTCTATGTGCACAATGTAGCAAACTGTCGGGGTGAGAAACAGATTTGCCGAGTTTTTGCTCGAGCAGACTGATACATTGCAACGAGTCCATCAGCTGTGACTGGTTGTAGGTCTTGTACCAACCTTTGTATGGAAATATCGGGGCAGATTTATTCTTGATCCTAATAATCAGCGCCAAATCGACTACGGTAGCCGATGCAAGGTGATACCTTTGGGTCGTTGGTCTGACTTCATACCACCTGCCAAAATTTTGGCACATGGCGGTGTAACTTAAGCCGCTCCCACCTTCCAAAAAAAGCCATACCCGTTTCCCAGTTGGCCTCGCTGATGGTGCCTGAGGCATGGTGTGTTCAGTAGAATTCTGACGCATCTTCACCCTATTGTTTCATGTCACCATTTTTTGTTTTTTCAGGATCTCTGCTTGCCATCTGTGAATGGAGACATAAATTCAATTAGAAAGAACCTTTCAGGAGCCGTGCCGCCTGAATCCAAAATTCATCTTTTCCATTGTCATTGCTTTTTATAGGACCCCCACACTCAGAGAATTTCGCCACATCCCGCAGCGCCGCTCCCTTTCCGGCCGACCCCACAGATGAGCTACCCTCCTCATATAGCAGCTCCAGGTAACGTGTGTGTTCACCGGTCACCCCTGATCCGCCCCAGGTTGTTCTTTGACTGATCGCCTCTGTCATTTGCAGCCCCTCAGCATCAGCCAGTGCCGGGTCTCCCCGCCTCATCTGCCGCCTTGTTACCCATGGGGCACCTTCCTTCTCAGGCCGCTCCCGGCTTCCAGGTAACCTGACGTAACTGTGGCCCCATCTAGTGGTGGATTTGACTACTGCAATGGTTACATTCTATTTTCAGATTAGCATCAATCTTGTTGGAAAAATCCAGAATAAACTGTAATTTTATATATACAGACGTGGACAAAATTGTTGGTACCCTTTGGTCAATGAAAGAAAAAGTCACAATGGTCACAGAAATAACTTTAATCTGACAAAAGTAATAATAAATTAAAATTCTATAAATGTTAACCAATGAAAGTCAGACATTGTTTTTCAACCATGCTTCAACAGAATTATGTAAAAAAATAAACTCATGAAACAGGCATGGACAAAAATGATGGTACCCCTAACTTAATATTTTGTTGCGCAACCTTTTGAGGCAATCACTGCAATCAAACGCTTCCTGTAACTGTCAATGAGACATCTGCACCTCTCAGCAGGTATTTTGGCCCACTCCTCATGAGCAAACTGCTCCAGTTGTGTCCGGTTTGAAGGGTGCCTTTTCCAGACTGCATGTTTCAGCTCCTTCCAAAGATGCTCAATAGGATTGAGGTCAGGGCTCATAGAAGGCCACTTTAGAATAGTCCAATTTTTTCCTCTTAGCCATTCTTGGGTCTTTTTAGCGGTGTGTTTTGGGTCATTGTCCTGTTGCAAGACCCATGACCTGCGACTGAGACCAAGCTTTCTGACACTGGCTAGTACATTTCTCTCTAGAATTCCTTGATAGTCTTGAGATTTCATTGTACCCTGCACAGATTCAAGACACCCTGTGCCAGACGCAGCAAAGCAGCCCCAGAACATAACAGAGCCTCCTCCATGTTTCACAGTAGGGACAGTGTTCTTTTCTTGATATGCTTCATTTTTTCGTCTGTGAACATACAGCTGATGTGCCTTGGCAAAAACTTCGATTTTTGTCTCATCTGTCCACAGGACATTCTCCCAGAAGCTTTGTGGCTTGTCAACATGTAGTTTGGCATATTCCAGTCTTGCTTTTTTATGATTCGTTTTCAACAATGGTGTCCTCCTTGGTCGTCTCCCATGTAGTCCACTTTGGCTCAAACAACGACGGATGGTGCGATCTGACACTGATGTTCCTTGAGCATGAAGTTCACCTTGAATCTCTTTAGAAGTCTTTCTAGGCTCTTTTGTTACCATTCGGATTATCCGTCTCTTAGATTTGTCATCAATTTTCCTCCTGCGGCCACGTCCAGGGAGGTTGGCTACAGTCCCATGGATCTTAAACTTATGAATAATATGTGCAACTGTACTCACAGGAACATCTAGTTGCTTGGAGATGGTCTTATAGCCTTTACCTTTAACATGCTTGTCTATAATTTTCTTTCTGATCTCTTGAGACAGCTCTTTCCTTTGCTTCCTCTGGTCCATGTCGAGTGTGGTACACACCATATCACCAAACAACACAGTGATTACCTGGAGCCATATATATAGGCCCAATGGCTGATTACAAGGTTGTAGACACCTGTGATGCTAATTAGTGGACACACCTTGAATTAACATGTCCCTTTGGTCACATTATGTTCTGTGTTTTCTAGGGGTACCATCATTTTTGTCCATGCCTGTTTCATGAGTTTATTTTTTTACATAATTCTGTTGAAGCATGGTTGAAAAACAATGTCTGACTTTCATTGGTTAACATTTATAGAATTTTAATTTATTATTACTTTTGTCAGATTAAAGTTATTTCTGTGACCATTGTGACTTTTTCTTTCATTGACCAAAGGGTACCAACAATTTTGTCCACGTCTGTATATTTTTTTTTTAAATAAAACTATTCATATTTTACTAATTCACCAATCACTGCTGGTTAGTCAACTGAGCATCCTTCAAAAGGGCAATGCTTCTACATTATAACCTGTGGACTACTATTGTACTTGATAAGATATCGCTATCCATTATCTTTCAGCCATATACCGGAATCCAGTATACGTACCAGCATAACCCTGCATCCCAGCTGCAGCCGGTGGGCCCCGTCTACCCTGCACCCGTTCAGCAGCCTGCTACTTACCAAGGTACTAACGGTGTCATTTGTGCCGAAACTAAGAAACTGCAGCGTTGGTTAACTTGATGAGATTTGCTTAGCCTGGTTACAACTGTGGCAAACCCTCAGCTGTGCGAAGTAGTAGACTCTGTCTTTAGAAGGGCTGTGTCACTTGTAATAGCGCTGGCCACTAAAAGGACCGAACCCTCTATGGCAGGGATGGCCAACCTGCGGCTCTTCAGCTGTTGCAAAACTACAACTCCCAGCATGCCGAGTCAGGCTACAGCAGGGCATGGTGGGAGTTGTACTTTTACAACTGCTGGAGAGCAGCAGGTGGGCCAGCCCTGCTCTATGGATCCTAAATCTATAGGATCTGCCAATCTGTGTTTGGATCCTTTTGAGCCCCCTTCCACTGACAGCAAGCAGAGATCATATAGTTCAAACACAAAATCAATCCTACTTGTATTGACGAATGAGAGCATGATGGTTGCCCCCCGCGTGACGGCAGTTGCTGTCTGATATACCAGTTATCATGGCTGCCGCTCAGTGTAGTTCCGTCTCTTCCACCGCAGGCGATGTCACTTCTTTCCTGATGACGGAGGCGCGGCAGCAGAGCACCGAGATCCGAATGGCCATCGGCAAAGTCATTGATAAAATAGACAACCTGGCCTCTAGGGTATGGAGACCCCCGCCATGTTTTGTTCTGTTGCTACCTCTGCTGCTTGTCATCTCACTTTCTTGCCTGTCAGGTGGACAATATACATAAGGAAAATTCAGCTGGAGCCTCACACCTGCTGCCCGGAATATCCTCCATCACCATGGAAAGCGCCATGATCATGAATAATATCCAACGTATCATCCAGGTGAGAAGGCGCAGGGGCTGACGCGTACCCATTGAAATATCACCAGGTCTGTGACATCAGATGTCGGCAGGAAATAGTCTCTCAGCTGTACCGGGAACCAATCGCAGCTCTGCAATTGTTGGGGGTCCGAGGAAGCGATGGAGTGCCATCACTTGTAAGGGTTCGGCCATAAGTCGATGTTGTGCGTGACATGTACCCAACCATTGCAGTGCATCAGGGCAGCTATAGAAACGAATGGAGTCACAGTGCGACGTTTCTATGACTGTCCTGCTACATTGCAATACCTGGGTGCGTGACACTTATCGCGCCCAAAATCGCCTTGTAGTCAAACCCTAATGGTGGAAAGGAAAATGGCCACCAATTCACAGAGTATTTTGTACGTTTCATTTTCAGGAAAATGAACGTTTGAAGCAGGAAGTTCTGGAGAAGAGCAGCCGGATAGAGGAGCAAAACGTGAAGATCGGGGAACTTATAAACCGCAACCAGAGGTATTCACGTGCAGTGCTGCCATCTAGAGGCCGTAACTAGGAATGACGTCTGCCAGTTGTATTTCTCCATTCACCATCTGTATCTTCTCCGGCAGGTACGTTGAACAGAGTAATATGTTAATGGAACAAAGGAACGACTCTCTGAATACTTCAACTGAGAGCACACAAGCTAAGATGCTCCATGCCATGCAGGAAAAGGTATTTCTAAGCTGCCGCAGCTCCATTTACCATTCCCTTACCACAGCAATAATACTAGATTTTTAAAGGAAAACGCCATGGTTAGCAATGTTGTGTCCAATCAGCCAATAGGAACTCCTCATTCTGCTTCTCAGCTTCTTGCAAGGAGGCGACATGTCTGCAGATCCATCTCCTTCTACTGATATACCTAATAAGATACTTCCTCTATGTACAAGAATATAATTGCTGTAATACTGCCTCCTATGTACAAGAATATAACTACTATAATACTGCCTCCTATGTACAAGAATATAACTACTATAATACTGCTCCTATGTACAAGAATATAACTGCTATAATACTGCTCCTATGTACAAGAATATAACTACTATAATACTGCTCCTATGTACAAGAATATAACTGCTATAATACTGCTCCTATGTACAAGAATATAACTACTATAATACTGCCTCATATATACAGGAATATAACTGCTATAATACTGCTCCTATGTACAAGAATATAACTACTATAATACTGCTCCTATGTACAAGAATATAACTACTATAATACTGCCTCCTATGTACAAGAATATAACTACTATAATACTGCCTCCTATGTACAAGAATATAACTACTATAATACTGCCTCCTATGTACAAGAATATAACTACTATAATACTGCCTCCTATGTACAAGAATATAACTACTATAATACTGCCTCCTATGTACAAGACTATAACTACTATAATACTGCTCCTATGTACAAGAATATAACTACTATAATACTGCTTCTATGTACAAGAATATAACTACTATAATACTGCCTCCTATGTACAAGAATATAACTACTATAATACTGCCTCCTATGTACAAGAATATAACTACTATAATACTGCCTCCTGTGCACAAGAATATAACTACTATAATACTGCTCCTATGTACAAGAATATAACTACTATAATACTGCTCCTATGTACAAGAATATAACTACTATAATACTGCTCCTATGTACAAGACTATAACTACTATAATACTGCTCCTATGTACAAGAATATAACTACTATAATACTGCCCCTATGTACAAGAATATAACTACTATAATACTGCTCCTATGTACAAGAATATAACTACTATAATACTGCTCCTATGTACAAGAATATAACTACTATAATACTGCCTCCTATGTACAAGAATATAACTACTATAATACTGCCTCCTATGTATAAGAATATAACTACTATAATACTGCCTCCTATGTACAAGAATATAACTACTATAATACTGCCTCCTATGTACAAGAATATAACTACTATAATACTGCCTCCTATGTACAAGAATATAACTACTATAATACTGCTCCTATGTACAAGAATATAACTACTATAATACTGCTCCTATGTACAAGAATATAACTACTATAATACTGCTCCTATGTACAAGAATATAACTACTATAATACTGCCCCTATGTACAGGAATATAACTACTATAATACTGCCTCCTATGTACAAGGATATAACTACTATAATACTGCCTCCTGTGTACAAGAATATAACTACTATAATACTGCTCCTATGTACAAGAATATAACTACTATAATACTGCCTCCTGTGTACAAGAATATAACTACTATAATACTGCCTCCTATGTACAAGGATATAACTACTATAATACTGCCTCCTGTGTACAAGGATATAACTACTATAATACTGCCTCCTATGTACAAGAATATAACTACTATAATACTGCCTCCTATGTACAAGAATATAACTACTATAATACTGCCTCCTATGTACAAGGATATAACTACTATAATACTGGCTCCTGTGTACTATAATACCGCTACTGCTTGTATCTGTCTGGTATGTTCTCTGGCCGCTCTGTGCTTTGCTTGTTCTCACTGTCGCCGCTTTCTCTTTCCCAGCATGCTTTGCACATGGATCTGGGCGGGTATCAGGTGAGGTCTGTGGGGATTTCTTTCTTACGGTTTCTCATATTCTATTTGTCTTGCTGAGATCAGTGGTGCAATCCTTCAGCCCAGAGATCTCTCCACCTCTTTGAAGACTACAACTCTCATCATGCCTTGACATCTGCAGATTGCAGACTGCTGCCTTATCCTCAGTAGGACGGCTTTTATTGGGTCACTCATCATCCGCTCCTTGTTGCAGGTGAAAGTAGCAGAAGATCTCGCCTCCGCCACCGGCCAGCTATCCCGGCTCCAGCTGGAGGTTGCAGCATACCAGAAGAAGGAGATGGATCTGCGGACGCAGCTCGCCGCCTCCTTGCAAGAAGCCGAGAAGTGTCGCGTGGAGCTCAGCTCATTGCAGGCGCAGCTGATAGGTAAGTGCACGCTCCTCTGGGGTCCTCTGGGGGTCCGACACGTGGCAGTCTTGTGATTTCCTGCATTCCTAGAGATGAAAGAGACGTCGGAGCAGACCAAAAACCGAGCCAAGACTGAGAAGGACAGCCGCCGGAGCCTGGAGCTGAGGCTGACCGCCTTAGAAGAAGAGATCTCAGACTTGAAGATAGAAAGGGACAACCTTGAGAAGGTGAATGTTCTCAACAAGTGTCCTACAATGAAAAAATACAGACCTCATACCTCGCGCCTCCCTGTGCCCACAGTTTCTTAATTAACTGATTCGTTGCTGGAAATCTCTGTATTGACTTGGATAACAGTTGTCGCAATACCAGACGCAACCAGTGGTCAGGAGTGGCGCTATTTCTGGGAAAAATGCAGCCATGTTTTTCTAATCTAAGATGGCTCCTTTTAGGGGTGGGGTGGGGGTCCCTCTTTACAGAGGTTCTTAGCCTCCATGTAATGTGTCATGGAAATCGCCAGCTGAGCTTGTGTGTATTCACTACATGCGATGTGAACAAGCAGAGCTGCAGTGTAAGGCATGGAGATTTTACTCTACCTGTATCGTATGTGATGCAGAGCCTGTCGGAGAGAAAGAAGAAGTCTCAGCAGGAGCGGCAGCGGGCGGACGAGGAACAGGAGGAGCTGCGACGAACCTTCCAAGAAGAGATCGAGAACCTGAGGAGGCAGCTGAAGAAAAGCCGCGAGCAGGCAACTGCTGAACAGGTCAGTAGGGGGCACGGTGGGGGTGGTGGTTCCATCGCCATGTTGGTTCTTCTGATATCCCGAGGTTCACTTACTTTCTTGTCGTCCTGTCGGTGTGAAGCTGTCGTCCTCATCCTCCCGGGAGCTCGAGGAGCAGGTGATGGAGCTGCAGGACCAGGTCGCCCAGTTACAGCCCCTGAGAGACAAGGTGGTCCTGGCTTCCCTTCTATAGTCTTAGGGTTGGGCGGCACAAAATGTGGGTCATCTGACCGTTTTATGTCCCCTTTTGCAGTGCGCCCAGTTGCAGAATCGGATAACCTCCCTGAACGAGCAGCTCGGAGAGGTCCGCGCACGAGAAGGCGATCTGCTGGCTGCGAAACGGCGAGCGGAGGAGGTGAGGGGATTGGCTTAGATGAATGTGGTTGATGGATTGCAGTCAGTGAATGGAAACATCCTTGTGTGTACCCAAAGGCTGTGCAGGTCTTGAGTGATGAGCTGTGCCCTCGTGTCCGTCCTCCGCCTCAGGATTTAAATCTTTGACGTTTCCATTCACTGACAGCAAGCAAGTTGCACAGCTCTTCATCAAACCATTTTGACAGGAGAACTGGCTCTGCCCTCTGCTGTATTCTCCCTGTTGAAATGGACGGCGCCTCCGCTTCAGATGTGAACAGAGCCATACTGACATCGAATCCGAAACCAATAGCAACCGCTGAGATTGTAACATTGTATCACGAGTTGCTATGTGATTTTATTATTATATTATAAAAAAAAAATTATATTCCCTTTGATCATATTTGCGCTCTATTACCCTGTCCGGCCTGGTTCGACCGCCATGAGCAGAAATTATCCCGGCTACAGGAGGGCGCGGCGCAGCTGGAGCCTCTGAGACTGCAGGTAAGTCGTCCACCGCCTGAGCCGTCCTGACAACACGTGATCCATGTGCTGATTGTGCCGTGTCCCCCCCCCCCCCCCCAGTGCTCACAGCTCCAGGCTCAGGTCGCCTCGTTAACGCAGCAGCTTGGAGACGCCCACGTGCTTAAAGATGAAGGGCGTCCGATCGGCGATCCTGCCGAGGAGGTGAGACATCATGTTTGCTTACATCTATTAGTGAGGCCTGGGATGGATTGCGGTAACCTTTAGGGGGGACCCTACTTCAGATGGGCCCCCAATCAACATACCATACAAATGCCTATTAAACCACATACTTCCTGTGCCTCAGCGATCGGTAATCTATGGTTCTCCAGCTGGTGGGAAACTACGACTCCCAGCATGGTCTGGCAGCCTGCAGTATCTGGAGAACCACAGATTGCAGATTTCTGTACGTAATCCTTCTGGGGGGGGGGGGGGGGTCACTCTTCAAATATGACGGGTGCAGCCTGTAATGCAGGGTGCTGGTTCTCCTCCGCAGGTGAAGAAGATCATGAACGGAGTCTTTCAGTCCCTCAGAAAGGAGTTTGACTTGGAGGAATCGTACAGCGGCCGGGCGGTGCTGGGGACCATCATGAGCACCATAAAGGTAATGGACACTGCTGGGGTTCCTGAGTTTGTTACAATGGGTCAGTTTAGGTACGAGCTGTCAGCCTGTGTGGCTGTGTGTAGTTGCATGAATGCCCGATAGGTGCGTGTCCCACCTCTGGGAATAGAGTGGTGACTGCTCCATTCGCCATTATGGGAGTTTCGAAAATGGCCGATCACTTATAAATTTTCGGAACTCCCATAGAAGTGAATGGAGAAGCCTCCGTTCACAGCGGCAATGAGGGGTCTCCGTTCTCAAGACAGGTGCGGATGTCCAGGTGGAAGTTCCCCTTTAAAGGGGTTGTCTGAGATTTTGATGGCCCCGTCCTTAGGAAAGGTTATCAATATCGGATTGGTGGGGGTCCATCACCCCGTCCTGGTCACTCGTCGCTGTTTAAAGAGGCTGTGGTGAGCGATGCGGCCTCGTCCTAGTCGTGTGATGTCACCGTATATCGGTCACGTGGCCTAGACGCTGCACAGCTGATATCTAATGGGTGACACTGTGCTTAGTAAGCCATGAGGAGGCCACAGCACTCGCCAGAGGGCCACAGCCCTTCCAAACTGCTAAACGGCGGGGTGCTAGGGGTCGGACCCCCACCAATCAGATACTGATGACCTGCTCTGAGGATAGGCCATCAATATAAAAATCCCAGACAACCCCTTTTTAAATAAATTTGGCTTATGCCATGTATGCCACTTATTTGGGTGGAATTTGTGCCACATTTATAGTTCTGTTTATGTCAGTGGGTCTAAGCAAGCAGAGATCTTAAAATCTGGAGGGGCTCCAATTGCATAGGTCGGAGAGCGTCTTAATAAATTATTTTTTTATTGTATTTTTTTTAGGCGACCACGCTGCAATTGCTCAAAAAAAAAACTCAGGATGAGCAACCTGCAGGAAGCAGCAGTGAAGAAGAAGAGGAGGAGGAGGAGGATGGTGAGGAGGAGGAGGATGAAGGCGCTGCACACCCTGAGCCACATGTTCCGACTGGACAGACTGAGGAGCCTTCTAAGACTGGACAGACTGAGGAGCCTTCTAAGACTGGACAGACTGAGGAGCCTTCTAAGACTGGACAGACTGAGGAGCCTTCTAAGACTGGACAGACTGAGGAGCCTTCTAAGACTGGACAGACTGAGGAGCCTTCTAAGACTGGACAGACTGAGGAGCCTTCTAAGACTGGACAGACTGAGGAGCCTTCTAAGACTGGACAGACTGAGGAGCCTTCTAAGACTGGACAGACTGAGGAGCCTTCTAAGACTGGACAGACTGAGGAGCCTTCTAAGAGTAAAGAAGAGGTCAATGGGTACCCAAACCAAGAAGCCTCCACAGCGGTGGAGGAGCACCAGGAAGAAGAGGTGGTGAAGGTGATCGAGGAGGACCTGGACACCCCGTCGGCTCTCGTACACATGGTCTCCAGTGATCTGCCAGAGTCCAGTATTGTGACCCATGTGGAGGAGGTAATCGGAGAATCTCGACAGTCCAGGAAAACTATCGGTAATGATACTGGTGAGGACCTGAAGGAAGAATCTGAAGAACCTAAAGCTGCCTTATCTGAGAGCAAGGACTCGGAGGACTCGAAACTGGAAGATCCACCTCCGCTTGGAAGTGATGAGGAAAGTAGCA
This sequence comes from Bufo gargarizans, assembly GCF_014858855.1. Classification (NCBI taxonomy): domain Eukaryota; kingdom Metazoa; phylum Chordata; class Amphibia; order Anura; family Bufonidae; genus Bufo; species Bufo gargarizans. The sequence goes on from NC_058088.1 coordinate 189,960,557, forward strand.
GCCCCCTGCCTCCAAAGGAAGAGCTCCCAGCCCTGCGCTCTATGGGAAGCCCTGAGACAAAGGGGAAGGACTACGTCGGTGAGAAGACGCCTAATGTCAGGTTAGTTACGGCTTTCCCAGACCGCAGTAGGGCAGACCTCCCTATGAATGCAGGGGTACAGTATGTCATGTGGCCAGGGGGTCCGATCCAGGTTTGTATGGTGGACAGTGGCGCTCCTTTTCTCCACCCCATGGCTGGTCCTGCTCTGGTGATTTACTAGTGGTTCTGTGGGCTGGTGATAGCTTGGCCACCACGACGTGTCTGAGCTCATTGAATATCTGTTTCCTTTCAGTCTGGCCGACTCTGATGGAGAGGACTTGTTTGAAGCTGCGTCTCCTGCCACCAAAGAGAAACAGCAGGAAGAAGAAGAGGAGGAACTGGTAAGTCTCCACACCCCATTCACCTAAATGGAAGATATTGTCAGTAACCACCATGACCTTGGATTGCCTGAATGAGGCATGGGGGGGTATCTCAAACCTCATTGAAGTTGAATATGAATTTTCACATATAATCACTCGCATAAATCATGGAAGTCATATTTTAGTGATCTGGATTAATTAATACTTAGCTTTTATTATAGCATTATAAAATAAATGAGATTTGTCCCTCAAATAAGAAAAGGTAGGTAACCAAGAATTGCTCACAGTGTCCCACACTCAGGCGGGACTTTAACTGAAGGCAATAGTATAGTGTCCACAATGATGCAAATGATGTCGGACAAAAAGGTAACAGGTGTGCTTATACACTAGTATCCTAAGGCCTGAGGACAACTAACACAGTGTGTATTTGTATCCAAGCCACAGGATGGTTTGGGATGGTGGCATATAAATGCGCCAGCATCTCATGCATCAATAGCGGACGTATGATACAACGACAGATAATTCACAACACAAAACATATGCACAGCGACAAACAAAACACAAATAATGTCATGGGTGCATGGAAGTCCATGTAAAACAATGTACACAGATGCACCCACAGCATAAGGTGCACGGCGGCACCGCTTTGAAAAAACCAGGTGTCCTACCGTACAGGATTGAGATACTCGGGACACCTTTTTGCTTCGGTCTTTCCGGACAGGGTGGTCCGTTGAGGCAGTTGGAGGATACTGTGAAGGGGATCACATGAAGATATTCCTTAATGTCCCTAATTGGCCCTCACAGCCCTACAATAAGCCTCTAGATCTAGCCACGGGGTGTCCCACTAGTTGGGCCCCCGTCCGGAACCTAACCCTGGAATTGTGGTCCCTATATGGCCCTAAAAGGATCCCTACATGCACGTTTCTGAGGTAGAGGAATGAACCCCTCCTCTCATCAGGGGAATGTGATTTCTATGGGCCAAAAGATATAGCTTTATTTGCCAAGGATAATCAAGGGCAAATACAGAAAAAAGAAAGAAAGAGAGCCACCAAAAATGGTAGCTCTCAAATAGAGTGAAGCGCACAGGTAGGTGCACAACAGACAACGGGAATATGGGAAAGAGGACAGATGAAAAAGACCCCCTCCCTTTTAGAATAGGGTTAAGCGCACAGGTAGGTGCACAACAAATAGCGGTAAAGAGGGAAAGGAGGATAGATGGAAGCGCCCCCTCTCTTCTTATGGTGCACAGGTTGGTGCCGCAGGCATGAATGTTACCTGATTACCGCTATTTGTTGTGCACCTACCTGTGCGCTTCACCCTATTCTAAAAGGGAGGGGGTCTTTTTCATCTGTCCTCTTTCCCATATTCCCGTTGTCTGTTGTGCACCTACCTGTGCGCTTCACTCTATTTGAGAGCTACCATTTTTGGTGGCTCTCTTTCTTTCTTTTTTCTGTATTTGCCCTTGATTATCCTTGGCAAATAAAGCTATATCTTTTGGCCCATAGAAATCACATTCCCCTGATGAGAGGAGGGGTTCATTCCTCTACCTCAGAAACGTGCATGTAGGGATCCTTTTAGGGCCATATAGGGACCACAATTCCAGGGTTAGGTTCCGGACGGGGGCCCAACTAGTGGGACACCCCGTGGCTAGATCTAGAGGCTTATTGTAGGGCTGTGAGGGCCAATTAGGGACATTAAGGAATATCTTCATGTGATCCCCTTCACAGTATCCTCCAACTGCCTCAACGGACCACCCTGTCCGGAAAGACCGAAGCAAAAAGGTGTCCCGAGTATCTCAATCCTGTACGGTAGGACACCTGGTTTTTTCAAAGCGGTGCCGCCGTGCACCTTATGCTGTGGGTGCATCTGTGTACATTGTTTTACATGGACTTCCATGCACCCATGACATTATTTGTGTTTTGTTTGTCGCTGTGCATATGTTTTGTGTTATGAATTATCTGTCGTTGTATCATACGTCCGCTATTGATGCATGAGATGCTGGCGCATTTATATGCCACCATCCCAAACCATCCTGTGGCTTGGATACGAATACACACTGTGTTAGTTGTCTTCAGGCCTTAGGATACTAGTGTATAAGCACACCTGTTACCTTTTTGTCCGACATCATTTGCATCATTGTGGACACTATACTATTGCCTTCAGTTAAAGTCCCGCCTGAGTGTGGGACACTGTGAGCAATTCTTGGTTACCTACCTTTTCTTATTTGAGGGACAAATCTCAGCTTTTATTATAGCATTATAAAATAAATAAGTATTAATTAATCCGTATCTCAAACCTCATGCCTCCATCGTGTCACTTATAGGGAAAGACTTTTCTTTTTCTACACCCGACTTGTGTCTTCCATCTTTAGAGCATGAAGGGACGTCCTCCCCCGGCTCCTCTCTTTGGAGACGACGATGAAGAAGACGACCTGGACTGGTTGGGGTAATCTGTGATCTCCAGGTCTTAAAGGTGAACCTCATAAATGAACTGCACAGCAACATCCTAAGCACACGAGAGCGCCAGCCCCCGAAAACTGGAGGAACCATGAACTGTCACAAAAGCCACGTCTGCCCCTGAGGTCAGCGCCAAGGGATCCTCGTCTTATTGTCTATGTCCTGGTATAATGTGATTGACTACAGACTGGTATCTACACTTGATGTAATCCGACATCAGTGCCTTCAGGTAGAGCACCCAGAATGCACTGCAGGAAGGTACATGTGACCCAGAATGCACTGCAGGAAGGAGCTCGTGACCCAGAATGCACTGCAGGAAGGAGCTCGTGACCCAGAATGCACTGCAGGAAGGAGCTCGTGACCCAGAATGCACTGCAGGAAAGGTACTCGTGACCCAGAATGCACTGCAGGAAAGGTACACGTGACCCAGAATGCACTGCAGGAAGGAGCTCGTGACCCAGAATGCACTGCAGGAAGGAGCTCGTGACCCAGAATGCACTGCAGGAAGGAGCTTGTGACCCAGAATGCACTGCAGGAAGGAGCTCGTGACCCAGAATGCACTGCAGGAAGGAGCTCGTGACCCAGAATGCACTGCAGGAAAGGTACACGTGACCCAGAATGCACTGCAGGAAAGGTACACGTGACCCAGAATGCACTGCAGGAAAGGTACACGTGACCCAGAATGCACTGCAGGAAAGGTACACGTGACCCAGAATGCACTGCAGGAAAGGTACACGTGACCCAGAATGCACTGCAGGAAAGGTGCTCGTGACCCAGAATGCACTGCAGGAGTGAGTTTATTACCCGGAATGCTTTGCAGGAAGGTGCTCGTGACCCATAATCCAGTGCGGGAGGTAGTGCGGGTTCAGTTACCTCTGCAGGGTGCGATGAGGCGCTCTGCATCTCCGTGTCTTATGTTACTAACCAGATGCAGATTCTGACGCCGCTCGTTCCCTTGTATGTTTTTATACTCTGTAGCACATTGTACTTCAATTAAACAAGTTCGGCAGTGTCGGATTTCCTCGTTGCCTCCAGTTTTGTGTTCTTTCAGCCAGTAAGGGCTTACTGGAGTGTTCTTCAATGGGACGAGTGACGGGAAGTCCCTGAGAACCTCCCTGGAGGACCCAACACATCCATACATCACACTGACATCCCATTGAGAGATCTGTGTAATACTTAGTTTCCCCTGTGGTGGCGCTGCAGGGAAATTCAACATTTGCTGCCCTGCTTCCCACAGAAGAGATTGCTGGAGGTGCCATCAGCAAAATTCCCAGTGATCCTGTAACCTTCAGTGTGACCCTCCTAATAATGGTGCAAAGTGGAGCCCCCCTTTAAGAGAAATGTTTAAAAAAAAAACGCAACATAGGCAGTGATTATTTTAATCGTTTTGGTGTCGCCTCATGTTAATTTTTACAACAAATCTCATAGCAATGACACAGAAAGTGACGTGAATGGCAGAGGCGGTAGTGACTGGCGAGCCATTTCTTGCCTGCAGTTGTGCGAGAATCTAATTTCACAGTCGGCGATCAACAGTAGGGTCCTAGGGTAAGTAAAGGGTTAACTAGTAGGGTTTTGCGTTTTTTTTTTTTTTTTTTTTTTTTTTACCGCATAGATTTTTTTAAATATATCTTAATTGTTTGGACTTTTTGGATGTGGCGATATGTGATTTTATTTATTTATTGTTTATATATTTTATATGTAAAATTGGGAATTGGGGTGATTTTTATACTTTTACTTTTTATTTAATAACTATTTCCCCCTTAGGGGCCAGAACCTGGGATCTTTTAATCCCTTGTCCTATTCCCCCTGATAGATCTCTATTAGGGAGACTAGGACTTCACACTCTCCAGGCTGCCCTGTGCATAGTGCACACAGCAGCAGGGAGAGCACCATGGCAGCCGAAGCGCCCTGGCTGCCATGGTAACCAATCGGAGCCCCACAATTACACTGCTGGGGCTCCGATCAGAAGCTGCCACTGCACCAATGAGAAGGGGAGGGGACCCTGTGGCCACTGCCACCAATGTTTTTAATACTGGGGGCGGGCATCTACACTGCACCACCAATGATAATTAACCTTAAATACAGGAGGCGGGTGCCGGCAGCAGATCAGCGGCAGTTAACCCTTCAGGTGCCGCTGTCCGCAGCTCCCTGTCAGAGGCAGGTTGCTGGCTATGCGATTCTGCTCCCGGCACCTGCCTCCTGTATTAAAGGTTAAAGAGGACCTTTCATGGGTCCAAACGTTGTAAACTAACTATCTGTATATGTAGAGCGGCGCCCAGGGATCTCCCTGCACTTACTATTATTCCTGGGCGCCGCTCCGTTCTCCCGCTGTGGCCCCCGGTATATTCTCCCGCTCTGTATGCTAATTGCTAGCATCGGAGCAACGGGGAGGAGACTGCCCTTTTTTCTCAATGGGCGTTCCTTCTCCCTGGCTGTAGCGCTGTCCGATTGCAGTGCAGAGCGTCGCAGCCAGGGAGAAGGTGAGGTGTGTGTGGGTTTTTTTTTTTTTTTTTCCCCCTCCCCTCTCTCCCCTCTCCCCGGCTGTGGCGCTCTGTGCTGCGATCGGACAGCGCTACAGCCAGGGAGAAGGAACGCCCATTGAGAAAAAGGGCAGTCTCCTCCCCATTGCTCCGATGCTAGCAATTAGCATACAGAGCGGGAGAATATACCGGGGGCCACAGCAGGAGAACGGAGCGGCGCCCAGGAATAATAGTAAGTGCAGGGAGATCCCTGGGCGCCGCTCTACATATACAGATAGTTATCTTACAATTTTTGGACCCATGAAAGGTCCTCTACTATCAGTGCGGCTGCACAGGGGGCGAGGGACAGAGTGACTCCTTCTCCCCTGTGCTGCTGAGGGAACATGAGCGCGCTGATGGCAGCAAGCTCATGTTCTGTGATGCTAGGCCAGTGTTTCCCAACCAGTGTGCCTCCAGCTGTTGCAAAACTACAACTGCGAGCATGCCCGCACAGCCAAAGGCTGTCAAGGCATACTAGGAGTTGTAGTTTGGCAACAGCTGGAGGCACACTGGTTGGGAAACACTGTGCTAGGCTGCGCAGTAGGGCAGCCTAGTATCGATAAATGTCAAATCCTGGTATCGTACCAACACCGGGACAAAAGTATCGATATTTCAAAACCCGCAACAACCCTATTAACTAGTTTGATCTAGATCAAAGACAATCAATTGGAACACCACCATAGATGTTCTAGAGCAGACATGGGCAAACTACAGCCCGGCGGAACTTTATATCCGTCCCGCACAGCTACTCATGCGACTGCGATGTAAGTGACTGAGTCGGGGTGGAGTTCAGGCGGCTATTGAGGATTGCCCTCATTGCCATGGGGGCCCTATATACTGCCACAATATTGGGGGGGCACTATAGAGACTTTGATGCCTTAGCAAAAAAAGGGAGACCAACAACACTGTTCCCACTAAAACTGAAGGTCCGTTATACGTACTATGTTATGAAAGAAATACATTGCATAAAAGTTTTGTACAATTTAACTATTTTTATGCTTTTCTACCTTGAATTAAACTAAACCTTTAATGTTACGAAATTTAAATGGAATTTATATTAATTCACACAAACGCCCCATCCATCTACTCTTGGTCCGGCCCCCGGGTCCAATATATGAACCCATTGTGGCCCACGATTTAAAAAGTTTGCGCACCTCTGTTCTAGAGTCTAGACTTCTACGAGTTGAGGTTTCCTCAGCTGGTGGAGTAGACCTCTGTGCAGCATGATCTGGAGAAAATGATCATCAGTCTCTGGTGAACTTGGGATGTCTGCAGCCCCCACTCCCCCTTTAGACCGTTCTTCCAGGTGACCAGGTTCTCCTTACCTTCTGCAGAATATGAGTATGAAGAAAACGCAGGCCAGCAACAGGATGAGTCCCAAAGCTAGACAGAGTCTGACTCTGTCCGCTGAAATAGACATGGGGGGCGGCGATGGGTGGGCTTCAGAGAGCGCAACCCTCCGTGTGATTCCTAACAGATAGGTGCTTCGAATTTCTTGCCTGTACCTACCACCCCATAGCTGGCCTTCATCGGGGACTATCACTTCGCTGACCGTGAAGATGGATGGTCGGGGGGACTGCATATGGTCCTCAGACAGAGATGGCGAATTTCTTCCACTGGAGCAACCGGAGCTCTCCGACTCAACATCGACATTGCCATTGCTGACCATAGTGGCCATAGAAGCCCGGCGCAAGGTCGCTTCATCAGTCTTCAGGGCCTGCACCCCTTCCTCAGGGATTATGGTGACATTGCGGCAGAAAGGGCACACCACGAAAGTCAGCAGTAAGCTATGGCACACCAACTTCCTGAGACAGTGCAGGCAAAGGTTGTGCCCGCACAGTAAGGTTTTTGGCGCCCTTGACTTGGATGGGTTCTTGTAAATCTCACAGCAGATGGTGCACTCTCCAGGACTGTCCATGATCTGGACCTCCAGTTCTGGCAGGTCCATGGCACCCGCTTCACTTAGGATCTCCTTGCCCAAAATGTACTGACTTCTTTAATTAATGAACATCCCATTCATCGCTAGCCCCTCGGGTCCTTGTCACCATTCCTCGAGACGGAGATCTTTCAAGCTTTTGAGCAGGTTCTTGGTGATAAGACCTGGTATGGACTTGGATGGATATCAGGAACCTCAAGTTTATCAAAGCAAACCTTTATAGTCCCATAATACAGCATCACCGAGCAGGATGACTTAAAGATGGCCACCACCTTGCTGGGCTAAAACTTGATATTTGGAATTTCCGCTAATTGAGGGTAGTAGTCTTCAGGATCTTTCTGTTGGACCAGGAGAAACTGGGTAATCACAGAGTCCAAAAAACTGCTCAACAGGGTTAATCTGTGACCCAATTCCTTCTACAACCAGACCATGAATGACCAGTGGATCTTCTGCTCAGGAACTCAGCTCCCACTCTGTATGGTTTCCATGCTTTATGTAGAATATTCTAACATCAGTTTCCCTTTGGGGCAGATTCTCCAGACTTGGACGTCCCTTTTGGCTTCAGAGATGTTCAGGGAATGGCTGCTCCAATCTTCTTGAGATGTTGATTTTATCCTGTGTGGTGTGGACTTCGAATCCATGTACTAGCCACGGTTGGTGGATTTATTACTAAGTGACGCGAGTGTTCATACATTTGGTTTACGTTGGGACTACTCCATAGGGTGTGTTTTTTTTGGGGGAGGGGGTGTTGGACCTTGGCTGGACTCCTGCATTCTTTGTTGTCCTGACCATAGTGGTTAATTGTGCATGAAGAGCATGTTGTTCCTGGAACCTGGGGTGAAGGTGTCAGTTTTTCAGCTTTTGGTGTATATTTTTACGCTCACAAGATGCAGGATCTTTGAATCGTACTGAATAGGCCATGGGGGAGATATATCAAGACCGGCGCACCTTCCGTGAAATCTCTGCTAGATTTCAGTCTTTATTTCCGCCACAAAACATGGTGTGAAAGAAGACGTCGCAAACATTGTTATGGGGTATAAGTGACTCCATTTTGTCTTATTCAGCAACGTGTATATATCCCCCCTTTGTTATTGAAGCTCCTTCCTTGCTTTCAGTGAATGGTAACATTCCTGTGTACCACTGAAGGTACAAAGCCTAACTTGAAATGTCCAGTTTGGACAAGGCTAAGGCTTCTCGCCGTGTAGTGCAGCTTTATATTTCACCAGGACAGGTTCTGAGCGTAAACAAGCATGCTTCCGTGCACTGACAGCAAGCAGAGCCATTGAAATCTATTTTCCAGTTCTCAGTTTGTTACAGTGTATCAGGCTAGAGGTTTAGGCTGCTTGGCCCCTAAGAAGATGGTCTGGACTGGATACAATTGTAACAAACCCTTAGCTGTGGAAGTTTTTAGGTATGTGCAGGTTTTCAGTAGAGATGAGCGAATTTCATATTTTGAAATTTGTTCGGTGGTAAAAGGTGAATTGCGTTATAGATTCCGTTACCACGGACCAAAACGCAATTCTATGACGGAATGCATAACGGAAACCGGACGGATCTGTTATGCAGCCCATAGACTTCTATTATGACGGAATAAATAACGGAATGCCTCTAAAGGCATTCCGTCATAGAATTGCGTTCTGGTCCGTGGTTTTACCACCAAACGAAGTGTGAACGAATTTCAAAATATGAAATTCGCTCAGCTCTAGTTTTCAGCATCGCATAAGAATGGTGACATTCAGTGACAGCAAGCATAGATTCTGGCTGAGAAGGCGAAACACAAAGTCTGTTAAAAAATTGTATAACTTTTTATCTAATGATTAATAATCTTTATTACTGTAAAACAGAGACATCCCTTTTAAGGCCCCATTCGGACGAACATACGGTCACCGCCCCCGTGTTGCGGACCGCAAATAGCAATCCGTTATACACCGGCATCGGCCGTGTGAACTCCATGCTGTGGGTGTGGACCCATTGACTTGAAATGGCCTGCGATTCTCACGGAGTGGACACGGCCGGTGCCCATGTATTGCGGTCCGCATCAACCACATGTGTTTGACACTAATGTGTGTGTATATATATATATATATATATATATATATATATAGTGTGTGTGTAAATATAATTATTTATATATTTTATTTTTTTATAAACTGCACCATCTGAATACACCCTAATGGTCACATACAGGACGCAATATCAGGACTACTCTGACTGGCTGGGTATTGTAGTTCCATCTCATGCCACAGTCTTAGGGCTCATGCACACAAATGTATTTTTGGTCCGCATCCGTGGATCCGTTCACTTCAATGGGGCCGCAAAAGATGCGGACAGCACACAGGGTATGTCCATGGCCCCCGAAAAAAAAAAAATATATATATATATAGAACATGTCCTATTCTTGTCCTTTTTATGGACAAGGATAGATCTATAGAGGGCAGCATGTTCTATTCTGCGGAACACACACACGCCTGGTATCCGTGTTTTGCGCAACAACTGCAACAGCCGTGTGCATGAGCCCCTATAGGGGTTGTACAGTATTAGAGAAACATGGCTGCTTTCTTTGTGAATCAGCCCCCTTGCCTGTCCACTGCGTTCAGCGCTACTTAAAGGGAACCTGTCACCGGGATTTTGTGTATAGAGCTGAGGACATGGGTTGCTAGATGGCCGCTAGCACATCCGCAATACCCAGTCCCCATAGCTCTGTGTGCTTTTATTGTGTAAAAAAAAACGATTTGATACATATGCAAATTAACCTGAGATGAGTCCTGTCTCTGACTCATCTCACGTACAGGACTCATCTCAGGGTAATTTGCATATGTATCAAATAGTTTTTTTGACACAATAAAAGCACACAGAGCTATGGGGACTGGGTATTGCGGATGTGCTAGCGGCCATCTAGCAACCCATGTCCTCAGCTCTATACACAAAATCCTGGTGACAGGTTCCCTTTAAATGAACAGAGCTGAGCTGCAATACCACACGCTACCTGTGCACAGTTGTGGCGCTCTTTTTAGAACAAAGCAGCCATGTTTTGGTAATCTTGCACATCTCCTTTAAAAAAAAAAATAATAATTTTTTAAGTGAAAACACACTCTCCAGTCTTCATGCAAAGGCACTTTTTTTTTTTTTTTTAATAAGGATAAAACGTGGTGTGGGGTCGGGGTACATCCCCATGCTTTGAGGTAAGGGGTAACGTCACAGTGTACAGACATAATACAGGTCACAGCATAGAGATTATACACCCATGAATGGTCCTGGGTAAAGGGGTGGGCGAGACGTAGTGGCGGGGGGGATTATGGAACCAACGTAGGAGGAAATAAACAAGAATGTGATGGGGGTGGTATTACCTATGGATTTATTAAAGGAATACTCCGGGCAAAAGTGATACTGCATTAGACCTAGTGCAGGGACTGAGGAGGCGGAGCATAATACCAGGGGTTGTCTCTAGTGTTATGCCCCACCCACTATTAGTTTTGTGCAGTGTTCCTTTAAATGCGGGAAAACACCCATTAGCCAATGTTTAGTGACCTAAATATGGAAGACCTCTTTAATGCAGGATGGTAGATGGCCCATTCAAGGGTTAAAAGCATCCCAGAATGCTCCCCTCATCCTGACTGTCCCCCCGGTCACCTGTTCCTGCAGCGTTTAACTGGACGGTCAATGATTTGCCTGCTGTCCGGGAGGGGGGCAGAGTCCGGTTACACATGAGCGTTCTATGTTCTATGGCTCCGGGTCACTAACATATCCTAGACCCCTATAATGACCTCAGGTCCGGGAAACTGATCCCCCCCCCCCCCAGGCACAGCAGCGATGACAGCACGTAGGATGGGGTCCGAAATCCCCTCCGCGGATCAATATTGGGAGTGTAAAGGGCGCTACTGATGTCAGGAACCGGAGGTCTATTAAAGGGTACCTATCATGATCTGATCTGTGAGGGTCCGGATGCTAGAGCCCCCCCAGCGTCTTCGTCGGACCAATACCTGGACACGCGCCTTGTCCAGATGGGACAATCCCTTTAAAAGGGTTTTCTGAGACTTATATACTAATGGCCTATCCTCTGGATCTGATCGGTGGGGGTCCAGCGCCCAGGACCGCCGCCCATCATCTGTTTGAGAAGGCAGCAGCGCCGCAGCTTTCCCTAGGCCATGTGACGTCACGTTCATTGGTCACATGACCTAACCGCAGCTCATCCCCCGCGATACCAAGCACAACCACTATACACTCTACGGAGGGGATGCTCAACCTGCGGCCCTCCAGCTGTTGTAAAACTACAACTCCCATCATGCCCTGCTGTAGGCTGACAGCTGTAGACTGTCCGGGCATGCTGGGAGTTGTAGTTTTGCAACAGCTGGAGGGCCGCAGGTTGGGCATCCCTGCTCTACGGCATGAGCATGCAGAAGGCCACGACAGCTGATCGGAGGGGGTCTAGGGTTTCAGACCCCCACTGATCAGATACTCATAGGTCATCAGTATATGTCTCGGAAAACTGTTTTAAAGGGATTGTCCCATCTGGACATTAAATGGGATATGGATGTGCCATAAATGTCCAGAAGGGAAGGGAAGGGGGTCCCACCTCTGGGACCTGCTTGTATCTCAACAACAATGGACGCAGTGCACATATGGTGTCCTCTCCATTCACTGCTATGCTGAGCGCGCCTATTTTCGGAAGCGCCGTAGCAGTGAATGGAGGGTGGCAGCTCATTTGAGAGAGGAGCGGGTCCCAGAGAGGAGACCTCCACCTATCAGACATTTACATCACATCCTGTGAATGTCCCACATGGGACAACCCCTCTAAACGGACCTCCTGTAACTGCAGTCACAAGCGCCGTTCGCCTTCCTAATTTTTGATCTTTGGAATTTTTATTAATTTTTATTTTAACACAGCGTTCACATTCACAGTATTTCTGGTGGGTTTTACCCCCTTTCATTCATGTGGGAGGAAAGAACCTCTAGATACAATATTTGGGAGGTCTCTCGAGCAACATGGCACCCTTCATACATACAGCAGGACAAAGGCAGACGGATACCTCCGAGCCGACTAAGCCAGGGACGTATTCCACGTCATCCTATAATGTAATAAATTAACCTATAGTACACGTAAAATTACATAGAAAATAAACAGTTTTACAAATGGCTTTAGCCTTTTTAAACCCTGGGCGGAAACAGCAGAATATATATATAGAGCTGAAATGACCCAAAAGAAACACCCCTCTCACCCCTGAGATACTCAAGTACTCAAGTGTCAGTAAATAAAGCTGCGCAGGGAGCGGAGAAAAATATATAAGGGGCGAGAGGCGTCACAAAACCGCGACCACGCCCTGCAATACTGTGACTATCCACTGGGGGCAGACTACAGAAGTATCGCTAGCGGTGGCATACGGAACTAGTCTACCGCTGCAGAGGGAGCCAGGTCTTTACAGCAAATTTTGTTCCTTCATGTAATGCCGGAGGGCAGCAGCGGTCTCCTCTTCTCTGTTCTTAAGTGCTCTGGAAGATGCGAATACGTTGGCTGATGTCCCTGCGGCACAGGGGGCACGTCTGGAGGGCGTCTCCGCAATTGGTGCAGCAACAGACGTGACCGCAGGGGAGAAAGATCGCTTGGGCCTGAAAAAGAAAAACGGCGTGGAGTCGTAATATCAACCTTGGTCAGGGGTGGCCCTGTGGTTGCTTCTGATTGGCCGAGAGAGCCTTAATTAGCATATAAGGCATGGAAGCTCCACCGTACTGGGTCTAAAGGACCCCCATACATTAGATTACCGTCGGCCAATCCAGAGCATTACAGAAGGGCTGGTCGACTCTCATAGAAGGGTCGGGCGCAGTAAATTTCAATGAGAGAAACCACTACCAGAGGTGTCTAGCAGCAGTTTTCTTCTCCCTATAAAAACATGCATGCTCGGCCAAACTGAGCATGCATGTGTACAGCTACTGAAGGAGTATGTGCACTGTGATGGTGACATATACTACTTGGTGCTAAATCTGCTTTTGCTACTTGTAATGACTCCAGGATACATCTTACCTCTAGCTCCATGCAGACCACGCACTCAGAGATCCTGTTCGCCACATCAGGTAATGGGAGTTTAGGAGAGCTCGGGCTGGGCTGGCCAGCTGGGGGGGCGCTGGGTCCCACCTCGGAGGGTGTCAGTTTGGGCGACTCTGTTTTGGAATGAGAAAGACTCACATTACAGCAGCATACTGGAGCGTTAATACTCATTAAGACAGGATCCTACAGACAAAAGAGCCTGGAAATTGATCTAGAAGGTGCAAACTGATCCAGAGATCAGATCTCCTGACCAGTTTTGGAAATACTGTTGATATGTTTGTAAGGACACAGCGGGGAACCAGAGGGGTCTGAATGATGAGGGTCCTACTTCCAAACCATGCGTCTTTATGGTGGCTCTCCCTATGGCACTTTTAAGAACCCTTTAAATTAGCTGCCATTGAACACCCACCTATTCCTTAAGGGACAAGAAGGTTAGATAAAAAAGAAAAACGATGGGCAGAACTAATACACTGTTTATTGCTTAGTGCAAGCACCTCGTGGGCGGAGCAAGGCACAGTCACTCTCCGCCCCTGCAGATCCTGTACTAGGCATAACACAGTATCACTTATACCTAGAGTATTTGAAGCGGTTGTCCGACATATCTCCATTTCATCAAGGCAGCCCCCCTGACTTGAGCATGCTCTTCTTTGCCCTGTGCTTAATCGCGCAGGGCAAAGGCATTTTTTGGAGTTCCGGTGACATACCGGGCTCTCCATGGGGATGCCAGGCGGAGGCTTACACACAGCAGTGAGCCTGGTGATGTCACCGGCTTTAGCGCTGCCCTAGCATCAGAGCCGGTGACGTCACCGAACACGCTGCTGGGTGGAAACCTCCGCCCGGCCGTGTGTTATTGTAAATAAAAGAGCCCGTGCCCCGCGCGATTCAGCGCAGGGCAAGGGAGCGCATCGGAGCATGACATGCTCCGATGCTAACATCAGGAGGGCTGCCTGGGTGAAATTATGGGTATGTCCGGGTTCAGCTCTGAACCCGGACAACCCCTTTAAGGGTGTTTTCCCATTAAGAGTATTTATCACCTGTCTAAAGGAAAGGTTTGTCTCCAGCCAACCTCCTGGCCCCACAGATGGCTGCTCTACACAGGCTGCACATAGCAGGACCCATAAATTACCTCTCCTGAGTCTCCGAATCTCTCGAGCCTTCTCGATAATGGAGATCTGCAAGCCAACTTCTGCAACGCCGATCTGCAGTGAGAGAAATACACCTCCATATAGAATCCTGCTTGAGCGTAGTAAAGCCATGCATACGTAAGAAGATCCTGCACAATTACCTTCTTGAGATCAGCAGCCGTCATCTTCTCCAGCATCTCCAGACAGAACCTATGATGGGCAAATATAGGCAAATACTTCTCGGCTGAAAGCTCCCTGAGAAGGTCCACCAGTTCCTGCTCCAGCCCTTCCTCCTAAGAAACAGAGACAAGACCTTGAGTTCCAATGAAGATCAAGTAGTTGACAAGAGGGCGTGAGGTGATCTAGAACCCACCTGAAGTCTGAGAGACAGAGGCTTCTGATTCAGGAGCCTCTGGTACTGGATCAGCCAATAGTTTTCTTGCTTGGCCTCGCTCTTTGCATCCATTTCCATCTGGAGAGAGGTGGAAGGACCCATTAAAGATACTCCATTAATAAGACTACCCTACTGTGGCCACAAAATGTCTAGTTGGGTACATTTCCATGTCATGGTCATAGTTTTCTCTTAAAGGGGTTGTCTGGTGTACAAAACCCACATTCTTCGTTAGCGGGATAGGGAGGGGTCTTCACTCTGGAGGACCTAGCCATTGATTTCAGTGGGTTTCTTGTAATACTTCATTTTGCCTGCGGTGGTGCTGCAGGGAAACTAAACACTTCTTGCCAGGTTCCCCAGCCGATCACAAAAGATCAATGGAGGTTCCAGTTGCAGGACAAGCTAAGATCAGAAGATAATCTTCGGGGCACCCTTCTAACAATAAAGGATGGTTCATAGTGGACGACCCCTTTAAGATCTCTGAAGAACTCACCAGTACGGCCAACAGCTCTTCTTCTCTCTGTTTCTTGTCCTTAAGAAGCTGCTGCAGGAGATCACTTAGTGCCTGGCGCTGCTCCGCTATCATCCACTGGTGCAAGAAAAACACAGTCAAATACAAGAGGTAATGGGGACCACCGAACACATTTTTGGAGAAAATTTAGTCTTGGGGGAGGGGGCAGGATCCTAACCTAATTGGACTATATATATTGCTCAAAGATGGGATTGGGGGGGGGGGGGGTACTGGGGCAGCAGTGGGTCAAGCGTGATCTATGGATAGATGAGCTGCTAATAGGAAGCAATGGTGCAAAAAAAAAAAAAAACAGAATGAATCGAGCAATTCACCTTCATGTACCCAAGGCATAACTTTCTGTGATAGAGGGTAGGGTCTTTGGTAGGGTATTGGCATTTGGGCCTAGGCTGGCCCTACAGTATAAAAAATGTATATGTATCTGTTTGAGAATCAGACATGTAGTGGTGTGAGAAAGTATTACCCCAAATGAAACTAAAAAATTGTGACCTGCAGTACCACTTTTCACCACACCAACAGGGATTTTTTTTTTTTTTTTGCATAGACAACAATGCAACAGCGCCACCCTCTAAGGTTGTGAAGTCAGACCAAATGTTAATGTAATAACTATGGATCGAAGCAAACCACAGAGATGTCTGGTGCCGCCTATCAGTCAGCACAAGCTGCTTCACCATCTGCATATTTCACAGGAGGAGGAGAAGCTGCTCCTTTAAATGAAGAATTAAAGGGGAATGAACCATAATGGCGGGAGCGTGCATACTTCTGCTATATGTGTGACTAGCATCAGGGTGACGAGATTTGGATTTATTGTTACCAGTGACACAAAACAAGCAAACATATAACTTAAAAGACAAGAACAAAAATAACACAAAGCTAAGAACATAAAGGAAACACAGAAGAAAGACGCAAAGAAGGAGTAGAACAATAACTCTCATCCTAACTGCATTATAGGAGTTCAACTAAGCTGTTAGGGGTCTGTCTGTCAACATGCTTGGACTGGACAAATGTACGTACAAAGTGACTCCACCAGCAGAATAGTGAGTGCAGCTCTGGAGTATAATACAGGATGTAACCCAGGGTCAGTACAGGATAAGTAATGTATGTACACAGTGACTGCACCAGCAGAATAGTGAGTGCAGCTCTGGAGTATAATACAGGATGTAACTCAGGATCAGTACAGGATAAGTAATGTATGTACACAGTGACTGCACCAGCAGAATAGTGAGTGCAGCTCTGGAGTATAATACAGGATGTAACTCAGGATCAGTACAGGATAAGTAATGTATGTACACAGCGACTCCACCAGCAGAATAGTGAGTGCAGCTCTGGAGTATAATACAGGATGTAACTCAGGATCAGTACAGGATAAGTAATGTATGTACACAGGGACTGCACCAGCAGAATAGTGAGTGCAGCTCTGGAGTATAATACAGGATGTAACTCAGGATCAGTACAGGATAAGTAATGTATGTACACAGTGACTGCACCAGCAGAATAGTGAGTGCAGCTCTGAAGTATAATACAGGATGTAACTCAGGATCAGTACAGGATAAGTAATGTATGTACACAGTGACTGCACCCGCAGAATAGTGAGTGCAGCTCTGGAGTATAATACAGGATGTAACTCAGGATCAGTACAGGATAAGTAATGTATGTACACAGTGACTGCACCAGCAGAATAGTGAGTGCAGCTCTGGAGTATAATACAGGATGTAACTCAGGATCAGTACAGGATAAGTAATGTATGTACACAGTGACTGCACCAGCAGAATAGTGAGTGCAGCTCTGGAGTATAATACAGGATATAACTCAGGATAAGTAATGTATGTACACAGTGACTCCACCAGCAGAATAGTGAGTGCAGCTCTGGAGTATAATACAGGATGTATCTCAGGATCAGTACAGGATAAGTAATGTATGTACACAGTGACTCCACCAGCAGAATAGTGAGTGCAGCTCTGGAGTATAATACAGGATGTAACTCAGGATCAGTACAGGATAAGTAATGTATGTACACAGTGACTCCACCAGCAGAATAATGAGTGCAGCTCTGGAGTATAATGCAGGATGTAACTCAGGATCAGTACAGGATAAGTAATGTATGTACACAGTGACTGCACCAGCAGAATAGTGAGTGCAGCTCTGGAGTATAATACAGGATATAACTCAGGATCAGTACAGGATAAGTAATGTATGTACACAGTGACTGCACCAGCAGAATAGTGAGTGCAGCTCTGGAGTATAATACAGGATATAACTCAGGATAAGTAATGTATGTACACAGTGACTCCACCAGCAGAATAGTGAGTGCAGCTCTGGAGTATAATACAGGATGTAACTCAGGATCAGTACAGGATAAGTAATGTATGTACACAGTGACTGCACCCGCAGAATAGTGAGTGCAGCTCTGGAGTATAATACAGGATGTAACTCAGGATCAGTACAGGATAAGTAATGTATGTACACAGTGACTGCACCAGCAGAATAGTGAGTGCAGCTCTGGAGTATAATACAGCATGTAACTCAGGATCAGTACAGGATAAGTAATGTATGTACACAGTGACTCCACCCGCAGAATAGTGAGTGCAGCTCTGGAGTATAATACAGCATGTAACTCAGGATCAGTACAGGATAAGTAATGTATGTACACAGTGACTGCACCAGCAGAATAGTGAGTGCAGCTCTGGAGTATAATACAGGATGTAACTCAGGATCAGTACAGGATAAGTAATGTATGTACACAGTGACTGCACCCGCAGAATAGTGAGTGCAGCTCTGGAGTATAATACAGGATGTAACTCAGGATCAGTACAGGATAAGTAATGTATGTACACAGTGACTGCACCAGCAGAATAGTGAGTGCAGCTCTGGAGTATAATACAGCATGTAACTCAGGATCAGTACAGGATAAGTAATGTATGTACACAGTGACTGCACCAGCAGAATAGTGAGTGCAGCTCTGGAGTATAATACAGGATGTAACTCAGGATCAGTACAGGATAAGTAATGTATGTACACAGTGACTGCACCAGCAGAATAGTGAGTGCAGCTCTGGAGTATAATACAGCATGTAACTCAGGATCAGTACAGGATAAGTAATGTATGTACACAGTGACTGCACCAGCAGAATAGTGAGTGCAGCTCTGAAGAATGTATGTACACATGACTCCGCTGTGGATCTGATCAATTGGTACTAACTCTTTTCATCATTAATCCTGACATCTTCCATTCCGTGTGCTTTTCTCGTTATACTCTGGATCTCCACAGATGGCGACACATTATTCTGTTATTTTCCTGAGGTTTAGGTTGAGGGGGATTTCTCATCACAGAAAACATATTAATACGGTGTCTGGTTTCCAGGTCCCCCTGTGGGAAATTGCTCATTCTGCAAGGGGAATCCATGGCCAACCTCGCCGTTCCCTGCAGTGACCACTACAGGGCAGAAGTAGTACAACATGCGGCCATTCAGCTGGACAACCTGCATCTGCCAGAGCAGATAGTCTTCTTAGAAGGGGGCCCTAACCTTGCAAGGGACCCCGCACCTAACCTCATGTCTGTAGGAGACTTGAAAACTATAGATTTAAAATATAGTATTTTGATGCATCAGTTCAGATTCCCTATGTCACGTTTCCACTGGGGGTGGAGCTAGAAATAAGGGGTGGGGCTGTGACAACCTGCCATACACCTTCCTGGTCGTTACTTTTTTGGTGGAGCAACTTTTTGAATTTCAAGTTTTTATTCACTTTTTTTTCTCCTTGTCCCTTAAAATTTGCCATTTGAGTCTGACCACCAAGAGACGAGACATGAGACCCCCGAGCGTTAGTGACGGGAAAGGACAAGACTGACGAACGGACAAGACAAGACTTAAGATTGAGAAGAAACCAGATAAGACTGAAAGCAAGACGCCCGGGGCAACCATTATAATATGAAGCTACAGTGAGGCTCGAGGCACTGGCTACCTGATGCCTCACTGGTCCCAATCCCAGCTATTCTGATCTACGACGATACCATTATAACACCAGCGGGCCGTCCTTACGAAGGGCAGCATTTAAAGGGGATGCACAGGACTAGAAAAACATTTAAAAAGGCTTGTCCATCCCTGTGCAAAAGTCCTATCTCGTGTTGCAGCTCCACTGCAATACCGCACACAACCTGGGGACAGGCGTGGCGCTGTTTCTGGAAGACGGCAGCCATGTTTTTCTCATCCCTTTAATAATGACGGGAAAATCCCCCACCCCTGACGCCCAGGCAAAATATATAAGAAGCTTCCGGGAATTTTTTTGAAATTTTTTTTTCAGACCTCCCGGGGTAACCACATACCTGAAGTTCCTCCGTTTCCAGTTCTTGCCTCTTTACCTCCAGCTGAGTCAGATGCATTAACTCAGCTTCTATTAATAAAATCTAGACAGAAGATGAGACAGCAGGGGTCGGATGAAAAGGATCTCACCATCAGGAGTGATCGTGCTGATGGAGCAAAGCCTTTGGGGGAGGGGGGTTCTCTGCAGCAGCCTAGGGGTTAACTCCCAGGGGTGCATTAGGCTAGGTATTGCAATGCATGCATCAGACGTCTAATGCTACCTGCATACAACGCAAAGCAAAAGTAGCGCCGCACCGGTTCGCAGGTTGCGTGAGGTATTGCAGCTCAGCCCCATTCACTTCAATAAGGGTGTGCTGCAATACCGGACACAACCTGAGGACGGGGGCGGCGCTGTTTTTCTAATGCCAAGCAAATGCTTAACTAACAATTCACAATCGGTTTGGCTCTCATGGGGCAGAGGAGCCGCAGGGAACATACATCGGATCCCTCCTCTGGCTAAGAGCGGATTCATGGAATTGCTATTTAAGCAATTCCCTGCTTAATTCTTCCAAAAAGCTACAGAGCGACGTCGTAACTGGGGGTTGAAGCAGGATAGTCGCCGTCCATAGAAATACATTGAGTCATGCGATGTGCAGCCTTTTTCATATATTTTCAGCCAATGAGCAAAGGCTTTACTCCCAGACATCTCACAGCTGAGGGTTCGTTACAATGGATCCAGCCTAGACCAGGCATGCTCAACCTGCGGCCCTCCAGCTGTTGTAAAACCACAACTCCCACAGTGCCCTGCTGTAGGCTGATAGCTGTAGGCTGTACAAGAATGCTGGGAGTTGTAGTTTTGCAACAGCTGGAGGGCCGCAGGTTGAGCATGCCTGGCCTAGACAATGAGCTTTTCACACCAGCGGCACAAATCTCTTTCCTGTCCTGATATAAGAACACTGAATAGAATGGATGCAACTGTAGCAAATGCTCAGCGGTGAAAAGCTATTGGATCTTATGGTCATTTCCTCGTCTGGGTGCAAACAAGAATGTTGCTATTCATTGACAGCAAGCAGGAATGGACATGTAGAACTTATACCAGTCGAAAGATTTGTGTATTTTGAGATAAGCGGCGGCGGTGGCGACTGGTAGCCGCTCATCTGACTTCATGGAGGTAACGGTTAAATGTAAAATCGCTTTTTCGCGTCTACGGCCTATAACCTCCACAATGGAGACGGCAGATTCTCCCCATTTTCTTCATCGAGAGATGTGGCGAGAGAATAAAACTAAAAAGAGCAAAAGCCAGGCGGAGGAAGAGCGCAAAACAGCATGCTAAAATGTCAGCGATGAAGGGGAGCGCAGTTCATCTACTAAACCCTGGGGCCAAAGTATTTACGGAAGAGGATACGATAAACCTGCATTTCCCAGTGTCAGGCAGCAGCCTGCACAATACACCGTGCGTCCACTATTAAAGGGGTGTCCCAGGACTGGAATATTCATGGCCTCCTGTCCTAAGGATCAGATCGGTAGAGGTCCGGCTCCTGGCACCCCCATCCGCCAGCTGCAGCATTCCGGCCAGCTCCTCGTTCCCTGCGTTGGTTACCAGTGGCTGTGCCGGGTACCGCAACTACACTGCCCGCAGCTGTGCCATCTAGGCTAGGGCATGTGTCGCACCAATGTCACGCAACATTTTTTGTAATCATAGTCAATGGTGTCGCAAAGCGACATGCTGCAACCTGGAGGAATTCTTTGCCACTTTCGTGTCGCAGTCGCAGTGCGACACTGTTGACCATCGTTATATAAAATATCATGTGACTTTTCGACGACACATGTTGCTGTGTAGCCCTAGTCTAAAAGGGGTTATCCGAGATGCGCCGCGGTCCCATGCGGACGCCACTTCTAGGATTGCGTGCCATACATTGGGCACGTGATCCCAACCTGGAATGATAACCTGCAGAGCAAGCGTGAGTCTGAATCTCGTGCCAAAGTGCTGCGAGAGATTCACACTTAAGCAGGAGCAAAGGGTTCTCACCTCAGGCTGGGATCACGTACCCAATGTATGGAATGTGATCCCGGAAGTGGCAGCCGCATGGGGTCACGGCGCATCTCAGATAGCCCCTTTAAGTAGATGGGAGAGAGCTGCAATACCAGGGACAGCCACTACAAAATGTATGGTGCTCTATCTGGCAATCAATGATAGTGTGGTGCAGCAGGATAGACCCCCATCTCTCCCATATTGATGACCTAGCCCAGAGATGCTCAACCTACGGCCCTCCAGCTGTTGTAAAACTACAACTCCCACCATGCCCTTCTGTAGGCTGTCCGGGAATTATGGGAGTTGTAGTTTTCCAACAGCTGGAGGGCCGCAGGTTGAGCATGCCTGACCTAGCCTAAGGATAGGCATGAATATCAACGTCCTGAAAACCCCTTTAAACACTGTATTATGAAAAGTTCTGCAGAATTTCTAATGTACTTTACGTTTTCTTTACACTTTTTCAAGATCTCTTGTCTACACAAACCCACCTGTTCTCGTATCTGCCGATGCATCAGGTCTTTCTTCAACTGCAGGGCCTCAAAGGCGGCCTTCTGAATTTCTGACTGGAAGTGAAAGAGTTAACAACCGTTACGGGGTTTTCTGCCCCTGCGCATGGTTGGGCTCCGCTCACACGACCATGTCCGTTTTGAGGGCCGCAAAACATGGGACACTGGCCGCGTGCACCCTGGACTGCGGTGCAGACCCATTGGCTTCAATGGGTCCGCAATCTGCAAGATGCAGCGAGGAATAGGACATGTCCTATATTTTGGGATGCGGCCGCATGGAACAAGGGCTCTGCGGTCTGCAAAACGGACACGGTCGTCGTGTGGATGGAGAGACGTCTTCCTTACCTCCTGCAGGATCTGGCTGATGGCTTTACTCTGATCCAGTTGCTGCCACATCTGGATCTGCTGAATCTTGCGATCCATCTCGGCCAAGCTGTTAACAGGGGCAATGGGCACGTATTAGACATTAAATCTCTTTCGGTATGGTCCTGTGCTGATGATCCCCCGAGGCTGCATGCAAACTACTCCACCTAATCTCCTAGTGTTCTATAGCACGTCCATCCTAACTTCCTATGCCATATCTTCTCTGCTTGTCAGAGGAGGAGTATGCTACTGCGCTTGCTCAGCATCCCCTCTGACAAGCAGAGAAGATGCTGAAGGTCCAGAGACAGACTGCTCACCACACCAGGGATCCCTCCACACCACAACAAGGAAGATCCTGATATAACAACGGGGACCTCCGCTGATCAAGAGAACAGGGGTCCCGTAACAGGGACTGCCAGAGAAAGTAGAGCACAGCACTCGGCTATTTCAGGCAGTCTGATGATGTCATGCTCCGCCTGCCACTCCATCCATGATCAGTGGGGGGCCCTAGCGATCGGATCCCCATTGATCAGATACTTATCCCCTATCCTGTGGATAGGGTATACGTTTGTATCTTAGGACAACTCCTTTAAAAGATCATGAGTTAGGGGTGCAACATGACACAGGATGCCATAGCGAGATTCCCTGTGCTATGCTCGGCCCTTCGACATACTACAGTGTTTACGTTTTCCACGGAGCGTCCCTTTAAAGCTATGTTTAGCCTGAGAAGCCTCTGACGAGTCAATAGTCGCCACAGTGGGACCATGAAAGCCATGGACAAAGAGAGAGAGCTTCTTCTAGTAATGTTAGATTTTCCCTTTAAGTCCCGTAGCTGTAAACAATAAGGATGTTTTGCAAATCACTTATCACCGACTGAGCCGATCCCCGCGGCCGCACAGATAGGAAATAATTGACGGACAGTCAGCGATCCCCAGCTTACTGTCTAATCATTAGCATGCGCCGGTTATTAGCTGACTTATGATGAGGCACTGCACAATCATTGACAGCTCGGGCGCGTCGCTCGTGTCAGTGGTGGGTTTTTCCATCTCACCTGGAGCAGGTCTGATAAACCATCTCCTGACGCCGGGACTCGATGGCCACCTGCAGCAGCTTGTTCTTGTAGCTTTCCACTAACATCTGCTGCATTGCAGCTAAAGAGAGAGAGAGATAGAAGAAAACGCCGTCAGGACACATGTAATGCAGGTTGGAGCAGGTTTTATTGCCATTGGAAACCCAGTAGCTATAGGGGGTGGCAAGGGTAGCAATTGCAACAGGGCTCCTATGGCTAGACTACATGATATGGGGCAGTATGCTATGTATTGAGCACTGCATCCCATGACGGTCCAGAATCTCAGACTCAAGGCTGTCCATATAGCTACTGAAGGGTTTGCTACTTGAATGGCACCATGCAGAAATCCTGGAGCACAGAGGTGTTAGGTGGAGAAAGAGGCAGTACTTACACGCCACCTCCTTACGGCGCAGGTTGTCAGCTTCTTCCTGGGTAATTGCCATAAGCTGCTCCATTTTAATCCTGCAAAGCAGATGTGTGTAAGATAAATAGATAGATAAACAGACAGATAGACAGACGGACAGAGAGATAGATATGAGATAGATAGATAGATAGATATGAGATAGATAGATAGATAGATATGAGATAGATAGATAGATAGATAGATAGGAGATAGATAGATAGATAGATAGATAGGAGATAGATAGATAGATAGATAAACAGACAGTAAGACAGACGGACAGAGAGATAGATATGAGATAGATAGATAGATAGATAGATAGATAGGAGATAGATAGATAGGAGATAGATAGATAGATAGATAGATAGGAGATAGATAGATAGATAGGAGATAGATAGATAGATAGATAGATAGATAGATAGATAGATAGGAGATAGATAGATAGATAGATATGAGATAGATAGATAGATAGATAAATAAACAGACATATAGATAAATAGATAGTGAGGAGATAGATATTAGATAAATATTAGATAGATATTAGATACATAGATATATATTAGATAGATAGATAGATGATAGATAGATAGATAGATATTAGATACATAGATATATATTAGATAGATAGATAACCATCCACCCGAGGCTCTAATAATGAAGATCTGGGTATATTACTGGCACCCACCTCTCATCCTCCAGGGATTTCAGGATAGACTCGCTCTGCTTTTGTCTGCAAAATAATGAGAATATTTAATGAGACTTGGCACCTACTGCAAAATGGAAAAAAAAAAAGTGCTCTTCGCTGTAGGTAAATGCAGAAGGAGCAGAGCGTTGCGATCCCCACCGATCAGCCATTTATAGGGCATGGGATGAACATGCCCTATACTCTGTGTATATTGATGCGAATACGTGCATTTACCTGCGGTTCTCCTCCAGCAGGTGAGAGATCCGGTACGAGATCCCCTTCTCCATCAGCTTGAGCTGTTCCTGCAGCTTCTGCCGGTCGTTCTGCAGCTGGCGATGATGCTCTGTCAGACCCTTCTCCAACCGCGACTGCTCCTGAGCAAAGAGAGATTCAGACCCCCAATATATGTAATATGATGTGCCTGCCACCACACAGGGGCACCGCGCACTCACCTCCCGCACCGTCTGTAAGATCTCATTCTTCTGAGAGTTACTCTGTAGGAAGAGCTGGGCGTGTTCCCGCTGCCCCAGGTCCAGGCGACGCTCAAAATCCAGTTTTTCTAACATTTTCTGTTCCTGGAAAAAACAGGCAAAGGATAAAATGAAGTAAAGATGCTGACCCATGTATAATAATGTAAAATATACAATACAATACTAAAATATATAATCCAGTACTATAACATACAATACTATAAAAAATATACCATATTTTAAGACTATAAGACGCACCTAGGATTTGGAGAAGGAAAATAAGATTTCTTTTTTTTTTTTCATCAGATCTCAGATCAGACCCCTATGCTCCATCCGCCTCAGATCAGATCTCCCATCCGCCTCAGATCAAACCCCCGTGAGCCTCAAATCAGACCCCCATGATCCTCAAATCAGACCCCCATGATCCTCAAATCAGACCCCCATGATCCTCAGAATAAACCCCCATCAGCCTCAGATCACACCCCCATCAGCCTCAGATCACACCCCCCATCAGCCTCAGATCACACCCCCATCAGCCTCAGATCACACCCCCCATCAGCCTCAGATCACAACCCCCATCAGCCTCAGATCACCCCCCCCCATCAGCCTCAGATCACCCCCCCCATCAGCCTCAGATCACCCCCCCATCAGCCTCAGATCACCCCCCCATCAGACTCAGATCACACCCCCCATCAGCCTCAGATCAATCACACCCCCCTTCAGCCTCAGATCAGACCAGACCCCCCCATCAGCCTCAGATCAGACCAGACCCCCATCAGCCTCAGATCAGATCAGACCCCCATCAGCCTCAGATCAGACCCCCCATCAGCCTCAGATCACGCCCCCATCAGCCTCAGATCACACCCCCATCAGCCTCAGATCAATCACACCCCCCTTCAGCCTCAGATCAGACCAGACCCCCATCAGCCTCAGATCAGACCAGACCCCCATCAGCCTCAGATCACACCCCCCATCAGCCTCAGATCACCCCCCCCCCATCAGCCTCAGATCAATCACACCCCCCTTCAGCCTCAGATCAGACCAGACCCCCCATCAGCCTCAGATCAGACCAGACCCCCATCAGCCTCAGATCAGACCAGACCCCCATCAGCCTCAGATCACACCCCCATCAGCCTCAGATCACACCCCCATCAGCCTCAGATCACACCCCCCATCAGCCTCAGATCACACCCCCCATCAGCCTCAGATCACACCCCCCATCAGCCTCAGATCACCCCCCCCATCAGCCTCAGATCACACCCCTCATCAGCCTCAGATCACACCCCCCATCAGCCTCAGATCAGACCAGACCCCCAATCAGCCTCAGATCACCCCCCCCCCCATCAGCCTCAGATCACCCCCCCATCAGCCTCAGATCACACCCCCCATCAGCCTCAGATCGGACCAGACCCCCATCAGCCTCAGATCGGACCAGACCCCCATCAGCTTCAGATCCAATGTTAAAATAAATAAATAAACGTACCTTTCTTGCTCAGGACGCTGCTGCTTCTCTGCCGATCTACTCGCCGCTCCCTGGTCTTCCTCCAGTATACGCTGCACTGTGACCTGATGTCGCACAGCGTCAGGTCATAGTGCGCGCCTATGTGCACTACGTCCTGACGCTGAAAGCCTGGAAGAAGACCAGGGAGCCGTGCAGCACTTCCCTCACTACTCCCCGTGTCTCCTGCATACGGATGTCATTAGCATTCGGACTGTAAGACGCACTGCCACTTTTCCCTTCACTTTTGGGGGGAAGATGTGTTTTATAGTCCCAAAAATACTATATGATAATACTATAAAAATACATAATACCATACTATTCTAATATATAATAAAAAACTATCATTTATAATTTACTGCTATAATAATATTTAATATAATACAATACTATAGTATTATATAATATACTGGTATAAAAATATATAATTTATTGGTATAATACAATACTATCAGAATATATAATTTACTGTTATATTATATACAAGTCAACACTATATGCTATGTTTCGCCGTAAGACGCACCTAGATTTTAGAGGACAATAAGAAAAAAAAAAATTCATCAGACCTCAGCTCAGACCCCCAATGTTAATAAGTCCCCAAATCAGACCTCCATGTGAATGACACCCAATAAGACCTCAGATCAGACCTCAATAATTCCCACAATCAGACCTCCATGTAAATGACCCCCATGCTGAGATCAGATAAAAAAATAAATAAACGTATTTCCAGCCGTGCGCTGTGCTGTGACCCGACACGCACGGAGTGAGGTCACTGCGAGCCGACGTCCTCCCACTGTGCACAGTCACAGCAAATGGCCAAGGACCAGGGAGCGGTAAGTATAGAGCTCGGGGACTGCTGCGTTCCCCGCTTCCCGATCCTCCTGTACTAATGAGCGCTTCCATAATGAAAGCGCTCATTAGAATTCGCTCCATAAGACGAACTGAAAAAGTGCTTTAAAAGTGCGTCTTATAGGGCGAAAAATATGGTAACAGAATATAATAATATACTAATATATAATACAATGCTATACTATATATTACAGTATTAAACTATACATAATACTAAAACTGTAATATTTTAACATATAATACAATACTAAGAATCTAATGCTATAATACAATACTATAACATAATGCTACAACAGTATATAATACAATACAATGCTATTTAAATATTTGTCACCGGCAGTCAGATATTCCAGCGATCTATGAGATGAGCTCACTCAGTTAGGCCTCATGCACACGGCCGTTCCGTGCATTGGGGGCCGCAATTTCCGTCCCCAATGCACGGGCAACGTCCGGGACGGATTGAGATCGATTTAACGTGAATGGGTCCGTGATCCGTCCGCACCGCAAAAAAAAATAGAACATGTCATATTTTTTTGCTGTGCGGAGGCACTCCGTAGTGCTTCTGTGCCTCCGTTCCGCACCACAGTTCCGGATTGCTGTTTGCAGGCCGCAATACGGCCACGGCAGTGTGCATGAGGCCTTAACCCCTAACAGATCACAATTTGCCCCCATTGCCACAATATGCCCCCCTTGTCTGATAGGTGTTGGTCCCACCTATGCGACCCGCACCTACAAGGAGAACGGAGCGGGGAGAGCTGTGGCTGGAGCACCCTGCCCCTGCTCCCATTCATTTATATGGGGCAGACGGAAATAGCGGAGCCCCATAAAAATGAATGGAGGGCAGCTGCGCATGCGCAGTGCTCCCTCTGTTCATTTCCCCGCTCCGTTCTCGTTGTAGGTGCGGGTTCCAGAGGTGGCGATATGCCCCCATTGTATGTGATGGGAATACCCCTTTAAAGGGGTTTCTGGGACTGATGACCTGTTGATGAGCAGCTCCATACATCATGTAGTGGCCGTTCTCAGGTACTGCAGCTCAGCTTCCATTCAAGTTGTATGGTGTAGAGTCATCGATCCATTCAGACAGGAGACTCAGGGACCCCCATGTGTTAGTCATCATAGGGGAACCAGCACTCGGAATCCCAGCATTCACACATTGATCACCTACATTTAACACTTCGTGTGCCCTAACAGCAGGATTGTAGGTGTGTAAGGGGTCTCACAGTCCTCAAACGTGGCCTGAAGCTAAATCCACCACCCCCCCATTCCCAATTAATCCTCCAATCAAATGGTTAACCCTTCAAGATGCGCGGTTCCTCCGATTCCGGTCACTTAGCGGGAGCGTATATCAGGCTGCCCATGCCCTCTACTGCCAAAAAACATTGCTCCAGACTAAGGACCTGCACCTCCTAAAGCGGGCGGTCATCAAGCGGCTAAAAACAGGGAAAAACCTGAAAACTTCTGGGTTTTACTCATCCTATCAGAGACCGACTCACCTTTCTCTTCTCATATTCGGAAAATTTGTTCTGCAAGACAGAGAAGACCGGATTATGACAAGCCCTGACTAACAGGTGTTTCCATTCGCTGGCAGTAAGAAGAGATTTTGAAAATGGTGACGAATTGGAAAATACATGAGAAAGTGGCAGAAGGAGATATATGAAACCCCTTTAACTTTCAGAGTCTCTTATGTGCCCAGATCTGACCACTGGATGGTACAGGCCCAAAGCCTGAGGCTGTACTACTAAGACAGACCTCATATACAGGAGCGAATTCAACACGGCTGCTATGCAGGTGCAGTTTACATTGCTTATGCTCTACCAATGGAGGGGGGGGGGGTCTCTTCCCTATAGATAGTTATCCCGCAACAGATACCAACCTGCCATTCAGTTTCCTCTTTCAAAGACATCAGATGAGCGCCATCTACTGTATCTGCCGCAGCATCGCAGGTGTCGTTCTCCAGGACGGAGAGCAGGTACTGGGAGGGTGGGCAGTACTTTATGCCCAGCTCTGCGGGGAGAAGATTATGATGGTCACCCGTGATACATCCACTACTCCCGGAAGTTACAAAGTCACGCTTACCCTTGCATAGATACTGCTGGATCGCCTCTGTCCCCTCGCTGCACACTGAGGCTGGGGGGAAGACCATCCCCAAAGAGTCCAGAGTCAGGGTCTATAAAGAAAGAGGAGAGGCCATGACTGTAACAAATGAATAAATTAATATGAATTAATATCGCCCTCTGCCGTTGTCTTATCCATCTCTGGGAAAGCTGGGTGACAACCAATATGGCTGCATCACAACTTCCACAGTGTCATTCACCTGATTTCCCAGGGTCCTTAAAGGGGTTCTCCAGAAATAATGATTTTTCTTGGCAAGTGTCCTCACCCTGCCTCTTACACAAAAGAGTCATACCTACCTGCTACAGGTTGCCTTCCGCGACAAGCAGCATGGCACTGCTGAAGACAGACATTGGTTGCAGTGAAGCATGTGACCATGTCCATAAATACCGCATGGACATCTGGGAGGCAGCAAGGAGCATCGGAGCGGCGGGGGCAGGTAAATATGAATAATCTGTTTATGGAGAGAGGCTGGGGGCACTTGCAAAAAAAATAGTTATTTATTCCCGGAGAACCCCTTTAAACCCCCTTCATGACACATATGTACGTGGTGTGTATGGAGTGGGCTTAGGAAATGACTTTGCACCAAATGCGGCAGGTGCCGGGACAGGTGATAACGCCGCAAGGAAGCGGATGTCCACTAGAGGGAGCTCACTGCATACAATCATACATTGAGACTGGTGAGCTCCCTCTAGTGGTAGAAGACAAACTGTATCCTTCACATTTAGGGCCCATTCACACGACTAGGGCTGCAACGATTAATCGATGTAATCGATTATATTCGATAACTGGATTCGTTGTCGACGAATCCAGTTATCGAATAATCGCAGATTCGTTGCTATGCGGGCGGGCGGTCGCTGCATCTTTATTTTACCTTTTTACAATGACGCTCCTGTAACAGCCAGGCAGAGCGGACGGCGGCGTAACGTCACTCACTCACGTGACGCGCCTGCTCCGCCTCCTTCATTCATGAGGTGGGCGGAGCAGGTGCGTCACGTGAGTGAGTGACGTTGCGCCGCCGTCCGCTCTGCCTGGCTGTTACAGGAGCGTCATTGTAAAAAGGTAAAATAAAGATGCAGTGATTAGTCCGACTTATAAGCATCGGGGCCGGGGCTGTTATGGGGAGGGGGGAGGATCTGTCTATGGCACTGCTATGGGGAGGGGGGTCTGTGTATATCACTGCTATGGGGAGGGGGCAGGATCTGTCTATGGCACTGCTATGGGGAGGGGGGTCTGTGTATAGCACTGCTATGGGGAGGAGGGGGGTCTGTGTATATCACTGCTATGGGGAGGGGGCAGGATCTGTCTATGGCACTGCTATGGGGAGGGGGGTCTGTGTATAGCACTGCTATGGGGAGGAGGGGGGGTCTGTGTATATCACTGCTATGGGGAGGGGGCAGGATCTGTCTATTGCACTGCTATGGGGAGGGGGGTCTGTGTATAGCACTGCTATGGGGAGGGGGATCTGTGCACTGTTATGGGGAAAGGGATCTGTGCACTGTTATGGGGAAAGGGATCTGTGCACTGTTATGCCCATAACAGTGCACATATCCCCCTCTCCATAACAGCGCCACCCACAGATCCCCCTCTCCATAACTGCGCCGCCCACAGATCCCCCTCTCCATAACAGCGCCACCCACAGATCCCCCTCTCCATAACAGCGCCGCCCACAGATCCCCCTCTCCATAACTGCGCCGCCCACAGATCCCCCTCTCCATAACTGCGCCGCCCACAGATCCCCCTCTCCATAACTGCGCCGTCCACAGATCCCCCATAAGTGTCGCCCACAGATCCCCCATAAGTGTCGCCCACAGATCCCCCATAAGTGTCGCCCACAGATCCCCCATAAGTGTCGCCCACAGATCCCCCATAAGTGTCGCCCACAGATCCCCCATAAGTGTCGCCCACAGATCCCCCATAAGTGTCGCCCACAGATCCCCCATAAGTGTCGCCCACAGATCCCCCATAAGTGTCGCCCACAGATCCCCCATAAGTGTCGCCCACAGATCCCCCATAAGTGTCGCCCACAGATCCCCCATAAGTGTCGCCCACAGATCCCCCATAATAGTGTCGCCCACAGATCCCCCATAATAGTGTCGCCCACAGATCCCCCATAATAGTGTCGCCCACAGATCCCCCATAATAGTGTCGCCCACAGATCCCCCATAATAGTGTCGCCCACAGATCCCCCATAATAGTGTCGCCCACAGATCCCCCATAATAGTGTCGCCCACAATTTGTTTTAATATGGCCTTTGAACATAATTTTTCAAGTAAGATCAGATAAACCTGTTTTGTAATTTTGTCGTTTTTCCCGATTAATCGATTAATCGAAGAAATTAATCGGCAACTAATCGATTATTCAAATAATCGTTAGCTGCAGCCCTACACACGACTGTATTTTTTTATCCGCATCCGTTCCGCAATTTTGCGGCTTGGATGCGGACCCATTCATTTCAATGGGGCCTCAAAAACTGCGGACAGTCCGCATTCGTACTTCCGTGTCCCCTCAGAAAAGATAGAACATGTCCTATTCTTATCAGTTTTTGTGGACAAGAATAGGCATTTCGATCATATGGAAGGACGCTCCGATCTGCAAAACCAGATACGGTTGTGTGAATGAGCCCTTAAATCAAGGCAGGGGATTTGGAGCTCTGTCCCAGAAAGATGCAGATGTGACTGGTCAGTGAGAAATGTATTTAGGGGTCCCTGGGCAGCTAGGCAGGTTTTAGGTGAATGATCCTCCATGCCATTAAAGGGACGGCTGCAATCTGCCCCTGTATGAGCGTTTGTGCTCATAGAGGGGGTCTAGGACATCCACACAGGGCCTACAGATAGGTATACAGGACAGGTTCCATTAATTACCTCCAAGGTGCGGACATGGGCCAGGGCCGGAGGAAGCTCGCTCAGTCTATTCTCGCTGATGTTCAACGTACGTAGACAGCGCAGACTACCGACAGTTGGAGGAAGCAGCTTCAGCTTATTCCCTGGTAAGAAACCGACAGAAATGTTACCCAGATGTACATACGAGATGAGCGGCTGTCAGACACCGCTGATGTATCGAATCTGACGTACAATGGAAACTTTTGCAACTCTGTGCTTCACTTATTTTGTGATTCAATTATTCACAATTTTTTAAGATTTCTGCTTGCTGTGATTGAACGGATTCCACCTTGTGTAGAATAAGAAGACATGTTGGTAAGACAGCTGTCTAAAGCCAGACATACACTGATGGCTATGTCTCCAGATGGTTGCCTGTCCCACCGAAGTCATGGAGTTTGCCTTGCTTTCAGAAAGTTTTCAGACCCTTTCACTTTTTTCACATAAGGTTATCTTGCTCCTTGTGCAAAAATAAAAAAAATTCCAGCCCCGTCCCTCAGTACCACTTAAGAAAATGAGAACAGAATGTTCAAAATGTTTGCAAATTTAGTAAAAAAAGGAAAAACTAAAACCTTCTGCTTGATATAAGTATTCAGCCCCTTTGCTGTGACACTTGACATTTCGCTCCCATTTCTCTGAGATGTTTCTACACCTTGTTTGGAGTCACCTGTGGTAAATTCAGCGGATTGGACCGGATTTGGAAACACACAGCCCTGTCCTATATAAGGTCTCACATCTGGCAATGCAGATCAGAGCAGAAACCGAGCCATGAGGAGGAGAGAACTGCCTGTGGAGCTCAGAGACAGGATTGTGTGGAGGACGTATCTCAGCTTGTCACGATGGAGTGATCCAGCTAGTAGACGATCATGAGGCGCATAACCACAACCCGATGCAGGATACAACAAAGTTTATTACGAGACAACGCGTTTCGTAATAAACTTACAGATTTCTTTTTATATATATTTATTGATGTACTTGCCCACTCAATTGAGTGGATTTCCTCTCTTTTATCTATACATTTATTTGTTCATGCAGATATATACCCATAGATCTCTATATATCAAATTCCATATACGACTTTTAAACGTACATATAAATCTATTTATTTTCTATTGTATTTTTTATTATCCATGTTCCTTGTAGACTTGATAAACGCGTTGTCTCGTAATAAACGTTGTTGTATCCTGCATCGGGTTGTGGTTATGCGCCTCATGATCGTCTACTAGCTGGATCACTCCATCGTGACAAGCTGAGATACGTTTTCCAATATTTACCCGAGTGGCGACCCGGCCTTCGCCCCAAAGGTTCTTTGACGCATCTGGCAGCACCAACCTGCGACCTAAAAATCTCACAGCCTACATGCAATACGGTTGCACCTAATTTCAGTGCAACCAAAACAGGTGACTCTATCGTATCCACCTGCTTTTTGAAGGAAGCTCGACTTATTTACCCTATGAGCTCCTCTCTCACCCTTTGGCCGTAACCTTACAGGATTGTGTGGAGGCACAGACCTGGAGAATGGGACAAAAAATGTCTGCGGCACTGAAGGTTCCCAAGAGCACAGGGACCTCCATAATTCTTACATGGAAGAAGAACCCTTCTTAGAGCTGGTCGACCCACCAAACTAAGTAATCGAGGAGAAGGGCCGTGGTAAGAACGGTGACCAAGAACCCAATGGTCATTCTGGCTGAGCGCCAAGATCCTGTGTGCAGATGGGAGAAACTTCCAGAAGGTCGACCATCACTGCAGCCTCCACCAATCTGGGCTTTATGGCAAAGCGGCCGGAAAGAAGCCTCTCCGCAGTAAAAGACACAGGAAAGCCGCCTGGAGTTTGTAAAAAAGCAGCTCAAGTACCCTCAGACAGTGAGAAACAAGATTCTCTGGCCTGATGGAACCAAGAATGAACTATTTGGGCTCAATTCTAAGCATCATGTCTGGAGGAAACCAGGTGCTGCTCATCACCTGCCCCATACCACCCCTACAGTGAAGCATGGTGGTGGCAGCGTCATGCTGGGGGGACAGGGAGACTGGTCAGGGTGGAGGGAAAGCTGAATAGAGCAAAGTAGAGATATTGTTAATGAGAACCTGATCCAGAGCTCTGGACCTCAGACTGGGCTGAGGTTCACCTTCCAACAAGACAGTGACCCTAAGACCACGGCCAGGACAACACAGGAGCGGCTGAGGGACAACTCTGTGAATGTCCTTGAGTGCCCCAGCCAGAGCAATGAACCTAATAGAACCTGAAGATTTATGTCCCGAGGAAAGGGGCTGAAGACTTATGTCCCGAGGAAAGGGGCTGAGTGAAGACTTATGTCCCGAGGAAAGGGGCTGAAGACTTATGTCCCGAGGAAAGGGGCTGAAGACTTATGTCCCGAGGAAAGGGGCTGAAGACTTATGTCCCGAGGAAAGGGGCTGAAGACTTATGTCCCGAGGAAAGGGGCTGAAGACTTATGTCCCGAGGAAAGGGGCTGAAGACTTATGTCCCGAGGAAAAGGGGCTGAAGACTTATGTCCCGAGGAAAAGGGGCTGAAGACTTATGTCCCGAGGAAAGGGGCTGAAGACTTATGTCCCGAGGAAAGGGGCTGAAGACTTATGTCCCGAGGAAAGGAGCTGAAGACTTATGTCCCGAGGAAAGGGGCTGAAGACTTATGTCCCGAGGAAAGGGGCTGAAGACTTATGTCCCGAGGAAAGGAGCTGAAGACTTATGTCCCGAGGAAAGGAGCTGAAGACTTATGTCCCGAGGAAAGGGGCTGAAGACTTTCCGAACACACATTGTATAATGTGTACGGCCAGCTTAAAGGGAACCTGTCACCGAGATTTTGTGTATAGAGCTGAGGGCATGGGCTGCTAGATGGCCGCTAGAACATCCTCAATACCCAGTCCCCATAGCTCTGTGTGCTTTTATTGTGTAAGAAAACAGATTTGATACATATGCAAATTAACCTGAGATGAGTCCTGTCCCTGACTCATCTCACGTACAGGACTCATCTCAGGTTAATTTGCATTTGTATCAAATATATTTTTTTAAGCAATAAAAGCACAAAGAGCTAAGGGGACTGGGTATTGCGGATGTGCTAGCGGCGATCTAGCAACCCATGTCCTCAGCTCTATACCCCAAATCCCGGTGACAGGTTCCCTTTAAAGGGCTATTTCCATCTTGGACATTGTGGGTATATTATTAGGATATGCCCCCAATGTCTGATAGGTGCAGGTCCCACCTCGGGGCACCTAAACTTAGAATGGAGCCCGCAACGTGCTAGACGGCGCACCACACATACACGGCTGCCCTCCATTCATTTCTATGGAGAAGTCCCAGTGAAATGAATGGGAAATTTACTGCGCAAGCGCGGCCACCATTCCATTCACTCCTATGGAGCTTACAGAAATAGCTGAACCAACACAACTATTTTCAGCAATACCATAGAAATGAATAGAAGGCGGCTGCGCATGCGCGGTGCGCCCTCTGGCACTTTGTTCTAAGTATAGGTGCAGGTCCCAGAGGCGGGAGCCGCTCTCATCAGACATTGGGAGCATATCCTAGCGATAGGTCCTCAATGTACAGGATGAGAATACCCCTTTTAAAAAAAATGTGCAGCTGTGTGAGCAAGGCAGGTTCTGAGCCTCTGTGCAGAAGTCATGTTTCCATTCACTGACAGCAAGCAGAGCTTTAGACAATGGTGAGAAATTGAAACACAACGTCTATTGGAAAGCCTTGCTTTTTATGTAGGGAAGATTTTCCATGGAGTTCGACGACTGCACCCACCTTTCACATTCAGGGTCTGCAGTTGGATCAAATCCCCGATGGAATCAGGGAGCGAACGCAAGACGTTCCGTTCCACGTTCAGCACCTGAGAGATGAAAAATGGAGAATAGACTCAGTCTTAAATGTCTGGTCTTACACCTCAGGGGCCCTCCATTACGGTCTATCAATGACCCCCCCCCCCCCTATCATGGTCGCCGTTCATGTACCTGTAAGGATTTCAGCAGTCCTATGTCAGCAGGGAGGGACGACATCTGGTTATCATGGAGATCGAGAACCTAAGCGGAAAAAAAAAACTGGCTGGGATGAATGACGTCTGGAGGTAGGTGATCTGCAGTACATGGGGCTGTAGGTACTTACCTTTAAGGCGGCTAAGTCCAGGATTTGGCAGGACTTGGGAAGCAGAGAAGTCAAAAAATTGCTGTGAAGAATCAACACCTGTGAAGAGAAACCCATCAGACGTCCTTTCCTAAAACACTCTGTGCTGCTGGGGGACACTGCTCCTATCACTAAGTAGAGTGTGGTGAAATCCGGTCACTGCCTCCTAGGAGATCAGCAGGCTCCTATCCTGAAATACTCTGTGCTGCTGGTAACCACACACCTCTTGCTATCAGCCTCTGCTGTCCGTCCTCCCATCACACATATATATATATAGGCTCCTCCGAGCTGTAATTACCGGACAAAGACGTGTCCCGGATGCTGAGAGTTATAGTCCCAGAGCAGAGGATATTACTGACCTTCTTCTGCAGGACCCGACAGGTGGAGAAAGCAGCATCAGGGACCTGAAATCAAGACAGAGCCGGAGGATGGGAGTGATCATTCATTATAGGTATAGTATATGATAGATAGATAGATAGATATGAGATAGATAGGAGATAGATAGATGGATAATAGATAGATGATAGATAATAGATAGATAGATATTAGATAGATGGATGATAGATAGATAGATAGATAGATAGATGGATGATGGATAATAGATGATAGATAATAGATAGATAGATGGATGATGGATAATAGATAGATAGATGATGGATAATAGATGATAGATAGATGGATGGATGATGGATAATAGATAGATAGATAGATAGATGGATGATGGATAATAGATGATAGATAGATGGATGGATGATGGATAATAGATGGATATTAGATTCACACCTCGGATAATTCACATTTTGAGATGTCCAGGATCTCGTCCGCTCCCGCCTCCTTCGTCTGTAAATACAGGAATATAACTCGGATTCTGATTCGGCTCAGTCGGCCCGGACACTGACTGATGCAGCAGAGATGAATTTGTCATTTATCTCTTTTACCTGCAGTCATTCTAGACCCACCAATAACACAACATGACTTCAACCAAAAGTACAACCTCAGCTCTGCTATATCTGTCTTAAAGGGGGAAGCCCTTGTGACCACACATCTCACCGTGGTCGTGTATTTGGCAGATGAGGGGACACCTGTTGGGTCACCTCTGCCGGGAGCGGCTCAACATTTTCTATAAAAAAGAATATGGGTCTCATTTAAGTGTCAGACGCTGCATCAGCACTGCTGTATCACTGCCATGGCAGCACACAATGAAGGTCAGTACCGGGGCCCCTAGGTAGGTGGTTCTGGACTGTGCTGGAAATGTGACAGAACCTGAGAAGATGATCAGTGATGGAGAACGAGTGCAAGCTCTTCTGCTCCACTGAGTCCACATCAGTGAGGTCATCTCCTGGCAGGAGATCAGCGGCGGCCAGCTTACCAGGCACATCTGATATTCTAGGCGTTTTCTCGCCTCCCCGCTCGGCTTCTGCTTCTTGAAGAACAGCGGCATCATAACTGGCAGCGCGATCCTCCGACAGACAGCGAGCTGTAAGAGAAGACATGCAGAGCTCAGCCCGACAACTCCACCAGACCACTCCCTGACAGCCGCTGCAAGCACAGGGCGCGCAGAGACAGCAGCCGCACGCTGGCAGCCAGGGGACTCTAGAGCCGGCAGGGGGGACAACTGCATGCTATAAGATGGGGGGGGGGACTCTAGAGCCGGCAGGGGGGACAACTGCATGCTATAAGATGGGGGGGGGGGACTCTAGAGCCGGCAGGGGGGACAACTGCATGCTATAAGATGGGGGGGGGGGGGGACTCTAGAGCCGGCAGAGGGGACAACTGCATGCTATAAGATGGGGGGGGGGGGACTCTAGAGCCGGCAGGGGGGACAACTGCATGCTATAAGATGGGGGGGGGGGACTCTAGAGCCGGCAGGGGGGACAACTGCATGCTATAAGATGGGGGGGGGGGGACTCTAGAGCCGGCAGGGGGGACAACTGCATGCTATAAGATGGGGGGGGGGACTCTAGAGCCGGCAGGGGGGACAACTGCATACTATAAGATGGGGGGGGGGGACTCTAGAGCCGGCAGGGGGGACAACTGCATACTATAAGATGGGGGGGGGGTCTAGTAAAGGCAGGGGAGGCAACTGCATACTATGAGCCGGGGGGGGGGACACCTAGAACCGGCAGAGGGGACAACTGCATACTATAAGATGGGGGGGGGTCTAGTAAAGACAGGAGAGGCAACTGCATACTATGAGCTAGGGCGGGGGGGGGGGGACACCTAGAACTGGCAGAAGGGACAACTGCATGCTATAAGATGGGGGGGGGACTCTAGAGCCGGCAGGGGGGACAACTGCATGCTATAAGATGGGGGGGGGACTCTAGAGCCGGCAGGGGGGACAACTGCATGCTATAAGATGGGGGGGGGGGACTCTAGAGCCGGCAGAGGGGACAACTGCATGCTATAAGATGAGGGGGGGGGGGGGACTCTAGAGCCGGCAGGGGGGACAACTGCATACTATAAGATGGGGGGGGGGGGGTCTAGTAAAGGCAGGGGAGGCAACTGCATACTATGAGCCGGGGGGGGGGGGGACACCTAGAACCGGCAGAGGGGACAACTGCATACTATAAGATGGGGGGGGGTCTAGTAAAGACAGGAGAGGCAACTGCATACTATGAGCTAGGGCGGGGGGGGGGACACCTAGAACTGGCAGAGGGGACAACTGCATACTATAAGATGGGGGGGGGATCTAGTAAAGGCAGGGGAGGCAACTGCATACTATAAGATGGGGGGGGGGTCTAGTAAAGGCAGGGGAGGCAACTGCATACTATGAGCTAGGGCGGGGGGGGGGGGGGGGACACCTAGAACTGGCAGAGGGGACAACTGCATACTATAAGATGGGGGGGGTCTAGTAAAGGCAGGGGAGGCAACTGCATACTATAAGATGGGGGGGGGGTCTAGTAAAGGCAGGGGAGGCAACTGCATACTATAAGGCAGGGGAGGCAACTGCATACAGACAGAGGGGACAACTGCATACTATGAGCTGGGGGGACACACCTAGAACCGGCAGAGGGGACAACTGCATACTATGAGCTGGGGGGACACACCTAGAACCGGCAGAGGGGACAACTGCATACTATGAGCTGGGGGGACACACCTAGAACCGGCAGAGGGGACAACTGCATACTATAAGATGGGGGGGGGGGGGTCTAGTAAAGGCAGGGGAGGCAACTGCATACTATGAGCCGGGGGGGGGGGGACACCTAGAACCGGCAGAGGGGACAACTACATACTATAAGATGGGGGGGGTCTAGTAAAGGCAGGGGAGGCAACTGCATACTATGAGCTAGGGCGGGGGGGGGGGACACCTAGAACTGGCAGAGGGGACAACTGCATACTATAAGATGGGGGGGATCTAGTAAAGGCAGGGGAGGCAACTGCATACTATAAGATGGGGGGGGGTCTAGTAAAGGCAGGGGAGGCAACTGCATACTATAAGATGGGGGGGGTCTAGTAAAGGCAGGGGAGGCAACTGCATACTATAAGATGGGGGGGGGTCTAGTAAAGGCAGGGGAGGCAACTGCATACTATAAGATGGGGGGGTCTAGTAAAGGCAGGGGAGGCAACTGCATACTATAAGATGGGGGGGGTCTAGTAAAGGCAGGGGAGGCAACTGCATACTATAAGGCAGGGGAGGCAACTGCATACAGACAGAGGGGACAACTGCA
Source organism: Bufo gargarizans (assembly GCF_014858855.1). Taxonomy (NCBI): domain Eukaryota; kingdom Metazoa; phylum Chordata; class Amphibia; order Anura; family Bufonidae; genus Bufo; species Bufo gargarizans. The sequence continues at coordinate 190,000,917 of NC_058088.1, forward strand.
TACTATGAGCTGGGGGGACACACCTAGAACCGGCAGAGGGGACAACTGCATACTATGAGCTGGGGGGACACACCTAGAACCGGCAGAGGGGACAACTGCATACTATGAGCTGGGGGGACACACCTAGAAAAGGCAGAGGGGACAACTGCATACTATGAGCTGGGGGGACACACCTAGAACCGGCAGAGGGGACAACTGCATACTATGAGCTGGGGGGACACACCTAGAACCGGCAGAGGGGACAACTGCATACTATGAGCTGGGGACACACACCTAGAACCGGCAGAGGGGACAACTGCATACTATGAGCTGGGGCGGGGGGGGGGGGGACAACTAGAACCGGCAAAGGGGACAACTGCATGCTAACAGACAGGGGACTCTAGAACCGTCAGGGGGGATAACTGCATGCTAACAGACAGGGGGATCTAGAACAAGCAGAGGAGATAACCACATGCTAACAGACAGGGGTTCTAGAACAGGCTGAAGGGACAACTGCATACTATGAGACCAGGGAGGGGGGGGGGGTTATCTAGTACAGGCAGGGGAGGCAACTGCATACTAACAGAGAGGGGGATCTAGAACCAGGAGAGGGGACAACTGCATACTAACAGAGAGGGGGATCTAGAACCAGGAGAGGGGACAACTGCATACTAACAGATGGGGGGGATCTAGAACTGACAGGAGATAACCGCATTCTGGCAGCCAGGGGACTCTAGAACCGGCAGAGGGAACAACTGCATACTAACAGACGGGGGTAATCTAGAACATGTAGAGGAAGCAACCATATACTACCACTCGGGGTAAGATAGAAAAGGCAGAGAAGTGAACACCCGCTCACCGACCCTCAGGGAAATCTTCTAGAACAACCCGACAAAGTTCTCCTGACAGAAATCATCAACCAGAACAACGTCCTAATAAATGTCTATTCTGGAATCTGCAATTATTGAGGGCGATCGCATAGAAGAAGGTGCGGCACAGAACATGTATATTAATGTGACCGCAGCGTGACCATCCAGTGATTCACACCCAGAACTCACCTCTGCTGAACCTGCCCGGGTATCACATAGTATCATGTATGTCCAGCATCACTGCTCCACAGACTGCGTGCGATACCGCCTGCTGAGCTGTGTATCTAAGCCTGCCCTGTGTGATACTGTCTGCTGAGCTGTGTATCTAATCCTATCCTGTGTGATACTGTCTGCTGAGCTGTGTATCTAATCCTCTCCTGTGTGATACTGTCTGCTGAGCTGTGTATCTAAGCCTGCCCTGTGTGATACTGTCTGCTGAGCTGTGTATCTAATCCTATCCTGTGTGATACTGTCTGCTGAGCTGTGTATCTAAGCCTGCCCTGTGTGATACTGTCTGCTGAGCTGTGTATCTAATCCTATCCTGTGTGATACCGCCTGCTGAGCTGTGTATCTAATCCCATCCTGTGTGATACTGTCTGCTGAGCTGTGTATCTAATCCTCTCCTGTGTGATACTGTCTGCTGAGCTGTGTATCTAAGCCTGCCCTGTGTGATACTGTCTGCTGAGCTGTGTATCTAATCCTATCCTGTGTGATACTGTCTGCTGAGCTGTGTATCTAAGCCTGCCCTGTGTGATACTGTCTGCTGAGCTGAGTATCTAATCCTCTCCTGTGTGATACTGTCTGCTGAGCTGTGTATCTAATCCTATCACGTGTGATACTGTCTGCTGAGCTGTGTATCTAATCCTATCCTGTGTGATACTGTCTGCTGAGCTGTGTATCTAATCCTACCCTGTGTGATACTGTCTGCTGAGCTGTGTATCTAATCCTATCACGTGTGATACTGTCTGCTGAGCTGTGTATCTAATCCTATCCTGTGTGATACTGACTGCTGAGCTGTGTATCTAATCCTATCATTTGTGATACTGTCTGCTGAGCTGTGTATCTAATCCTATCCTGTGTGATACTGTCTGCTGAGCTGTGTATCTAATCCTATCCTGTGTGATACCGTCTGCTGAGCTGTGTATCTAATCCTATCCTGTGTGATACTGTCTGCTGAGCTGTGTATCTAATCCTATCCTGTGTGATACTGTCTGCTGAGCTGTGTATCTAATCCTACCCTGTGTGATACTGTCTGCTGAGCTGTGTATCTAATCCTATCCTATGTGATACTGCCTGTTGAGCTGTGTATCTAATCCTATCCTGTGTGATACTGCCTGTTGAGCTGTGTATCTAATCCTATCCTGTGTGATACTGCCTGCTGAGTTGAGTAACTAGCCTGTGACATGCCGCTGAGCTCCAGCTTCCTCCCGGTGTCACGTGTACACGCGTGTAGATATACCGCATTCCTCGGAGGTGTACATACAAACAGCCCTGAGGTTATGTTCGCAGGTAATCTGATTGGATCAGAGAACAAGGATACGCAGGGAAACGGCACGTATCTAAGCTGCCTGCCCTCAGGATGTAAACACTCATCGAGAAAATAAATATACTGCCCCCCCCCAATAGAAATGTTGGATTGCTGCAAAACTGGTCTCACAATAAACGATTAAAGGGAACCTGTCACCGGGATTTCGTCTATAGAGCTGAGGACATGGGCTGCTAGATGGCCGCTAGCACATCCGCAATACCCAGTCCCCATAGCTCTGTGTGCTTTTAGTGTGTAAAAAAACCCGATTTGATACAAATGCAAATTACCCTGAGATGAGTCCTGTACGTGAGATGAGTCAGGGACAGGACTCATCTCAGGGTAAATTGCATATGTATCAAATCGTTTTTTTTTTACACAATAAAAGCACACAGAGCTATGGGGACTGGGTATTGCGGATGTGCTAGCGGCCATCTAACAACCCATGTCCTCAGCCCTATACACAAAATCCCGGTGACAGGTTCCCTTTAAAGGGAACCTGTCACCAGGATTTTTTGCATAGAGCTGGGGACATGGGCTGCTAGATGGCCCCTAGCACATCCGTAATACCCAGTCCCCATAGCTCTGTGTGCTTTTATTGTGTAAAAAAAACCTACACCGCATTTTTACAATGCCACCCTAGGCTGGCGAATGCCGCTGTATGGCAGCCGTCCGAGGCGTATACGTTAAACATGGGACAAAAACCTGATGTGAACACGGCCCAAGACCAGAGACGTCGTTTCATCCCCAGGGACTTATTCAGATCAGTAAACGTTGCCCCTCTGCCCACTTTGATGCCAGTTCTTGTGCCCAGAACCTGTCCCGGGCTCCGCTGACCTGGGGCGTCACCCTCTCCGAAGTCATTTAACCCTTTAAATGACACTCTCCTGTGCCCACTTTGATGCCCACTTGTGTGCCAGTCATTTCTTTGAACTGGTTCCCCCTCAGCTTTTTATTTATTTATTTTTACTGGGAAAAGTTCTCCTCAGAATCAATAGAGAAAACATGACAAATACTAATGATGTGACTATGTAGCCACCTCCAGACATACAGGAGCCTAAAGCGGAGCAGCCACAGTACAGAACAGCTTTACTGACAGCCACGTAAGGTGTGACGGGGGGTACTCACCGATGAGGGGCGCTACAGGGTCACACCGGAGCCCCTCACCGTCCTGTCAGCCCCTCCAGCTCTACAGCCAGCCATCAGACTCTTCCGGGTGTCCAAGCGTCGTCACGTGACCCACAGAACACGCCACTCGCAAGGCTCCCTCTAGCGCTTCAGTCGGCGCATAGCATTCCAAGGCTTCTAACTGACCGGTTATAAGATTTGTAGATTTACCGGGTAAGTAATACAATATAAGCGATTATTAATGATACCGGGCGGTTATAATCGTAACTTGTACGTTATATCTCCCCGTCGCGTAACTAAGGGTTGCCAGCGACAAACATGGCCGCCAGCAGCCGTGGGCAAAGAGGAGTCTTCTCGCGAGACTTCGAGCCCTTGATTAGGCGGCGCCCCGCTAACTCCTCCCTCTTTCTCTTGTCGCTTCCCAGCTGGTAGAGGTGCAACTTGTCTTCGGTCGTCCCGAATCCGGGTTCATCCGACACCGAAACCGGCCCGAGTGAAGCGGATACCCCTTTAGTCCGGCACAGCCATGCCTCCTAAGTTCGATCCCAACGAAATTAAAGTCGGTACGTGAGGCGGGAGAGGGAAATGTGAGCCGCCGAGCGGAGCCCCCCTTCCACGGGCCAGGCCGCAGCGCAGGAGCTGGGCGTGCGGCCCTCACGGTACTTGTCTGCCGGGGTAATGTGAACAGAGGCTTATCCCGCCGGGGGGGGGTGAGGGCGGGGGCCGTGGTCCCGGTTGTTACCGTCTGTCCGCATGCCGTATTTGGTGTAGTAGCTGCGCACGTGACCTGCTCCGGAGAATACGGTAATTCCTCATTGTGAGTGACGGGCGCCGCGGATTCTAGACCCCTGACCGGCAGAGTAAAGCACATGGCGGCTTTATTAATATCTTGGGCTGGTGTGCTCCCTGACAGCAGAGGGAGTGACTTTAAGGGGGTCTTGATTCAAGGGGTCCTCCAATGTAGCCTATGGGACACGTGGAAAGTGTTATCACAATAGCCTGTAGTCTGAGTGATATGGGATGTTGGGGATTGTGATGCACTACTACTCCTGATGGTGTTAGGGTTACTACATGTGCCTGTGGGGGTACAGTCTGATTGACGGGGGGTCCCTGTGTCTTGGGCCCTCTCCAGGGGATGGGTCATCAGCGCAAGTCTTGGAAAACCCCTTTAAAGGAGTTTCTCCTGTCGTCCTCAGGATTGGTGATAAGTCAGTGGTTTCAGGGAGTCTGACCACTGGGACCCCCCCTCCAGCCATGAAAACTGGGGTCCATGTCCTCGGTTTGCATGTGCTCGCTGTGGCTCCATTCAAAGTCTATGGGACTGCCAAAGATGGTGGCGTTCAGCGCTCGGCTATCCGGGGCCCTAGTGTGCACGCCTGACCACTGTCCGTTCAAATCCAGATTGGGGCAGTGGGACCCCCAGTGATCCCCTGATTAGGGAGCGCCCCTTTAATGCTATAGGACTAGATCAGCTCTTGATGTCTGTCTATTGAGCAGCATGTTAATAAGACTACAACTCCCAGCATGTTTGAGTTGTATTTGCACAATAGCTGGCGACTGCTGCTATAACATATTATATCCTAGGATGACCAGTGTAATGTATCCAGTAGTATTTCGGGTGGTCGTGCCCTCTAGCCGCCCGCCACTATGCCGGTCTTCTGTGTCTTGGTGTAGTCCAGTGGTGAGCTTATAGCAACCTCCACTTAGGAAACAGGGCTGCTCTGCGTGTGGACTGCCCTGTGCCGAAAGATGGAGAACACGTCTGTGCCCAGTCGGGGGCGTGCACCTGATGCGCTGAACCTCCATTCATTTCACTTTGCTCTGTTTTTGGTCGTAGTTTTCCTGAGATGCACCGGTGGGGAAGTTGGAGCCACCTCTGCTCTGGCCCCGAAAATCGGACCTCTGGGTCTGGTAAGTTTCTTGAGCGCAAGTGGGACTGGGATAAGCGGCGCCCAATGTGTAAAGCCACTGCTGATCTCCGCTATGAACTCTAATGCTTGGTTTCTTTCTCCAGTCTCCCAAGAAAGTTGGTGATGACATTGCCAAGGCCACCGGTGACTGGAAGGGCCTGAGGATCACCATCAAGCTGACCATCCAGAACAGACAGGCTCAGGTAACGCATCCAGCCGCGATGGACCTGGGGCATGTTTCGGGTGTCTTAAAGTCTGCGCGATGACCTCTGGGGGGTGCATTTTGACTTTTAGGGTTGGTAATAAGTTAATGAAGAGGTTTGTACAGCTGCCCGCCACTGTGCTGGTCCTCCAGTGACTTAGTATAGTCCAGTGGTACGCTAAGAGGGAAGCCCCATCTTAGGAAACAGGGGTCCTTCCCCATGTGATTGACCCTGTGCCGAAAGACTGGGTACACAGGACATCTTAAAGGGGCCGCAGCTCGTGCAGCACCCCCATTCACTTCTATGAAGCTGAGCTGCAATACCACCACTGGACAGGTGCGGGCTGTCCCTGGTGATATGCAGCCGTCTGGTCATAACCTAAGGTCTCCGTCTTGTTCTTGCAGATTGAGGTCGTGCCCTCCGCCTCTGCTCTGATCATCAAGGCCCTCAAGGAGCCTCCCCGTGACAGGAAGAAGCAGAAGAACAGTAAGTTGATGAGCTCTTCAGTGCGGGCTGAGCCGAGGCGCCTCATGCCTCGCAGATCTTTGTACAGCCACCCGCCACTATCGCAGCCTGATGTGACTGTGTATAATCCAGTGGTGAGCTAAGAGAAGATCCCACCTTTAGGAAACAGGTTCCCTCCACCTGTGAGTGACCCTGTGCCGCAAGGATGGGGACACATAACGCCTGGTGGTGTCCGGGCCGCGTCCTAACCCCTGCGCCTCTCTGCTCGTATTAACAGTCAAACACAACGGCAACATCAGCATGGACGAGGTGATCAGCATCGCTCGTCAGATGAGGCACCGATCCCTGGCTAGAGAGTTTTCAGGTAAGGACCCTCGAACTGTCTGTGTACGGCTGCAACGCAGTGTGACTGTGCCGCCATCGAGCTGAGTGGAGGTGCAGAGCGATTCACCAGTTACTCCGACCCTAAAATCACAATTTGTGGTTCTGGGGGTCGCAGCAAGTCACACTGTAAGCCCATTCAGTTCAATGTCTGCGTGGCGATCTTTGGTCACGTGATGGATGCCACGTAGCCCCCAGCGTAAGTTGGTGCACAGTGCCGAGCACTTAAATCTGCCTCCTCCATAGGAACCATCAAGGAGATCCTGGGCACATCACAGTCCGTGGGCTGCAACGTGGACGGCAGACACCCGCACGATATCATCGACGATATTAACAGCGGCGCAGTGGAGTGCCCAGCGGTAAGTGCACTCTGTTACACACACCGCCTGATCCTCGCTACTTCTGTCACCTGACGGCTTTTCATTTTTTTTTCCCCCCACAGAACTAAATGTGAGAAGAGGAGTTAAACATTCAATAAAAGATTTAGATCCACACAATCTGTCATGTCTTGATTTACAAAGGGTCAATGACTTGGTTATTATGATGGGGCATCTCAAGGCTGAGATCGGGGGGCCCGTACAGAGCGGCTTCTGTCAGTGACGGTCTCCAAATTGTAAAAAAAAAGGAGACTATGCAGCAGCGCCCTGCGAATCGGATAAAGTACAATAATGCCAAAAATTATAGTGCTAATGCTGCGCTTATCTATAAAGTGAGATGCTTGGCCAATGCATTTTGTACAAAACCTGCTCACTACATTCATTGGAAGCAGTCTAGCACAAGGAAAGGTAGAGTGGGCTCGGCGTGCAATGTTGGTACCTGCATCCCTTGTAATGGAGGCCATTATGGCACCAAAAATGGTAAAAAGCAGAGTGGATCCAGCATGCATGAGGATCCACACTCCCTGAACTTTATGGCGCATAACGGGTAGTATTTAGTGTTAGGACCGTCTAACAGAGATCGCCTTGACGTTCGGCAGATGGGCTCAGATGGTTTTGTACAAAATGCATTGGCCAAGCATCTCACTTTATAAATAAGCGCAGCATTAGCACTATACATTTTTGGCATTATTGTACTGCTGCATTGTCGTTTTTTTTTTTCCTCTAGGTCTTTGCCATGGCGGCGTGCACCTGTGCACTGGGAGGTGCTGACTAACCCCCTTTTTTTGCAGGTCTCCAAATTGTAAGACACTTAAAGGGAACCTGTCATCAGCTTTATACTGACCTCCCTGAGGGCAGCCTACAATAGGGACAGAAATGCTATCAGCTAAAAGTGGTTGCTGAGAACCAGCATCATAATCATTGAAGCCCAGGCCTTTAAGAGTCAAATCTACTTGAAGAGTCCTGGTATCATCTGCTGCTCTCCTGTCCATCTGCTGATGACTGGCAGTTCTCTCCTAGAGAGAAAGGGAGACAACTAGGTAAAAGACTGTCAGTCATCAGCAGGTGGATGAGAGTGCAGGAATAACCAGGACTCTTTCCCAGGCCCAGTCTGCAATGATTGTGATGTTGGTTCTTGACGACCACTTTTAACTTATAAATGACCGACCGCTGAAATCTGCTCGCCTGTCTCTACTTTATGCTGCCCATGCTCACAGCAGTATAAAGGTTATGACAGGTTCCCTTTAAGGAGTTGTGCTCTACTTTGTGGCCTAGAGACAGGTGTAGGTGATCATCTAGACCAGTGTTTCCCAACCAGTGTGCCTCCAGCTGTTGCAAAAAATTCCCAGCATGCCTGCACAGCCAAAGGCTCTACAGGCATGCTGGGAGTTGTAGTTTTGCAACAGCTGGAGGCACTCGTTGGGAAACGCTGATCTAGACTAATTCGCTCCTTGTCCTCTGCCGCTTGTCTGGGGTCCCTCTTCCGGTTTGCTGTCGCTTCATCTGGCCGCTTCTCCCAGCAGCGGAGGCCAGGGATTGGGCGAGTATTGCCAGAGTGGGTCACGGCTGGTCTGTAATTGGTGTAAGACCCCCTTTTAAGCTGCCTTGACTCCTCCCACATCCAGTCCTTGACGTTCTGCTTAGAAGTCACTAGGGGTGCTCTAGACGTGGGTCCTATTTTACTAAGGGTCCCATTAAGTTCCTTAACCATCATTCCACAGGATGTGAGAAGTCGGAGCTCACCGGTGACTACTCCCAGGGGCCCCTGCGTCCTGTCCACTCTTTGAACGCAGTGGTGGTCGAGTGTGCACTGTGCTCAGTCCAGGGACTGTAAGGTTGCATAACTCATTAGCTCTGTAACATCCATCCAGTTTATTCATATGAATGACTGCTTCAAAATTATTTTCAGTTTAATATACTGCTTAAATACTCTGCACTGCCTACAATCTGTTCTGCTTCCTGGTAGGAGTTGATGGGCTACAGGGAAACATCTCTCCTGATGGTGATGGGCAAGGTGGAGAATGTCACATGCCATGCCTGTTGTGATGGGGTAACAGGTGACCCCCATTTATGGTTTAACTGGTTAAGTAGGCCTAAGGCTCTGACCATATTGAAATGTCTCCTCACTGGGGGCTCCTGTCACCCCCGTCTCCTGCAGCCCTGACTTTGACTCTCAGCCATGTTGTATTCAGTGGCTGGGAGTTGTAGTCCTGCTGCAGGATATGGAACATAGGCCTTATGTCCTGGATTGTGAGGATAGGTGTGAAACCCAAGGTTCTAATCGCCTGCCTCAACATATGGCTGGTGCTGTATGAGAGGGTATCATTAGTCTTAGGGACTCTAAAATGCACCCATGAGGCTTCAGGTGCATTAATGAGCGGGTGTTCAGCTAGAGGCGCCACATATGTGGGTCACCCAGAGATGGGTCTGTGTCACAGCGGTATATGACGGCTCCTCCCGGCCTCGGCTGCGGTCAGCAGTTTGGGGCACTGGCAGGAACGAGTTATACAGAAAACATCTGCCGGGTCAGCGGCCATCACTCGGGCGCTGAAGAATATGCACTGAAATCCTCACCGCCTGAGCAGGTTCTGATTTTCCATTAACACTCGAGAATCTGGGTTCAGTCTGCAATACATACGGTTTTCCAGTAGCAGATCAGACGCATGGCTGTTTGGGGCGGTTAACGAGGCAGATTTTCCACATAGAGGCCGAGTGAGATGGAAACTCCGTCCTGTGCAGAGACCAAAGCTGACCACATCTGGTTCTGCAGCAGCTGTGGCCAGGAACGTGTGAGGACCCCCCCCCCCCAAAGTGCATAGGAATACACTGCGTGCTAGCACAGGTCGGGTATACCGTGGTACGTGTAGAGAAGCGAATGAGCACTGCCACGTCCAGTGCAAAGCAGGAGCACAGAGTGTGGTTTTAGGGAGGCTTAACATCACTGTTATTTTTCTGTTCTGATCCGTCAAAAAAAACGGATCCTGTGCGTCATTTATGCAGATTTTCGGCAACAGCTGTTACCATCTGAGGATGGAAAAAAGTCCTGCATTCAACACCTTTTTTTTTTTTTTTTTTCCTTTCGGATCTGTGGCGGAAATGGCTCAACTGATGCACAGAATTCCTTTTCCTTCCTTTTTTTTTTGTACTTCTGACGGATCAGAGCAACCGGAGAAATAACCGTGATGTGAACTCTCCCTTACCGAAGCCCTTGCGCAGTATTTTTAGGCGGGCCTGATAGTCCTTCCAGACAGTTCTTGAGGACCATGCGGTGACAATCTGTTACATAAGTTCATCTCAGGAATCCGGTCCCTGATTGTTTGGGGCAGGAGTCGATTTAAAGGGGTTCTCAAGGAATTAAGAAAATACCCAAATATTACTATAAGTATATTCCCAAATATCTTTCATTAGTTATAATGGCTGGCTTTTTCTGGGGAGCAATTATTAGGAGAAATAAAATGGCTGCCGTCCTATGAGCGCACACAGAACCTGTCCTACAGGTGAAACGTGAAAAATTTGAATATTGTGTAAAGTTCATTTATTTCAGTAATGCAACTTAAAAGGTGAAACTAACATAGGAGACTCCTTACAGGCAGCGAGATATTCCAAGCCTTTGTTATAATTTGGGTTATTATGGCTTACAGTTTATGAAAACCACAAAGTCACAATCTCAGGTCCCCTTTGCTCAGGGGGTACGGATTAATTAGCTGACTAGTGTGAGACGCTTTGAGTCTAGAATATTGAACCTTTTCACTAGGGATCGACCGATTATCAGAAGTAACTATATTCAGGATTTTGTACATTATCGGTGTCGGCATCTAACCTTGCCGATATACCGATAATGCGCATAAAGCGAATACTAGTATGCGTCAGGAATGGGGAAGAAGCACAGCAAGCGCTTCCGATACTCACCCTCCCTGGTCTTTTGATGGGGCTGGCGCTGCACTGTCTTGAGTAACAGTGCAGCGCGGGCCGAAGAACACGGGAGCGAGACGCCAGAGCCGCGGCGCAGGAGAGGTGAGGATTGGTTTCCCTTAGTCCTAACAGTGGCACAGATGGGGTATTCTGCCCCCGTGGACTGGTTAGGACAGGTTGAAATTTTATTGACAAGTTAAAGTAATTAACAAGACCCTCCCACCCCAATAAAGAGGGGGATCAAACCCCAGTCCTCAGGCAACACTGAAGCAACCAGGGGGGGATATTTGTGTGCCACTGTTGGGACTAAGGGAAAACAAATTATCGTTAGAAATTAACGATTCCCTTACGTCCTAACCAGTGGCACAGATGGGGATTAGCAAGTTGCAGGAACTTGGTGTACGGCTCAAAAACAGAAAAAGCTTGGAGTTCTCCAACTCGTTTTGCAGAAGTGATAGCCAATAAAAAAAAGTAATTTTCCAGGTTAGGAACTTGAGCTCCACCTCCTCTAAGGGCTCAAAGGGGAGAGATGATAACCCCCTGAGCACGCCCGTTAAATCCCATACCGGGATAGGTTTAATTATCGTAGGCTTTAACCTTGAAGCTCCTCTAAGGAACCTCTTGATAAGGGGTTCTTGAGAAATGGACCTGTTGAGACAAGCCAAGATCGCAGAAGCTTGCACTGTGAGGGTCGAAGGTGACAACCCTTTATCCAGACCATCCTGCAGGAACTGTTAGGATGGTAGGTATGGATACATAAGTGGATGACAGCTGACGACTGGAACACCAAGTTGAGAAAATCTTCCAAATTCTTGAATAAGATCTGTTGGTAGCCTCAGATCTGGAGGGCTTTAGGGTTCTCAAGACAGACCCCCGATAGCTCAACCTCCAGGCTGTCAGGTTGAAGATTTGAGGAGGTCTGAGTGTCCCCCGACACCAGTACTCTCTCTGGGGGAAGCCTCCAAAATTGCCCCTGACTCATTTAAATGAGTTGGGTAAACCAAGCTCTTTTTGGCCAGTATGGAATGATGGCGATGACTGACGCTTGGTCCTGCCTGATTTTCATCAATACCCTCGGAATCAAGGAAATTGGAGGGAAGATATAGGCCAGCCTGAACCTCCATGGGATTGACAGTGCATCTATTGCCACCGGGTTGTCCTCCCTGTAAAGGGAGCATCACCTCTCCACCTCGGTGTTAAACCTCGTTGCCATGAGATCTATCTCTGGCATTCCCCACATGAGCGTCATCTCCTTGAAGATGTCTGGATGGAGAGACCACTCCCCGGTTGGAGGACCTCGGCTCAGGCCATCTGCTATCATATTGTGAACTCCACGAATGTGGACGGCTGATAAGTGGGTGAGGTTCAATTCTGCCCAATCCAATATCACACCTATCTTTCTCAGGAGACTTTGTGACTTCCTGCTTGTTGATGTACATTACAGCAGTCATGCTGTCTGACTGTACTCTCACAGCTTTGCCTTGAATGCAGGGAGCAAAATAAAAAAGGGCTAGCTTGATCGCCCTGATTTTTAGGAGATTCGATGATAATAACTTCTCCTTAGGTGTCCAGATTCCTTGGACTGTCTTGTCTAGAAGATGTGCTCCCCAGCCTACTAGGGATGCATCTGTGGTAAGTATGATCCAAGAGGGTTGGATCAGGGACTTGCCGTCCTCGAGATGGATCCACTATCTTAGGGAGGATCGGGCACGATAAGACAGGGAGTGCAGGGAATTTAGTCCCAACGGACTGTGCTTCCACTTGGCTAGTACCTCCGATTGTAGCGGACGTAGGTGCCATAATGCCCAAGGAACCGCCTCTGCGGTTGATGACATTAGTCCCAACATTCTCATCAAAGTACGAATGGTTACCTTCCGAGGTACTGAGAGAGAGCGGGCAGAATTCTGAACAGATAGCCTTCTGTCGGGAGTAAGATGAATAGTAATTTCCACTGAATCCACCAGGAATCCTAGGAACTTCACTGAGGTAGCTGGTAGGAGCTGGGACTTGTCCCAGTTGATTATCCAACCTAGCTGGTGGAGGAAGGCTACAGCCTGCTGAATGTGTTGGGACAGGATCGCTTGGGAAGGGGCTCTGAAGAGCCAGTCGTCCAAGTATGGAATAATGCTCAGACCCTGAAGTCTTAGAGCTGCCACAACGGAAACCACCACCTTGGTAAATGTGTGTGGGGCAGAAGAAATTCCAAACAGGAGGGCCACAAAATGAAAGTGTTTTAGGACTCCCCTGATTTGCACCGTGATCCTTAAGAATCTTCTGGACCCAGGATAGATGGGAATATGGAGGTAGGCATCCTTGAGGTCCAAGGTTGCCAGGAAATCCCCTGGCAAGAGAAGATTGGTCACTGACTGGATAGTTTCCATATGGAAACGCTTGTGTCTGATGAACTGATTGAAGTATCTCAGATCTATGATCATCCGCCAGTCTCCGGTCACCTTGGGTACCAGAAAAACTGGGGAATAGATACCTGCTCCCTGATCTTGAAGATGCACCTCCTCTAGTGCCCCTTTTTGAAGATACTCCAGAACATAGTTCTCCAAAATCCTCTGTTTGCTGGAAGGAAGCAATTTTGTTTGAACAAACTTGTATCCCTGAGATATAATACGAAGAACCCACGGGTCTTGGATGAGTCTAAGACCCTAGAAAATGTTGTAGGCGACTGCCTACAGGAATATGGGGAGCAGGGAGTTCTGGAAATCCAGTCAGACCGGCAAGGTACCCAGAGCCTCGAGGAGGCCCGCAATCAGAGCGTCGAGGACTTCTTGGGGGGCTTAGAGACTCTGGAGGATCTTCCCCTCTCTACAGGAGCCCCAATCTCTTTGGGCTCTAGGCTGAGGTCCCGAACTGGACCCATACCTCTTGCCCTGACCACGAAAAGGACTGTTGGGGAAGGGATTTGCCCTTCTTGTCCGACAGTCCCTCCATTATTTGGTCCAGCTCTGTTCCAAACAGTCTCCCGGGTTCATACGCCATGGCGCAAAGATTGCATTTGGAAGTAGTATCCGCCTTCCAGGGCTTTAGCCAAAGCAGGCGCCTGCCCGCCATGGACTTAGAGGCCAATTTTAGTTGTTGTGGAGCTGAGTGTCACGGACGGTGTACAGGAAACAAGACAAAGCAACATGCATATATGACTCACTGGATCCAAAGCTAAGGAACCAAAAGGGAGACCCCTGCACAAGACCTGAGACTTTCCCTGGCTGCTCAGCCTATGCAAAGATCCGAAAGGTGGGAGGTTGCATATCCACGTACCTCGACTATATAACCCCTGAACACCCTACAATAGTGAGGGGACACAACCACCGGCTCCCTACTCCAGACACGGAGGGAGTCACGGTCACCTGGGATCCAGCAAACAGAAAATAACAGATAAATGTTCAGCACTTAACTTTGTAGCAGACAGGAAAACAAGATCAGCATGCACACACACTCCAAGAGGAAGTATAAGCCGCCCAGTAATGCATTCTGGGGAGGAATTTAAAGGGAAGCAATCAGTTCAACTACATGACAGCTGAGAGAGGCTAACGAGATGATGAACTGAACATCACAACAAAGAAAAGTCAAGGAGGAGGTTCTGAAAGGCTTCTGTCAGAGCTTCTCAGCTGTCTGGTTGTGACAGTACCCCTCCCTCTACGAGTGGACTCCGGACACTCAGAGCCCACCTTCTCAGGATGGGACCTATGGAAAGCCCTGATGAGACGAGAGGCCTTAATGTCCGTCACTGGGACCCACATCCTCTCCTCAGGACCATAACCCTCCCAATGAACAAGGTACTGAAGAGAAACCGCGGACAAGACGAGAATCCACAATCCTAGAGACCTGAAATTCAAGATTCCCATCAACCATAATCGGAGGAGGAGGCAAAGGCGAGGGTACAATAGGTTGAACATAAGGTTTCAATAAGGACTTATGAAAAACATTATGGATCTTCCAAGTCTGAGGAAGATCAAGACGGTAGGCAACAGGATTGATGACAGACAGGATTTTGTAAGGCCCAATAAACCTAGGACCCAACTTCCAGGAGGGAACCTTCAATCTGATATTCTTGGTAGACAACCACACCAGATCACCAACATTCAGGTCCGGACCAAGCACACGTCTCTTATCTGCCACACGCTTATATCTCTCACTCATGCTCTTTAGATTATCCTGAATCTTTTTCCAAATAGATGACAAAGACGAGGAGAAATCTGTCCTCATCAGGTAAACCAGAAGACCCCTCTCCCGAGAAAGTCCCAAACTGCGGATGAAACCCATATGCACCAAAAATTGGTGACTTATCAGAGGACTCCTGACGACGGTTATTTAAAGCAAACTCAGCAAGGGACAAAAAAGAACACCAATCCTCTTGATTCTCCGCCACAAAACAGCGCAGATATGTCTCCAGATTCTGATTGACGCGCTCTGTCTGGCCATTCGACTGCGGGTGGAAAGCAGAAGAGAATGACAACCGAACCCCCAAGCGAGAACAGAAAGCCTTCCAGAATCTGGAAACAAACTGCGTGCCCCTATCAGAGACTATGTCTGAAGGAATACCGTGCAATTTGACAATGTGATCAATAAATGCCTGCGCCAGCGTCTTAGCATTGGGCAAACCAGGAAAAGGGATGAAATGCACCATTTTGCTAAAACGGTCCACCACCACCAGAATCACAGTCTTCCCCGAGGAACGAGGCAGGTCCGTGATAAAGTCCATGGACAGATGTGTCCAAGGACGGGAAGGAATGGGTAAGGGAAGGAGAGGACCTGATGGCCGTGAATGAGGGACTTTAGCACGAGCGCAAGTCTCGCAGGCTGCCACAAAACCCTCAACCGACTTACGAAGCGCAGGCCACCAGAATCTCCGAGCGATGAGATCCAGTGTGGCTCTTGCCCCCGGGTGCCCAGCAAGGACCGTATCGTGGTGTTCCTTAAAAATCTTGTGTCTTAAAGTGAGAGGCACAAACAACCTCCCAGGAGGACAAAGATCAGGAGCCTCTGACTGGGCTGCCTGCACCTCTGCCTCCAATTCAGAAAAAAGAGCAGAGACCACCACACCTTCAGCCAAAATGGGACCCGGGTCTTCAAAATTCCCGCCTCCCGGAAAACAACGTGACAGGGCATCTGCCTTCACATTCTTAACTCCAGGGCGGAACGTGACCACAAAATTAAACCTAGAAAAGAACAAAGACCATCTGGCCTGTCTCGGGTTCAGACGCTTGGCTGACTCCAAGTAGGCCAGATTTTTATGGTCAGTAAATACGGTAATAGGGTGTCTGGCTCCCTCTAGCCAATGGCGCCATTCCTCAAAAGCCAACTTGATGGCCAACAATTCCCTATCTCCCACATCGTAATTTCTCTCTGCGGAGGAGAGTTTTTTCGAGAAAAAGGCACACGGTCGCCATTTGGCAGGAGAGGAACCCTGAGACAAGACCGCCCCCACACCCACCTCAGAAGCATCAACCTCAACTATGAAGGGTAAAGAAATATCAGGTTGCACCAAGATGGGAGCGGAAGCAAAACTCTCCTTGATATTAGAAAAAGCCTTACGCGCCTCTACTGACCAAGAAGAAAAATCTACCCCCTTTCTGGTCATATCAGTGAGTGGTTTAACAATAGAGGAATAATTCAAAATAAACTTCCTGTAATAATTGGCAAAGCCCAAAAAACGCATCAGCGCCTTCTGATTCTCAGGAAGCTCCCACTCAAGCACAGCGCGGACCTTCTCGGGGTCCATGCGAAAACCAGAAGCGGAGAGAAGAAACCCCAGAAATTGAATTTCTGGAACCGCAAACACACATTTTTCCAGTTTCGCATATAATTTATTCTCCCGCAGGATGAGCAAGACCTGACGTAAATGTTCCTTATGAGTTTTGAAATCAGGAGAAAAAATCTAAATGTCATCCAAATACACTAATACAAATTTTCCCATCAAATGATAAAAAATGCTGTTCACGAAATGCTGAAAACGGCTGGGGCATTCATCAAACCAAAAGGCATAACCAAATTCTCAAAATGGCCCTCAGGGGTATTGAAGGCCGTCTTCCATTCGTCTCCTTCTCTGACCCTGACCAGGTTGTATGCCCCTCTTAGATCTAATTTGGAAAAGACTTTAGCCCCAACAACCTGGTTAAACAGGTCCGGGATCAGAGGAAGCGGATAAGGGTCACGAATTAGTGATACTGTTCAGCTCCCTGAAATCCAGACAAGGTCTTAAAGAACCATCTTTTTTCTTAACAAAGAAAAAACCAGCGGCAACAGGTGACTTCGAGGGTCGTATGTGTCCCTTTCTCAGACTCTCAGAGATATAAGCACGCATAGCGATCCTCTTCAGGTTGGGAAAGATTGTATAAACGAGATTTAGGCAGCTTGGCGTCTGGGATGAGATTAATAGGGCAATCGTACTCCCTGTGCGGGGGCAAATCCTGAACTCCACTCTCAGAGAAGACATCCGAAAATTCAGAGAGAAAAGATGGTACAGTCTTAGTAGCAACCTCAGAAACAGATGTCATGAGGCAATTCTCTCTGCAAAAGTCACTCCAACCATTTATTTGCCTCGCTTGCCAATCAATGGTGGGGTTATGTTTAGTGAGCCAGGGTAGCCCCAACACTAGAGGGGTAGGGTAAACCGCTAAGGACGAAACATGACACATCCTCAACATGAGCATCACTCACAATTAAACGGATATTGTGAACTATGCCCTTTAATGATTTCTGAGAAAGTGGAGCGGAAATCAATAGCAAAAACAGGAATATCCTTTCCCAAAGTGCATACCTGGAAACCATGAGTTATAGCAAATTGATTATCAATGAGATTGACAGCTGCTCCACTATCCACAAAAATCTCACCAAAAATGTTCTTGCTCTCTAGCGCCACCCTAGCCGGCAGGACAAAACGGGAACTACAAGCAAACGGAAAACCTTCAATTTCCGCCTCAACCCTGCCAATAGTAACAGACGGAACATTTTTAAAAGATTTTTTCCTGTTTGTTTCTTTATTACTCCCAGAAAACTGCCTGAATCTCCTAGAAGGACAAACATTTGCCAAATGATTTATACCTCCACAACAAAAACAAACCCTCCCATGCGAGCTGAATCTTCTATTGTCAGAAGCAATCAACCCCAGCTGCATGGGCTCCTGCTCAGAAGGGGCTGACAGCGACTGAGACTCCTGCGCACAGAATGGGACCGCTGCACTGTCCTGGAACTGAGTATGACAGGAAGGAGAGATCTCTCCTCTCTCTCTAAGACGCCTGTCAATACGAACGGCCTGAGACATAGCAGAGTCCAAAGAAATAGGCCTCTCATGAAAGGCAAATGCATCTTTCAATCCCTCTGAAAGACCATGGCAAAATTGACTTCGGAGTGCAGCATCATTCCAACCAGTATCAGCTGCCCATCTCCGAAATTCTGAGCAGTATATTTCTGCGGATTGTTTACCCTGGCATAGGAGACGTAGTCTAGACTCCGCCAGAGCAATACGATCCGGATCATCATATATCTGACCCAGGGCTAAAAAGAATTCATCCACTGAACGGAGAGGCCGTGCCCCCTCCGGCAGCGAAAAGGCCCAGGACTGAGCGTTACCTCTGAGCAGCGATATAATGATCCCCACCCTCCGTTCCTCATCACCAGAGGAATGGGGAAGAAGGCGAAAATGGAGTTTGCAAGCCTCTCTAAAACGCACAAAATTCTCACTACCCCCGGAGAACGTATCCGGGAGCGAGATCTTAGGCTCAGAACAAACTCCATGAACGCAAGCTGAACCGGTCACTAGAAACTGAGAAAGAGTCTTACGGAGATCAGCTACCTCCAATGAAAGACCCTGGAAGCGTTCAGCCAAAAGTGAAACCGG
The DNA here is from genome assembly GCF_014858855.1 of Bufo gargarizans. NCBI lineage: Eukaryota > Metazoa > Chordata > Amphibia > Anura > Bufonidae > Bufo > Bufo gargarizans. The sequence continues at coordinate 190,019,515 of NC_058088.1, forward strand.
ATCCATGCTTGAGACGGTTTTGGCGGCTTATAATGTCACGGACGGTGTACAGGAAACAAGACAAAGCAACATGCATATATGACTGAGTGGATCCAAAGCTAAGGAACCAAAAGGGAGACCCCTGCACAAGACCTGAGACTATCCCTGGCTGCTCAGCCTATGCAAAGATCCGAAAGGTGGAGGTTTGCATATCCACGTACCTCGACTATATAACACCTGAACACCCTACAATAGTGAGGGGACACGACCACCGGCTCCCTACACCAGTCACGGAGGGAGTCAGGGTCACCTGGGATCCAGCAAACAGAAAATAACAGATAAATGTTCAGCACTTAACTTTGTAGCAGACAGGAGAACAAGATCAGCGTGCACACACACTCCAGGAAGAAGTATAAGCCGCCCAGTAATGCATTATAGGGAGGAATTTAAAGGGAAGCAATCAGTTCAACTACATGACCGCTGAGAGAGGCTAACGAGATGATGAACTGAACATCACAACAAAGAAAAGTCAAGGAGGAGGTTCTGAAAGGCTTCTGTCAGAGCTTCTCAGCTGTCTGGTTGTGACACTGAGTCACATAAAAAAAATCAATGGCTAGGCCGGCCGTCTTACAAGAGGCCAGAATGTCATCCCTAGAGACCCCCTGGTCCAGGTCAGACTGAATCTGGGCGAACTTGGTTTTAAGGAAGTTCGCCACTTCAGAAGACGCAATAGCGACAGAGGCAGAAGCCGAGGAGTAAACACGCCTAAAGGCGCAATCAGCCTTCCTGTCCATCGGATCCTGAAGACTTGAACTGTCAGTCTGATGGCACCATAGTCCTCTTGAACAACTTAGAAATGGCCATGTCCACCTTTGGAACTGGCCCCCACGAGGACAACTGATCTTCTTTTATCGGGAAGAACGACTTGAACCTTTTGGTCAACACGGGACCCTTTTCTAGTTTCTTCCACTCCGTCTTCATTAGGGATAGGAGGAAAGCGTCCGCTTAAAAGGCCCGCTAGGCCCCTTAGAGGCGGATGTTGAGGCTTCACCCTGATCAACATCCTGGTCCCCCGACTGGATGGATCTCAGCAGCCGCTGGGCCTTTTCAGGAGGGAAGAAGTAGGCGAAACAGTCTTCATCCTCGGAAGAAGAGGAGAGAGATCCGTCTCTGGTATCCTGACCCGACACCTCCATGGCCAGATGAGGAGAGGAAGGTCTCCGGCGCTTGGATATAAGAGCCTGCTTCAGCTCCGCAATGGAGGAGTTCTCTTGACTCATGTTAGACTCCATATAACCCTTCACCCAGTCTACTACATCATGAACCGTAGGTTCCTGCTGGGGAAGAAGCTTCGCCCTACAGGGTGGACATCGGGAATACGCATAGTTGTCGTCCAGGACAATCTGGCAGTCGTGGCACTGGAGATGACGTCTCTTGCCAGGATTCTTCCTGCCAGGATCCCGATCACCGTCCCCGGTAGATGACATAGCTGCCAAAAGAGAAAACAGAATTAACTGTTGCGTTAGGAGAAGGAAAGGAAATTTCAAGCAAGAAGATCTTTTACCCAGACAAAAAAACATGAAATGCTAGAATCAAAAGAAACCCGCAAGGGTAATTATAAGCGCAAGCTGAACAGAGGAACCCGCTGAAAGTGTAAATCCAATACAGCCTAAGCAAAGATAAGCAGAGTAATAATACAACTGCGCTCCAGGAGGCTGACTGACCCTTTAAACCAGCTTTAAAAAGCCTGACTGGCGCAAAAGAATAGGCCTTTAAAAAAATGTAATTATTTTATGGGCAGTAGCTCGCCACAGGGAGCGATGGGTGGAAAACCTATATTATAAAGTAATACAATATAAGGACAAGCTCGGCCGGGAGGAAGAGAAAGGAAAAGGGAGGAAGTGACGTCACTTCCCAATATGGCGGCGCCCACCGGAACAACGCCAGCCGCCGAACCCCGACATAAGCGCACTGCCAGAGGACCTGCAACGCGCATACACAAGAGGAAGTCCCGCCCCTGCACGGACACTCCGCCGAGAAAGGTACCGCATAGCAGCAGCACCTAATGCGGCTAAAAAATCAAGGGGACAAGCAAAAACTGACCCCAACAGGGGTAAACCTGCATAAAGATAGAACAGGGGTCCCCCGGGATGGGGACTGGGGTTTGATTCCCCTCTGTATTGGGTGGGAGGGTCTTGTTAATTGCTTAATTACTTTAACTTGTCAATAAAATTTCCACCTGTCCTAACCAGTCCACGGGGGCAGAATACCCCATCTGTGCCACTGGTTAGGACGTAAGGGAAGGCGTCATTATGGGATCTCAGGAACCTGAAATTAAGTAGAGAACAAAAAAAATAAACTAATTGCAGGATATTAGCGCCTTAGGAAGTGCGTCGCGGCGTCCGGGAGCGGCTGAAAGCTTACACACGATGCTCACCCTGAGGCTCTGAAAATCTATTGAAAGCACAACTCCGGCCATGCTCTGTGTGATGGAATTTGTAACTTTATAAGATCTGGACAGGCTGCAGTCATGTTTTTGAAGATTTATCACTGTACTGGCCCTTTAAATCCTGACACCTGTTGCTCCGCCGTGACGTCACCCGCTGGCGCCTTAAAAAACTATTTTTCCCGCGAAATTGACGTCGATTTCCAAACGGCCCCGCCCCTTCCCCTCGTGGCGTCATAAACAGGCGACTGGCTCCGCCTAGTGAGCGTTCTAATTGGTCGGCGTATACCGGCTGCGCGCAGAAGACTTTCGTTCGCTGCCTTCCCTGATTGGTCAGTCGGCGTCCCAGGGCCCGCCCCTTCTGGGTGTCGCCTGTGAGCGCGGTAGGGGGAGAGGCGGTGCGTGGCATCCCAGGTCTCCCTCGTGTGGCGTCGGGGCGAGCCCGGTCGGTCGGTCGACCTTTCACGTCGCCGGCGGCCGTTACCGTCGAAGTGGGAGGGGCTTCGACTACCGAAGACGTGGCTTTAACCGCGGGAGGCGGGCGAGAAGGGGGACAGTGGCGTGCGTGGTGTCACTCCCTCCTACCACACCGACCATGACTGACTTCAAGCTTGGCATCGTGCGACTCGGTCGGGTGGCCGGCAAGGTGAGAGCCGGGGTCGGAGCGCCTCACGGTCAGTCGCCCACCTGTCGGTTTATTGAGGTAGAATCGGCAGGTTAAACACGTTGTTACGTTCGCCTTGTGTGGACACACCCGCTGGTGGGAGGGGTCTAGCTTGCTCCACCCCCTGAGCGGCTTGAGTTGGGTATGTCGCCTTTTTTGACGCCTGTCACCTCAACCCACCACTTGGTGGCGCCCTGCACTGACTGGAAATGTGCATAGGCTTGGGCGCCCTCTGGTGGTCAACTCGAGTACTGCATTAACATTAATGTATTTACTCCTCCACCAGGGGGCGCACTGATCACCACGAATTACCTTTCTGTGCATGTTTTTGTTGAGGGGAGGGGAAATAGAGGGGGAGTAACTAGTAAGTCTACACCTATCTGAATTTGGGATGCTCTGTCGCCCCCGTCTGTCTGGTTAGTGATATATATCACTGTAGGCCATGACCCTGTCCTAGTGGCTGATAACTAGCGTGTATTCAGTTGCTAGGTGCCCTGCAGGGCCGGGTACTAGGAGCCGTGGGGTATAATTGGCTCCCGAACTACAACTCCCATCGTGAAGGGTTGGCTAATGATTTGGCTGCCTTCCTCGTGCCTCATTAACCTCTCGTTACCCTGGGTGGTGCTAGGTTTGAGATTGTGTAAGCCCCGCAGGTTGTTCCCATGTTGGGTGTGCCTGTACCCAAAGCTGACAGCATCTAAGGACCTTAGTCATTAGTGCATGACACCAACTGCAGCATTCTGATACGCTTTATATTCAAATTCCTCATCCTTTTCAAGATCACTGCTTGCTGTCAGTGAGTGGGGGGCGTTCTTGTTTGCCTCCAGCGGCTGAAAACCTTCACAGACCCAGTAATTGGCACGGCGGAGCATCTGTCACAATTGTATCCAGCCTTGACTGATCCATTATATCAATTGATGTTTCCATTCACTGACAGGTAGCAGAGACAATCAAAAAGTGGCGGGAATTTGCGGTATCCGGTGACTAGATTTTAACTGTAATATTTTTTTTTTTTTTTTTCCCTATTTGCAGATAAAGTATACGTTAATCGATGAGCAGGACATCCCGCTGGTGGACAACTATTCATTTGAAGTAAGCAGTTTTATTGTAGTCATTTAAAAGGGTATTCCAGTAGGTAAAAAAATATCCCATATCCACACACTATCAGATCGGTGGGGGGGTCTGAGCTGTAGGAACCCCACTAGCTGAATACCCCTTTAAGTTATGAACCTCTAGGTGCCACCTCCATGGGCAGCGGCTGCCGCTCAGTCATTATAATGGGTGCCCTGTAATACCACGTTTCACCAGCAGGGGTTGCATTGAGCTTCTGCACTCTAACACTCGGCTAATTTTGCCCTTCCTTTCCCCTCCCCCAGGCTCGGATGGAGGTGGACGCTGACGGGAACGGCGCGAAGATCTTCGCCTACGCTTTTGACAAGCACAAAGGCAGGGGGTCCGGGCGTCTGCTCCATGAATTATTATGGTAAGTACCGGGATATGTTGGTACTTCTGGGGTTACTTTATTCCCCCTGTCATCAGATTTTAACCTTCTCCTCCTGTTTTTTAGGCAGAGGCATAAAGGAGGGATCGCTCCCGGCTTCCAGGTCCTGCACCTCAACGGCATCACGGTGGATAACAGACTGGACAATCTGCAGCTGGCGCCCTGGGGCTGGAAACCGGAGGTGGAAGAAGTGTCAAGCAAGCAGAGGTAATGACTGCATGATGTACCCCACTGAACGTAGGGCGCTGCTGCTGAATCCAACTCCTAGCACACACTGACCGTCTGCAGTTGTAGTTTTGCAACTGCCAGAGAGATGCAGATTGCAGACAAGAGACTGGAAGCAAAGCTATAGCTGGTGCCGCAGTCGGTGTATGTATGGTGCCAGCAATTCCCTGTAGAACCTCCAGCCCCATAGGGGGGAAAGTCCAGGGACCAGACAGTGACAGAGCCCTCTGCAGCTTGTATTATACTCCAGAGCTGCACTCTCTATTCTGCTGGTGCAGTCACTGTGTACATACATTACTTATCCTGTACTGATCCTGAGTTACATCCTGTATTATACTCCAGAGCTGCACTCTCTATTCTGCTGGTGCAGTCACTGTGTACATACATTACTTATCCTGTACTGATCCTGAGTTACATCCTGTATTATACTCCAGAGCTGCACTCACTATTCTGCTGGTGCAGTCACTGTGTACATACATTACTTATCCTGTACTGATCCTGAGTTACATCCTGTATTATACCCCAGAGCTGCACTCACTATTCTGCTGGTGGAGTCACTGTGTACATACATTACTTATCCTGTACTGATCCTGAGTTACATCCTGTATTATACTCCGGAGCTGCCCTCACTATTCTGCTGGTGCAGTCACTGCGTACATACATTACTTATCCTGTACTGATCCAGAGTTACATCCTGTATTATACTCCAGAGCTGCACTCACTATTCTGCTGGTGCAGTCACTGCATACATATATTACATGCTTGCACAATGCATTGAAGCTATTGCTAGTAGCCTTGAATACTTTAGAGACTGAGGCTACCACAATGAACAAACGTAGTGCGGGGAAGACGTACAGTCCTTGGGAACACGGCACTCAAGGGAAAAGCTCTCAGATGCCGCAGTCACAATTGACCACAGGATCTGAGGGGTGAAATGTTTGCGGTGTGAGGCTCCATTCACACGTCCGCATTCGTTCCGCAATTTTGCGGAACGGGTGCGGACCCATTAATTTTCTATGGGGACGGAATGGATGCGGACAGCACACAGTGGGCTGTCAGCATTTGTGGAGCGCGGCCCCGCTCTTCAGGTCCGTAGCTCCGCAAAAGATAGAACGTGTCCTATTCTTGTCCGCAGCTTGGCGACAAGAATAGGCATTTCTATAGGGGTGCGGCGGGTGTGTTGCGGATCCGCAATTTGCAGGTCCGCAACACACCACGGACGTGTGAATGGAGCCTTAAACAGCAGATCCCCGGTGGTTATGATGTTTGCGGTGCTATCTTTAAAGGCCTGGCTTCGGCCGTACATGTATGGCAGAGGTCGGGAAGGGGTTAAAGTTTTGGATATCCTGCCTGAGAATGCAGTGTTGCTGACTGGGTGTGAACTCTCTTTTAGGGAGCAGTCCCTCTATTGGCTGGCGATACAGCAGCTCCCCACTGACCCAATCGAGGACTTGTTTCCACTGCTGAACGTCACCCGCTGCTACAACGCCAATGGAGAAGTCGTCCGGGAAGAGGAGAATTCCTGCACTTACTACGAATGTCACTACCCCCCATGCACCATGATGGAGAAGCAGGTATGTACGGGGCCCCCGAATAGGAGGAGTGCGTCTCTTATTCAGTGGGATCCCTGCTAAAGAAAGGACAGGGGTCCCCAGGTTCCCCCAAGATGGTGCTTGGAGACACCTATTCTTAATGGCGACCCCCAGCGATCATATATTTATAACGTGTCATGTGCATGGGTTATAAATATTGTGAAGGGTAAATCCCCTTTAAATTCTTCTGACATTTATACTGTATTATGGCTATTGCAGGTTCTGCGGGGGCGGGTTTACCAAAAAAAATCCCTATTGTCATGCTCCACCCCCGCAGTACCTAATCTAGGCAATACACAGTGCATTATTTTTTTTTCCAGTTTTCAAGCAGAAGTGAATGGAGCAGTGGTTACTACTAATCCATTTACACATGGGTCTCTGGGGGGCCCCCCCATTCTTGTAAACTGTTGGGGCCCCCCATTCTTGTAAACTGTTGGGGCCCCCCATTCTTGTAAACTGTTGGGGCCCCCCATTCTTGTAAACTGTTGGGGCCCCCCATTCTTGTAAACTGTTGGGGCCCCCCATTCTTGTAAACTGTTGGGGCCCCCCATTCTTGTAAACTGTTGGGGCCCCCCATTCTTGTAAACTGTTGGGGCCCCAGCAATCATACATATATCACCTGTTTTTTATATCAGTTATAAATATTAATTGGAAAACAAGATTTTAATTCTTGGGACCTAAATCAGGCTGTATAATGACTATTGAAGGTTCTGCAAGGGTGGGGCTTAAATAAGAATCTCATCTTGCTCCTCCCCTGCAGTACCTAATCTAAAAAAAAAAATAGTTTTTTTGTTTTGACTAGTTCTTGTTTGGCCCTTTTAAACGGAGTTGTGATGTTAGTAAGCAGTTTTTTCTGCACAGACAGCGACCCCACCTTATTTATGTCCGTCTGTTATTGCAGCCCAATTGTATTTTAATTTAATTGTATTTATTTTTTATTTTGCAGTTACGTGAATTTAATATATGTGGTAGATGCCAACTAGCAAGATACTGTGGTACCCAGTGCCAACAGAAAGACTGGCCCGCACACAAAAAACACTGTTCTGAGAAGATCCGGATCATGAACTGCGAGCCGGACCCCGAGCGGTGACTGGAGCGGCGCGGCTGTTCCATTGCTGTACATGCTCCATTATCTGTGTCCATAGAGGCCGGGAAGTTGTGTTTTTTTGCACACGTACGAGTGACTGGTCGCAGAGGCCCAGAGGCACTGAGGATAATCCTGTGACGCTTGAGTTGGGGGGCGTAGGACCCTGACGCTGGACAATGCCGCCCCGGGTGGAGCGGGGCTCCTCCAGTATTACACACTGACTACTGTGACCGCTCCGGCCGGGGGCCCCTAATTTATGTCGTTTGTAAATTTAAAGTTCTCTTGTTTATTATTATTATTTTTTGCCGTTTTTTATAATGTTTTGGTCTGAGCGCCCGTCGCTCCCCGGATCGGCGTTCTGCCGTATATTTTGTGCCAATTTTTCCTTTACCAGCTCCGAGGCACAAACCACGTGGACGCATCAAGTTTGGGATCTGGAATATTATGCATGTAAATTAAAAGAAAAATAGACTGTCGCTGTCTGGTCTGGCACCTGCTTCCTCGGGGGTGGGTTTTAGGGGGAGGAGGGGCCTATCACTTGCTCACAGTGGAGCAATTTTTTATTTATTTTTTTGAAGAAGAAGAAACAGCGCCGTTCTTGTCGTGGCAGAGTTTGTTATTGCACCTATGTTAAAAAAGAGGGGGTATAATTAAACCCTAATCTCCGCAGAGATAATAGTACCCCGAGCACAGCGCCTTCCTTCGTATAGTGGCTGTGGTCGGTATTGCAGCCCAGGCCCATTCATTTAGGACAGAGCTGCCCATATGCCGTGTGACCGATAATGTCACCAGTCAAGGAAGAGGTCGCAGCCTTTAACCCAGTGCTGTGGCCCCTTCCAACATTTAATTGAGGGTTGGGCCCCTGCCGATCTGATGTCGATGACCGATCCTGAGGCTGGGTCATCACTAATTAAAGGGACACTCCACGACCCAGCAACCAAAGGTCATGGTGCAAAAGAAAATGAAAGACCTCTCAGGAGAGTCCCGGTCCAGCGCCGAGCTACTGGCTCTACGTCCTCGGTGCTGCTTCTGGAGCGCTCTGCACCAAGCCCGACTATGGGTTCCTGGTCTTGGAGAACCCCTTTAGTAAGTATTTGTATTCCCCATGTAATATCATTTCTGGAGCATCTATTCTTATTTTGGGCTCTATTATTCCAACTAAAATTTAGGGATTATAGATCCATCTAGGCGTTTCCAGCTGCAGGTGTGTCCCTGCACAGTCCGATATTGGCAGCACTGAGTGGATGACGACAGGGACACGCACCCTACAGGAAACTCGCAGATGGGATCGTCATTCGTAAACTACTAGTTGGAATAATAAAGGCACAACCTCTATCTACATATATAATATAAATATATATATATAATAGAGATAGAAGGACATATATACCTATGTGTATATGTACAGTGCTGCCCATAATTATTCATACCCCTGGCATAATTTAAAATGAATAAACAGGGCACTCAAGGATAACAGAGACCAGGTACTATAAGCAAATATTAGCTTTTATTACTACAACGAAAAAAGTTGATAAAACAATGTAGCACAATGTATCACAAATATAACAGATAAAACTATATATCATAAGGATTGTAACATGGGTAAGCTGTAGACAGAGTAAATTGTGTTTGATGACCAGCTGATAAATGTTCAAAAATGCGATCTAAATAGGCCTCTTAGTCCAATGGGAATGACTCCGAAAATAATGTCAGTATTTCATTAACTGCAGTATTTCAAATAAATATGGCGACGTCACGCCAAAGCAATCTAGGTAGCGGCGTCCCGCTCCTGAATAGCTTGCAAAGAGAGATAATCCGTTACCTTTCCTTCGACCTGTTGTTCATCCGATGATATTACTTTGAGCCTTCAGGTGTTTTTACTCCCAGAATATGCCTTTAGTTGTTTTTAGCACTATTCCATCAGGATATTGGGGTCGGCTCGTTTTTTCGGTTGCGGTCGGTTGGTTGGTAAATTCAATGTTTCAGTACAGCAATGGGGTGTAGCACCAGACGCGTTTCGGGGTTCAACCCCTTCCTCAGTGGCTGGTTAAAGGGACTCTGTCACCACTTTCTAACCCCCACTTTTAAAACTATAGTTCTGTCCATGGAGCCCCTGTGATTTCAATGGTGTTGTTATATGCGAAATCCGCAGGCTTGTTTTGATAAAAAAAACTTTTATCTAACCTGTCAGTCATGAGGATAAGGTGCCCAGGGCGTTTCTCCCGGTCTGAACATGCCGCCGCCGCCGTTGGTGCCCAGCTCCTCCTCTGCCTTGAATTAGCGCCGCCTGAATGTGAAGAAATACGCCTCCGGCTCTCCCTCAGTCCCCCCTCCTTCTTTTCTAAGATCCCGCGCGTGCAGCAGTGTTCGCGTTATCGGGAGGTTGAGCGAAGTGCGCATGCGCACTTCGCTCAATGAGGCTGAATCGAAAAGTCCGCACGGGCGCATCAGGCACAGGCCTGTGCGCACGCGCGAAATTTTAGAAAAGGAGGGGGGACTGAGGGAGAGCCGGAGGCGTATTTCTTCACATTCAGGCGGCGCTGAAAGGATCAGAGGATGAGCTGGGCACCAACGGCGGTGGCGGGCGGCATGTTCAGACCAGGAGAAACGCCCTGGGCACCTTATCCTCATGAGTGACAGGTTAGATAAAAGTTTTTTTTATCAAAACGAGCCTGCGGATTTCGCATATAACAACACCATTGTAATCACAGGGGCTCCATGGACAGAACTATAGTTTTAAAAGTGGGGGTTAGAAAGTGGTGACAGAGTCCCTTTAAATAAAAGGCTTCCTAAAGTCATTTTTGGGCGACTTAAAAACCTTTTTTATACTGCGATTTTTCACTATATAGTTCTCTTACCCTTTTTTGTTCAGTAGTTTCTTAAAAAAATGCACTTTTATAATATGTAAATTACCTCTCTACCAGCAGGTAGGGCGGTTACTTGCTGGTAGCAGCCGCATCCTGCTTTCAAATAAACGCCCCCTCCTCCTGTTGATTGACAGGGCCAGCGAGCGCTCTCATCCTCTGGCTGGCCCTGTCTGCGTTCTAAATCTCGTGCCTGCACCGTACCGGTCTTCAGTCGGCGCAGGCGCACTGAGAGGGGGACGCTCGCTCGGCCGCTCCTTCCTCAATGCGCCTGCGCTGGGTGTAGATGTGATGTCATCGGCGCAGGCGCATTGAGGAAGGAGCGGCCGAGGGGTATGAATAATTATGGGCAGCACTGTATGTTCCGCGATCACTCAAAAACGCAACCATCCATTTAAACGAAACTTGGTATACACATCCCTTGCTACCTGGAAATAAATCTTGCGGGGTCTCAGCTCTCTAGGACGTACCGTTCCTGAGATATTCCACAAAAATAACCTGCATTAGCCAATACAAGCCTGCCTCGTCATATCCCAACTGCCATACACACGGTCACATGTCCCTTATCAGCCAATAGAAGCTCGCAGGCCCTTAGTCTCCACATACACACAGTTTTACTCCAGGTTTCCATAACAACCCAGCCATTTTTCTTCACTGCTGTAGGTCAGCTTTAGGCTAGGGGGCTACACGACGACACATAGGGCACAACTGTCTATCTTGGATGGATTTTTTGCGACTGTTGTGTTGCAGCATGTCACATGTCGCAGTGTGTTACCATAGACTAACATTATAAAAATAGCCCGAGCATTAAAGGGGCAGGGCCCTGTGGAGGTCGCTGTTAAAGGGGCAGGGCCCTGTGGAGGTCGCTGTTAAAGGGGCAGGGCCCTGTGGAGGTCGCTGTTAAAGGGGCAGGGCGCTGTGGAGGTCGCTGTTAAAGGGGCAGGGCGCTGTGGAGGTCGCTGTTTGGCCTCTTGCACACAAGCACGACGGATTATGTCCGGATGCGTTCAGTGAAACTCGCACCATTTTGCAAGCAGGTTCAGCCAGGTTTGGCTGCGATTGCGTTCAGTTTTTTTCTGCGCGTTTTGATGCTTTTTTTCACGCACGTGATAAAAAACTGAAGGTTTACAAACAACATCTCTTAGCAACCATCCGTGAAAAACGCATCGCACCTGCACTTGTTTCCGGATGCGATGCGTTTTTCACTGAAGCCCCATTCACTTCTGTGGGGCCAGGGCTGCGTGAAAAACGCAGAATATAGAACCTGCTGTGATTTTCACGCAACGCAGAAGTGATGCGTGAAAAAAATAAACGCTCATGTGCACAGCCCCATTGAAATTAATGGGTCAGGATTCAGTGCGGGCGCAATGCGTTCACGTCACACATTGCACCCGCGCGGAAAACTCGCTTGTGTGAAAGGGGACTTAAGGGGGCAGGGGCAACTATTAAAGGGGCAACTGCTGTGGAGGTCACTGTTAAGGCAGCAGGGTACTGTGAGGTCACTGTTAAAGGGGCGGGGTGCTGTAGGGGTCACTGTTATGGGGGATACTGACGACGCACAGAAACATTAGATGCGGTGCAGTTATAATAATAGAAGCTCCAAAACTGTCCCGGGGAATACAATTACTTAGGTAATATCAGGAGGGGTTCCTCTTTAAGAAGTCCTTAAAAAAGTGCATTTTAAAAATGTCAGATATCCTGTAGGTGAGGGACGGCCAAGCAGCAGCTCTCCAGCCATTGTAAAACTACTATTCCCAACATGCCCTGCTGTAGGCAGTCTGGGAGTTGTAGTTTTGCAACAGCTGGAGAGCTGCTGGTTGGCCGTCCCTGCTGTAGGTCCTGAGGTCACTATAGCGTTTTTTTTTCCCCTGCAGAGCAGCGCTCTCTGCATCTACATGACTGTCTGATTCAGTGTAAAATCTAGAAACCCCCCCCTTAGGAATCCAATTTGCACAGAGAAATTCCTATAATCCAGGAAGTCTGATAATCTGGCACCTGTACAATACAGAACTGTATAGATCCGCCTGGTGCCCCCTATCCACACGGTGGAGTCCGATCTCAGGGACCCCCGACCTGCATGAGAACAGAGGTCCCATGTTCTTGGATTGTATGGAGCAGCGATGGGACATGTCCGCTGACGCTCTGTCCGTCACTATGGGACTGAATACAACGCTCACTGAGTAAGGGCTCATTCATATGGCCGTTTTTTGCTGAAATGTACGCAAAAAAAAACGGATCCGCATTTTTGCGTACATCAAAAACATACAGCTGTCTGAATGAGGCCATAAAGGAGCTGCACTGTCATGTGACCTTAGTTTGCAGTGATCTGCATAGGAGCTGTGTACACAAAACGGGAGGACATTTTTGCTCGTGTCACTCTAGATGTGTTGGAGAAAAAGAAGAAAGTGATTGCAGTTCTGTTCTCATGAATACAATCCATCCCTAGGCCTCGTGCACACGACCGAATGTATTTTGCGATCCGCAAAAAATACAGATGACGTCCGTGTGCATTCCGTATTTTGCGGAACGGAACAGCCGGCCCCTAATAGAACAGTTCTATCCTTGTCCGTAATGCGGACAATAATAGGACATGTTCTATTTTTTTGCAGAACAGAAATACGGAAACGGAATGCACCCGGAGTACCTTCTGTTTTCTTTTTTGCAGACCCATTGAAATGAATGGTTCTGTGTACTGTCCGCAAAAAAAACGGAACGGACACGAAAAGAAAATACGTTCCTGTGCATGAGCCCTTAGTTATAGAAACCTCAACCAGAGTCTGCAGCCTGCGCTCTCCCCCAAACACAACGCCTGATAGTCCCCGATCCAGGACTGAGGATCCTCATCCGTGTTCCTCTGAGAAGGTGATAGGATCAAGAGGGGATTGTGTGTGTGCACTTCCCTGAGAAAAGACCATGAACAAGCAGCAGATGTCAGTGTAGAAGACAGCAGAATTGTAAATGCAGCTCTGGAGTATAATGGAGGATCAGAACACGTAATGTACAGTCAGGTCCATAAATGTTGGGACATGGACACAATTCTAACATTTCTGGCTCTATACACCACCACAATGGATTTGACATGAAACGGACAAGATGTGCTTTACCTGCAGACTGTCAGCTTTACCTGCAGACTGTCAGCTGTACCTGCAGACTGTCAGCTTTACCTGCAGACTGTCAGCTGTACCTGCAGACTGTCAGCTGTAATTTGAGGTATTTACATCCAATCAGGTGAACGGTGCAGGAATTACAGCAGTTTGCATCTGTGCCTCCCACTTGTTAAGGGACCAAAAGTAATGGGACAATTGTCTTCTCGGCTGTCCCATGGCCGGTGCGTGTTATTCCCTCATTATCCCAATTACAATGAGCAGATACAAGGGCCAGAGGTCATTTCCAGTCTGATATCTGCATTTGGAATCTGTTGCTGTCAACTCTCAAGGTGAGATCCAAAGAGCTGTCACTATCAGTGAAGCCATCATTAGGCTCAAAAACACAACAAACCCATCAGAGAGATAGCAAAAACATCAGGCGCGGCCAAAACAACTGTTTGGAACATTCTTATAAAGAAGGAACACATCGGTGAGCTCAGCAACACCAAAAGACCTGGAAAACCACGGAAAACAACTGTGGGGGATGACCGAAGAATTCTTTCCCTGGTGAAGAAAACGCCCTTCACAACAGTTGGCCAGATCAAAAACACTCCCTAGGAGGTAGGTGTATGTGTGTCAAAGTCAACAATCAGGAGAAGACTTCACCAGAGTGAATATAGAGGGTTCACCACAAGATGGAAACCATTGGGGAGCCTCAAACACAGGAAGGCCAGATTAGAGTTTGCCAAACGACATCTACAAAAGCCTTCACAGATCTGGAACAACATCCTATGGACATGAGACCAAGATCAACTTGTACCAGAGCGATGGGAAGAGAAGAGTACGGAGAAGGAAAGGAGCTGCTCATGGTCCTAAGCATACCACCTCATCAGTGAAGCATGGTGGTGGTAGAGTCATGGCGTGGGCATGTATGGCTGCCAATTGGACTGCTTCTCTTGTATTTATTGATGATGTGACTGCTGACAAAAGCAGCAGGATGAATTCTGAAGTGTTTCGGGCAATATTATCTGCTCCTATTCAGCCGAATGCTTCAGAACTCATTGGACGGCTCTTCACAGTGCAGATGGACAACGACCCAAAGCATACTGCAAAAGCAACCGAAGAGTTTAAGAGAAAGAAGTGGAATGTTCTGCAATGGCCGAGTCAATCACCGGACCTGGATCCGATTGAGCATTTCACCTGCTGAAGACAAAACTGAAGGGAAAATGCCCCAAGAACAAGCAGGAACTGAAGACAGTTGCAGTAGAGGCCGGGCAGAGCATCACCAGGGATGAGACCAGCGTCTGGTGATGTCTATGCGTTCCAGACTTCAGGCTGTAACTGACTGCAAAGGATTTGCAACCAAGTATCAAAAAGGGAAAGTTTGATTTATGATTATTATTCTGTCCCATTACTTGTGGTCCCTTAACAAGTGGGAGGCAGAGATGCAAACTGCTGTAATTCCTGCACCGTTCACCTGATCTGGATGTAAATCCCTCAGATTACAGCTGACAGTCTGCAGGTAAAGCTGACAGTCTGCAGGTAAAGCCGACAGTCTGCAGGTAAAGCCGACAGTCTGCAGGTAAAGCCGACGGTCTGCAGGTAAAGCCGACGGTCTGCAGGTAAAGCACATCTTGTCCGTCTCATTTCAAACCCATTGTGGTGGTGTATAGAGCCCAACATGTTAGAATTGTGTCCATGTCCCAATATTTATGGACCTGACTGTATGTACACAGTGACTGCACCAGCAGAATAGTGAGTGCAGCTCTGGAGTATAATACAGGATGTAACTCAGGATCAGTACAGGATAAGTAATGTATGTACACAGTGACTGCACCAGCAGAATAGGGAGTGCAGCTCTGGAGTATAATACAGGATGTAACCCAGGATCAGTACAGGATCAGTAATGTATGTACACAGTGACTGCACCAGCAGAATAGTGAGTGCAGCTCTGGAGTATAATACAGAATGTAACTCAGGATCAGTACAGGATAAGTAATGTAATGTACACAGTGACTGCACCAGCAGAATAGTGAGTGCAGCTCTGGAGTATAATACAGGCTGTAACTCAGGATCAGTACGGGATAAGTAATGTATGTACACAGTGACTGCACCAGCAGAATAGTGAGTGCAGCTCTGGAGTATTATACAGGATGTAACTCAGGATCAGTACAGGATAAGTAATGTATGTACACAGTGACTGCACCAGCAGAATAGTGAGTGCAGCTCTGGAGTATAATACAGGCTGTAACTCAGGATCAGTACGGGATAAGTAATGTATGTACACAGTGACTGCACCAGCAGAATAGTGAGTGCAGCTCTGGAGTATTATACAGGATGTAACTCAGGATCAGTACAGGATAAGTAATGTATGTACACAATGACTGCCCCAGCTGAATAGTGAGTGCAGCTCGGGAGTATAATACAGGATGTAACTCAGGATCAGTACAGGATAAGTAATGTATGTACACAGTGACTGCACCAGCAGAATAGTGAATGCAGCTCTGGAGTATAATACAGGCTGTAACTCAGGATCAGTACGGGATAAGTAATGTATGTACACAGTGACTGCACCAGCAGAATAGTGAGTGCAGCTCTGGAGTATAATACAGGATGTAACTCAGGATCAGTACAGGATAAGTAATGTATGTACACAGTGACTGCACCAGCAGAATAGTGAGTGCAGCTCTGGAGTATAATACAGGATGTAACTCAGGATCAGTACAGGATAAGTAATGTATGTACACAGTGACTGCACCAGCAGAATAGTGAGTGCAGCCCTGGAGTATAATACAGGATGTAACTCAGGATCAGTACATGATAAGTAATGTATGTACACAGTGACTGCACCAGCAGAATAGTGAGTGCAGCTCTGGAGTATAATACAGGATGTAACTCAGGATCAGTACAGGATAAGTAATGTATGTACACAGTGACTGCACCAGCAGAATAGTGAGTGCAGCTCTGGAGTATAATACAGGATGTAACTCAGGATCAGTACATGATAAGTAATGTATGTACACAGTGACTGCACCAGCAGAATAGTGAGTGCAGCTCTGGAGTATAATACAGGATGTAACTCAGGATCAGTACATGATAAGTAATGTATGTACACAGTGACTGCACCAGCAGAATAGTGAGTGCAGCTCTGGAGTATAATACAGGATGTAACTCAGGATCAGTACAGGATAAGTAATGTATGTACACAGTGACTGCACCGGCAGAATAGTGAGTGCAGCTCTGGAGTATAATACAGGATGTAACTCAGGATCAGTACAGGATAAGTAATGTATGTACACAGTGACTGCACCAGCAGAATAGTGAGTGCAGCTCTGGAGTATAATACAGGATGTAACTCAGGATCAGTACAGGATAAGTAATGTATGTACACAGTGACTGCACCAGCAGAATAGTGAGTGCAGCTCTGGAGTATAATACAGGATGTAACTCAGGTCCAGTACAGGATAAGTAATGTATTGTATGTACACAGTGACTGTATCAGCAGAACAGTGATTGCAGCTCTGGAGGTTAAAGTTTTCTGATGGATACACAGGGAAGGAGAATGGATGTGATATGTCATTGTTGGAGGGCTGTAGAGTTTATCTGAATCAATTTCAATATTGCTTCTGGAAATGTCAACTCTTGTGGAACTACAAGGCTCAGCCTGCCCGGGTGACGTGACCTCTCTGTGAAATTCTGTTGAATGGAGACAATTGGTTAGTCTCATTCAGTAAAGACGGATAATAGCCATGTGATCAAAATCAGCCAATCAGGAGAGGCGAAACGCTATTGGACGAGGCTGTTGTCCATCATTTCTCTGTGGAGGCGGAGCCTCTTGTGTAGTCGACCCGGAAGTAGTTGTCGAGTTCAGGATTCTGTACGTGCTGCATGCTGGTGAGTGTGGCTGTCTGTGACGTCATCATTGTACGTTCTGTTTAGTATTATAACTTATCTGTGGTAGGCAGTGTGACGTCATTAGTGCAAAAGGTATGGTATGATAACTTCTGCATGACACCTCTGTCTGATGTCACCACTGTACATTATATACAGCATCATAACCTCTGTGTGATGTCATCACTGTACATTACATACAGTATCATAACCTCTGTGCGATGTCATCACTGTACATTATATACAGTATCATAACCTCTGTGTGATGTCATCACTGTACATTACATACAGTATCATAACCTCTGTGTGATGTCATCACTGTACATTATATACAGCATCATAACCTCTGTGTGATGTCATCACTGTACATTATATACAGTATTATAACCTCTGTGTGATGTCATCACTGTACATTATATACAGCATCATAACCTCTGTGCGATGTCATCACTGTACATTATATACAGTATCATAACCTCTGTGCGATGTCATCACTGTACATTATATACAGCATCATAACCTCTGTGCGATGTCATCACTGTACATTATATACAGCATCATAACCTCTGTGTGATGTCATCACTGTACACTATATTCAGTATCATAACCTCTGTGCGATGTCATCACTGTACATTATATACAGTATCATAACCTCTGTGTGATGTCATCACTGTACATTACATACAGTATCATAACCTCTGTGCGATGTCATCACTGTACATTACATACAGTATCATAACCTCTGTGTGATGTCATCACTGTACATTATATACAGCATCATAACCTCTGTGTGATGTCATCACTGTACATTATATACAGCATCATAACCTCTGTGCGATGTCATCACTGTACATTATATACAGCATCATAACCTCTGTGTGATGTCATCACTGTACACTATATTCAGTATCATAACCTCTGTGCGATGTCATCACTGTACATTATATACAGTATCATAACCTCTGTGCGATGTCATCACTGTACATTATATACAGCATCATAACCTCTGTGTGATGTCATCACTGTACACTATATTCAGTATCATAACCTCTGTGCGATGTCATCACTGTACATTATATACAGTATCATAACCTCTGTGTGATGTCATCACTGTACATTACATACAGTATCATAACCTCTGTGTGATGTCATCACTGTACATTATATACAGCATCATAACCTCTGTGTGATGTCATCACTGTACATTATCTTCAGCATTATTACTAGAGATGAGTGAATTTCATATTTTGAAATTCGTTCACCCTTAGTTTACTGGTAAAAGGCGAATTGCGTTATAGATTCCGTTACCACGGACCATAACGCAATTCTATGACGGAACGCATAACAGAATGGCTTTAGAGGGATTCCGTTATTCATTCCGTCATAATAGAAGTCTATGGGCTGCAAAACGGATCCGTCCCGTTTACATTATGCAGGAGAGGACTCTAAAGGCATTCCGTCACAGAATTGCGTTATGGTCCGTGGTAACGGAATCTATAACGCAATTCGCCTTTTACCAGTAAACAAAATTCGCTCACCTCTAATTATAACTTGTATATAAGCGGCGGTGTTGTTATCAGGGGGGTGATGTGGAGGCCGAGCGATGGCGGGACGCTGCAAGACCCAGACGTTACAGGTGATTGATACGGAGTACAGCGCGGACGCGGTGGAGTGGTGCCCGCTGGATGACTGGGGGACGGTGCTGGCCTGCGGGACGTATCAGCTGAAGAAACCAGAACCTGACGTGAGTCTGAACATAACGCCATATAACGTCCTATAGTGTAAGCCGTGTGTGCGTCTCCTCTCCATACCGCTCTCCCCTCCCCCAGGTCAGCGGAGAGGACAGCGACAACCCACACCTGCGGCTGGGCCGCCTTCTCCTCTATCACTACAACCCCCAGCAGTTCTTTTCTCCAGTGACCGAGGTTCAGAAGATAGAGACAGCCGCCATACTGGACATGAAGTGGTGAGCAGCGCGGCTTCCGTACGTCCCCCCGCTTTCACAGACCCCCCCCAGTACTCTGCCTCTCTGTGTGTAGTGAAAAATCTATTTCTCTAAGACCTCTGCGCACTATCAGTGAATGAAAACATCTTTCATTACCTCCGGCGGCTGATTGTCTGAGGGGATCAGGGTGGGCTTCTCAGCTGTTCACTGACAGCAAGCAGAAGGATCAAGCTTAAAGGGGTTTCCCTATTTTAGGCTTTTGTGGCCTAAACGTCTTATAGATGCAGGTCCCAGTTTTAGGAACTGCACCTATCCTAAAAACAGAGGTCCCCATCCCATCAAGGGGGTCGTGGTCCTCCTCATCCAGGCTGCATTGAATGCATAGGGGGACGCTTGGATGGGATCGGGGGAACGCCACTCTCTAGAGGTGGGACCTGAGTAATTTTGGGTAATGGGTTATCCAGGATTTTGATATCCTCAAAGTAGTCCATCAATATCTGATCGGTGGGGTCCAACACCCCGCACCCCCGCTGATCTTGTTTGGGGGCGGCTCCGGCGACAAAACTACACAGCTCCATGTAGTGGACAGAGCCGGAAACTGCAGCTTTCCTGCCATTGAAGTAAATGGCACCAGATTTATAGCGGATCAGTGGGGTGCAGGGTGTCGGACCCCGCCAGTCTGATTGGGGTGCGGGGTGTCAGACCCCGCCCATCTGATATTAATGGAAGGGTAGGCCATCGATATCAAAATCCTGGACAACCCCTTTAAGGCTATCAGCAGCATAGAGAGCAATGTGATCCGATTTATGTATGACCAGTGCGCTATTCTGTCTTCTCAGGTGCCACGTTCCGCTCTCTGAGAGCCCCGTTCTGGGTGTCGCCAATGCCAAGGGCGTCCTGGAGCTGTATAGATTACAAGGCCAAAAGGTAAGTGCCCGAAATCAAGACCTCAGGCAGGAATATAGGAGCAAAGCGTCACCGGAGTCCAGGGCCAGACTATAGGGCAGGCATCCTCAACGTGCGGCCCTCCAGCTGTTGTAAAACTACAACTCCCACAATGCCCTGCTGTAGGCTGATACCTGTAGGCTGTTCGGGCATGCTGGGAGTTGTAGTTTTGCAACAGCTGGAGGGCCGCAGTTTGAGGATGCCTGCTCTAGGGGATGTGCAGTCATGCTGGGGGTTATAGTCCTTAAAGGGGTCATCTCAGGATGCACACTTATCTCCTGTCCACAGGTATCTGATTGGTGGGATCCCCCACTGGTCAGGAGGATCGGGGTCCTAAGCTCCCTGAGTGGCGTAGATCAATCCGTTTTTTATAGGTGGAGCTTTGTACTCGGCTGCCCCATAGACGGTGAATGGAGCGGTGGTCATGCAGGCACTATTCACACATAGGGCTCAGGGACCACCCCTGTCCTAGTGATCAGACCCCCAGTGATCATGCATTTATCACCTACCAATAAAAGGGGGCTAACCCCTTTAAACGTTGCAGGTGACTGATGTCAACATCTGCCAAAACATATCCGTATGTGTGACAGGTGTATATAGAAATATTAGAATACGTAAGGACCCCTTTAAGTACCATAAACCGGCCATTGAGAGTAGCGGGATCAGGCACTGTGCACTAGTTTCCATTGAATTGAATGGGCCTGAGGTGCAGTACCACACGTACCCTGTGGGCGGCAGTGGCGCTGTTTTTGCCGGCTCTCCTCGGCAGTGTCTCCGTGTTCTTCCAGTAGGAAAGCTCCAGAGTGCAGCCCGTGTGCAGCGCGGATTTGGGTGACGAGTGCCTGGCTCTATCCCTTGACTGGTCCACAGGAAGGAGAGAGAGGTGAGACCCTGCACCGCCGTTTTCCGGATGGCCGCCGCCGATGAATCGTCGTAACGTTTCTCTGATTTTTCTCCCGCCGCCGCAGCACTTCTCCTGTGAAGATCATCTGCAGCGACTCTCGGGGCAGGCTCAGCCTTCTGCACGTGGAAGAGTCGGCGGCGTCCGTGGACGTCACGTGTCAGTGGAAGGCACACGACTTCGAGGCCTGGATCGCCGCCTTCAACTACTGGAACTGTGACATCATCTACTCAGGTCTGGCCCAATATGAGGGAAATTGGTGAAAGTGGCGCAGAGCCGATTCCCATGGCAACCTCTGCTCGCTCTGGGATGGGAATCTGCTGTGAAACTACAACTCCCAGCATGCAACATGCTTGGCTGTTCTTCTAACTCCTATAAAAGTGAATGGGGCACTATGGGAGTTGTAGTTCCATAACAGCTGGAGTGCCAGAGGTTGCTGATCCCTGCTCTAGGTAATTGCTACCCCTTCCCTTTTTGCGCCAAGGCTAACGATCTGTGCGTGTCCCTGATTCCAGGGGGAGATGACTGTCTGCTGAGAGGATGGGACACCAGAGCGACACCGGACATCCCAGTATTTACCAGCAAAAGGTAGGACCCCCCCAGTAAAGGCTGTCCAGGATTAGAAGAACATGGCTGCCTTATTTTACAAACAGCGCAGCCACACCAGTCCATGGGTGGTGATCGGTATGGCAGCTCCGCTCCATTAGAGTTAATAGGTTGAGCTGCAATACCACACGCAACCTGTGGTCAGGGGTGGCGCTGTTTTATGTTTTTAAGAAAGCAGCCAATCTTGGACAACCTATATAATCAGTTTTATTTCTCACAGGCATTCAATGGGAGTGTGCAGCATCCAGAGTAACCCTCATCGGGAACATGTTTTGGCTACGGGAAGGTGAGCAGTGTGTGCCAGCCCCACATAATAGACTCTGTGCATTGGCTGACATGTCCCCTATTAAAAAAATAAAATGTATATTATTATAGCGCCACCTGCTGGTGTTCTGCAATTATTACAGGATATGCCATAGTCATACATGACCAGTAGGTGGCGATGTATGACTTTAGTATTAAATACGAAGAATGGAAGAAAATCCCCAATGTTTCATTAAGGACATGTTCACATGTGGTGGGTTTTCTCCCGTGGAATAACTGCAGCGTATTAAGTGGTTGACATTTTACAAAATGTTATCCCTACACTGCAGAAAAATAGGGGTGGAAATTGACCTGCGATGTAGAATTAAAAGGCTATGGACACCTTTGGGAATTTTTTTTATGCATTTTACTTCTTTTGGTCATTTACAAAAAATAAATTCTTTCAATTGGTCTTTATTAAAAAATTTCAGCAGTTTTTGTGATACATGGAGGTTATAAACCGGTCTCTTTGCAAACTGTCGTTTCTGAGTTCCATCACCTGATGGCTCATGTGAAGCCTTATCTCCCATACCCTGACCTCATAAGAACATGGCTTAAATCAGTTTGAAGAGAGTCTAGCAATAATGAGGTCAGGAGATCAGAGGTAAGGCTTCACATGAGCCGTCAGTTAATGGAACTCAGGAGCAACATCTGCAAACAGACTGATTTTAAACCCCGCGTATCACAAAAACCGCTGTAAATGTTTGATGAAGACAAATTGAAAAAAAATATTTTAGCCCAAAATGAGTAAAATGCCCCGAAGATGTCCATAGCCTTTAAATCCACAGCGTGTCAGGTTATGCTGCGGATTTCACACCTCGCGATAAATCTACAAGTAACACATGGCGGATTCACGGTAAAATCCGCAATGGTAAATCCTCCCCACATGCCTGTATTCTAAGCCTGTCCCATTTTGGACCCTAGTTATGACGAGCACGTTCTTGTGTGGGACTTAAGGCAAATGAAGCAACCGACATCCGACACCCATGTACAGGGAGGAGTCTGGCGGCTGAAGTGGCACCCCACAGACAGCGCCCTCCTGCTGGCCGCTTGTATGCACAGTGGCTTCCACATCCTGGACTCCGGCTCCGGTAAGCCCCAGCATTAGGAGAACCGGATTCAGTTAGCCCCACATTCTTCATGAATTGCACTTTGCCGCCCTCTAGGTGGTTGCCCCATCCTGTCTTCGTATGTCCTCCACAACTCCTTGGCCTACGGAGCCGATTGGTCCAGAGCGTTACTTCCGGATGCCTCCGTGCCCAGTCCAGAACTGGAGTCCTTAAAGGCGGTGGAGTCGGATCCTGTCGGCAGTCAGAAGCTGGCGCAATCCATGCAGAACCTGAAAATCTTCTACGAGTCGCCCACCGCCAGCTTCGACGTCGTCCTGGAGGACGACTCTGGAGGATACGTGCCGGAACCGAGCGGAACGACCGACGACCGTCCGGTCACTGGGGTCCCCGGACAAGCGCAGACTGACCTGCTGGCCACGTGCTCCTTTTATGACCACGTTTTACATGTCTGGCGGTGGGAATCCCAGAGACTAAACCCTGCGGAGTGACCGTCTACTGCCGCTCACCGGTCGTTACAATGGTCTACCTCCTGAGGTGCGTTTTTGTTTTCATGAGCACCCATATTAAGGCCCTACGACCCGCCAAGCCCCCCAGCCCTCCCCTGGTTTATGTGAACTGAATTTAGATCACCATAGGGTTCTGTGGAGGTCTAATCTGGGGGCACTAAGATGACGGATGGGGGGTCACGCGCTAAAACTACATTTCAAGGGGGGTAACTTTTTTTTACTCATTTTGGGCTAAAAAAACCCCCACATTTTTTCAATTAGTTTTTATTACAAATGTTCACCGTTTTTGAGATACAGGGGTTAAAAAAAACTATTTGCAGAATGTCTCTTCCGAGTTCTGTCAGCTGACTGCTCATGTGTAGCTCTGATCTCATAAACACTCATTTAAGCCGTATTGTTTAGGTATAATGAGTGTTTATGAGGTCAGGAGATCAGAGCTACACATGAGCCGTCAGCTGACATAAGTCTGAGACATTCTGCAAATAAACTGATTTTTTAACCCTTGTATCTCAAAAATGGCTGACCATTTTTAATAAAGACCAATTGAAAAATTGCCCTGAAAGTGTCTATAGCCTTTAACAAACTTAAAATGGGAGGGAGCACAGTAAGTATTCATTCTACAGCGCAGTTTTAAGTAGAACAGCCTTTCGTGCAGTCAGTTGTACAGGATTAGGCCTCTTGCACATGACCGAATGTATTTTGCGATCTGCAAAAAAACACGGATGACATCCGTGTGCATTCCATATTTTTCGGAACGGAACAGCGGGCCCCTAATAGAACAGTCCTATCCTTGTCCGTATTGCAGACAATAATAGGACATGTTCTATTTTTTTTGCGGAACAGAAATACGGAAACTGAATGCACACAGAGTAAAACTTCAGTTTTTTTGTGGACCCATTGAAATGGTTCCGTATTCGTGTCGCAAAAAAAAACGGAATGAAAAGACTTTCGTGTGGAAGAGGCCTTAGAGGCTACTCCATTTCATTATCTCCCATTTTCATTTGTTCCTTTAGGTCTCCTTAAAGAAAAAAACGTAAATCAGGACCCTGCACAGAAATCAGCAATAATGATACTTGCCTCCATGGACGAGAGCGCCATCCGATTGCATGACAAGTAACATCGGAGGCCGTATACCAGCAGCCGTTACTGGCGATATTCCAAGCACCCAGCAGCATCCGGTCGTGTGTATATATATGAATTTTTTTTAAGAAAAATAAATAAATGTTCCTCTGTCCATGAAACCCTGAGCCGTGGACGGGTCTCATACATGAAGGTTCAAGGGGGTTACCACCAGTGGTCCAGTACCCCTGGATAGAAGACCTCAGGCAGACAGCCTTTGGGTGGATTCACATGTGGCTTAATTTTAAGCCACGGACAAATACACCATAAAATTTTACGCCACGAGTGGCTCAAGAGCTGTTGATTTTCCCGTAGGGAAATTGTGTGTAGAAAAGCTAAGTGGATGAGATTGAAATTAATTTTCCCCATGACCCAGGGGGCACCCGCAAACCAACCTTAAAGGGATTTTCCTGGAGTTCCGTATTGATGATCTATCCTCGGTCAGTCAATATCTGATTTTGGGGGGGGGGGATTCAGAGACTGTTCAATAACAACGTGGTGCCCGTAAACCAATCCATCAAAAGCTGTAAAAGCCATATGGCGCTCCTTCCCTTTTGAGTCCTGCGGTGTGCCCCCACAGCAGTTTACCACCACATATGGAGTGTTGCTGTATTAAGGAGAAAATAAGTAATGGCTTTTTCTCCTGTTTACCCCTGTGAAAATAAAAAAAATTGGGGCTAAAGCAATATTTTATTGGAAGAAATGAAATGTTTCATTTGCACAGCCAAGTGTTTCTAAATTCTATAAACGCCTGTGGGGTCAAAATGCTGAGTACACCCCTTAATACATTTCTTGGAGGGGTGGTTTCCAAAATGGGGTCACTTTTGGGGCATTCCACTGTAGGGGTAACTCAGGGTCTCTTCAGATACAACATGGCGCTCAAAAAGACATTTCAACAAAATCTGCCCTCCAAAAACCATATGGCACTCCTTCCCTTCTGACCACTGCCACGTGCCCATACAGCAGTTTACGACCACGTGTGCGGTGTTCCTGTAAACGGCAGAATCAGAGTCATGCATATTGAGGTTTATTTTGCTGTGAACCCTTGCTGTGTTGCAAGAAAAAAAAAAAGATGTATTAACATAAAAAATCTGCCCAAAAAAATTAAATTTTGAAATTTCACCTCCATTTTCCTTTATTTCTTGTGAAACACTTCAAGGATTAACAAAGTTGGTACCGACAGTTTTGTATAATTTTAGGGGTGCAGTTTATAAACTGGAGTCAATCATGGGTGGTTTCTATTACTTGAGCCCCTCAAAATCACTTTATAACTGAATTGGTGCTGGAAAAAAAAAAAATTGTGAAAATTAGAAAAATTGCTTTTAAAATTCTAAGCCTTCTAACGTCCTAAAAAATAAAATGACATTTACAAAATGATGCCGACATAAAGTAGACATACGGGGGATGTTGATTGATAACTATTGTGAGGTATTTGTGTCTGTCTTAACAGTTAAAATTTTACAAAATTCAGATTTTTTTCAATAAATAAAAGGAAAAAAATATTGCCCCAAATTTACCGTTAACATGAAGAGAAAGGAGCTGATACCTGTGGTGCTGGGGCTGTTAGTACATCTAGTGATATACTCAACTGGCTCACTGTAGATATGGTCCAAGAGAAGTTAAATAGGGTAAATGTGAACAAGGCTCCGGGTCCAGATGGATAACACCCAAGAGTGCTTACAGAGCTCAGTTCAGTCATTGCTGTGCCCCTGTTTATAATTTTATAAAGCTTCTCTAGGTACTGGTACAAAGGCAAGTGATTGGCACAAGGCAAATGTGGTGCCCATATTCAAAAAGGATCTTGGTCCTCTACATGTAATTATAGACCAGTTAGTTTAACTTCTGTTGTGGGAAACATGTTTGAAGGACTCTTAAGGAACTATATACAGGAGTATGTGACTGTAAATAATATCATAAGTGACAACCAACATGGGTTTACCAAGGACAGAAGTTGTCAGACTGACCTGATTTGTTTTTATGAGGAGGTAAGTAGAAGCCTGGACAGAGGGGCGGCTATGGATGTAGTGAGGTAAGTAGTAGCCTGGACAGAGGGGCGGCTGTGGATGTAGTGAGGTGAGTAGTAGCCTGGACAGAGAGGCGGCTGTGGATGTAGTGAGGTGAGTAGAAGCCTGGACAGAGGGGCGGCTGTGGATGTAGTGAGGTGAGTAGAAGCCTGGACAGAGGGGCGGCTGTGGATGTAGTGAGGTGAGTAGTAGCCTGGACAGAGGGGCGGCTGTGGATGTAGTGAGGTGAGTGTTAGCCTGGACAGAGAGGCGGCTGTGGATGTAGTGAGGTGAGTAGAAGCCTGGACAGAGGGGCGGCTGTGGATATAGTGAGGTGAGTAGTAGCCTGGACAGAGGGGCGGCTGTGGATGTAGTGAGGTGAGTAGTAGCCTGGACAGAGGGGCGGCTGTGGATGTAGTGAGGCGAGTAGTAGCCTGGACAGAGGGGTGGCTGTGGATGTAGTGAGGTGAGTAGTAGCCTGGACAGAGGGGCAGCTGTGGATGTAGTGAGGTGAGTAGTAGCCTGGACAGAGGGGCGGCTGTGGATGTAGTGAGGTGAGTGTTAGCCTGGACAGAGGGGCAGCTGTGGATGTAGTGAGTTGAGTAGAAGCCTGGACAGAGGGGCGGCTGTGGATGTAGTGAGGGGAGTAGATTAATAAAAGGAAAAAAATATTGCCCCAAATTTACCGTTAACATGAAGAGAAAGGAGCTGATACCTGTGGTGCTGGGGCTGTTAGTACATCCAGTAATATACTCAACTGACTAACTGTAGATATGGTCCAAGAGAAGTTAAATAGGGTAAATGTGAACAAGGCTCCGGGTCCAGATGGATAACACCCAAGAGTGCTTACAGAGCTCAGTTCAGTCATTGCTGTGCCCGTGTTTATAATATTTAAAGATTCTCTAGGTACTGGTACAAAGGCAAGTGATTGGCACAAGGCAAATGTGGTGCCCATATTCAAAAAGGATCTTGGTCCTCTACATGTAATTATAGACCAGTTAGTTTAACTTCTGTTGTGGGAAACATGTTTGAAGGACTCTTAAGGAACTATATACAGGAGTATGTGACTGTAAATAATATCATAAGTGACAACCAACATGGGTTTACCAAGGACAGAAGTTGTCAGACTGACCTGATTTGTTTTTATGAGGAGGTAAGTAGAAGCCTGAACAGGGGGGCGGCTGTGGATGTAGTGAGGTGAGTAGTAGCCTGGACAGAGGGGCGGCTGTGGATGTAGTGAGGGGAGTAGTAGCCTGCACAGAGGGGCGGCTGTGGATGTAGTGAGGGGAGTAGTAGCCTGGACAGAGGGGCGGCTGTGGATGTAGTGAGGTGAGTAGTAGCCTGGACAGAGGGGCGGCTGTGGATGTAGTGAGGGGAGTAGTAGCCTGGACAGAGGGGCGGCTGTGGATGTAGTGAGGTGAGTAGTAGCCTGGACAGAGGGGCGGCTGTGGATGTAGTGAGGGGAGTAGTAGCCTGGACAGAGGGGCGGCTGTGGATGTAGTGAGGTGAGTAGTAGCCTGGACAGAGGGGCGGCTGTGGATGTAGTGAGGGGAGTAGAAGCCTGGACAGAGGGGCGGCTGTGGATGTAGTAAGGCGAGTAGTAGCCTGGACAGAGGGGCAGCTGTGGATGTAGTGAGGTGAGTAGAAGCCTGGACAGAGGGGCGGCTGTGGATGTAGTAAGGCGAGTAGTAGCCTGGACAGAGGGGCGGCTGTGGATGTAGTGAGGTGAGTGTTAGCCTGGACAGAGGGGCGGCTGTGGATGTAGTGAGGTGAGTAGAAGCCTGGACAGAGGGGCGGCTGTAGATGTAGTGAGTTGAGTAGAAGCCTGGACAGAGGGGCGGCTGTGGATGTAGTAAGGCGAGTAGAAGCCTGAACAGGGGGGCGGCTGTGGATGTAGTGAGGTGAGTAGTAGCCTGGACAGAGGGGTGGCTGTGGATGTAGTGAGGTGAGTAGTAGCCTGGACAGAGGGGCAGCTGTGGATGTAGTGAGGTGAGTAGTAGCCTGGACAGAGGGGCAGCTGTGGATGTAGTGAGGTGAGTAGTAGCCTGGACAGAGGGGTGGCTGTGGATGTAGTGAGGCGAGTAGTAGCCTGGACAGAGGGGCGGCTGTGGATGTAGTGAGGTGAGTAGTAGCCTGGACAGAGGGGCAGCTGTGGATGTAGTGAGGCGAGTAGTAGCCTGGACAGAGGGGCGGCTGTGGATGTAGTGAGGTGAGTGTTAGCCTGGACAGAGGGGCAGCTGTGGATGTAGTGAGGCGAGTAGTAGTCTGGACAGAGGGGCAGCTGTGGATGTAGTGTTTCTGGATTTTGCAAAGGCTTTTGATCCTGTCCCTCATAGAAGTTTAATAGGTAAAGTAAGGTCTATAGGCTTGGAAAGTACAGTTTAATTGGATTGAGAAATTGTATTAATGATATAGAAGATGGGAGTAGTAGTACTGTTTGTATTTTATCAGATGACACTAAGGGTACTTTCACACTTGCGTTTTTCTTTTCCAGCATAGAGTTCCGTCACAGGGGCTCTATACCGGAAAAGAACTGATCAGGATTATCCCCATGCATTCTGAATGGAGAGCGATCCGTTCAGGATGCATCAGGATGTCTTCAGTTCAGTCGTTTTGACTGATCAGGCAAAAGAGAAAACCGCAGCATGCTACGGTTTTATCTCCGGCGAAAAAAACGGAACAATTGCCTGAAAGCCGGATCCGGTATTTTTTCCCATAGGGATGTATTAGTGCCGGATCCGGCGTTCAGAATACCGGAATGCCGGATCAGTCGTTCCGTTATGCGCATGAGCAGACTGAAAAAAAGGTGAAAAAAATAAATGCCGGATCCGTTTTGCCGGATGACACCGGAACGACGGATCCGGCATTTCAATGCATTTTTTCGACTGATCAGGCATTTTTGGGGTAGCGCCACCCTGGGTTTCATTGCACACGGTTATTTCAGGTAAGCTCTGGTCTCCCTTTGCCCCCCGCTGATTGTGTGGTCAATTCCAGTCCACCGGCACTTTGCCCTGTTTGATACAATTTCCATCTTTACATGTGGGGGTGCATGAGCTGACCGTGCTTTACCTGTTATTGTATGATTCCATCTCTGCATTTGCTTATTACATGGACTGGGCACTGCACCCAAGATCGCTTATTTCCATGTCAGATATTATCTACATTACATCTCTTCATTTGTCTCAACCGTGTGCTTCTTCCTCCCAGGGTGGTGCTGTTTTTTCTCCGCTCCCATCACCTTGTTTCACGGCATCTTATGTATGAATTTACCCTTCTCCCCTTTTTTTCTGGAAATCTTTTTAACTTATTGTAATAAAATTTATATTTTTGGTAATATGAGCTCTCTTTTCATTTGTTTCAGGCATTTTTAAGACTGATCAGGATCCTGATCAGTCTTACTAATGCCATCAGTTAGCATACATTTTGCCTGATCCGGCAGGCAGTTCCGGCGACGGAACTGCTTGCCGGATCTCTCTGCCGCAAGTGTGAAAGTAGCCTAAGCTGTGTAGTACTGTACGATCTATGGAAGATGTCCATAAACTACAAGCTGACGGGAACACTGAGTGATTGGGCATCAACTTGGCAAATGAGGTTTAATGTGGACAAATGTAAAGTTCTGCATCTTGGTAGTAATAATCTCTGTGCTTCATATGTCCTAGGGGATGTAGCACTGGAGGAGTCACTTCTAGAGATGGATTTGGGTGTCCTTGTGGATGGTAGATTAAATAACAGCACAATGTCAATCAGCTGCTTCTAAGGCCACCAGGATATTGTCTGCATTACACGAGGCCTGGACTCGCGGGGCAGGGATGTGATATTACCACTTTACAAAGCGCTGGTGCGGCCTCATCTGGAATACGCAGTCCAGTTCTGGGCACCAGTCCATGGAAAGGATGCCCTGGAGCTGGAAAAAGTACAGAGGAGAGCGACTAAACTGATAAGGGGCCTGGAGGGTCTGAGTTATAGGGAAAGATTAAAAGAATTGAATTTATTTAGTCTTGAGAAGAGACGTCTAAGGGGGACATGATTAACCTGTACAAGTATATAAATGGGCCATACAAAAAAATACGCTGAAAAACAGTTCCATGTAAAATGTGCTCAAAAGACAAGGGGGCGCTGCCTCCGACTGGAGAAGAAGAAGTTCAGTCTCCGGAAGCGTCAAAGCTTCTTTACTGTAAGAACTGAGAATCTGTGGAAAAGACTCCTCAGGACGTGGTCACAGCAGGAACAGTTTCAAAAAGGGTTTAGAAGAATTCTTAAAGGGCTTCTGTCACCCCCCATTTAGCTGCTTCTTTTCTGGGTGTAGTGTGACGTCATCAGCGCAGGCGCACTGGGGAAGGAGCGGGCAAGAGAGCGTCCTTCTCTCAGAGCGCCTGCGCCGAATGAGGACCGGTACGGCGCAGGCACGGGATTTCATGGGCAGACAGGGCCAACGGGAGGAGGAGAGCGCTCGCTGGCCCTGTCTATCAAGTGGAGGAGGGGGCGTGTGTATAGTCCGAGGAGGGGGCGGCTACCAGCAAGTAACCGCCCAAGTTGCTGGTAGTGAAGTAATTCAATAATTTGCATATTATAAAAGTATGATTTTTACTGAATTTACAGCACAGAGACAGGTAACAGTGATATATATGGACTCAACTGACATTAGCAAATAGCTAATGTCCGATACCGAAAATGGCTAAATGGGGGGGGGGGGGGTGACAGAAGCCCTTTAAAAGTAAAAGACATTAAGGCTAGATGCACACGACCGTATGTGTTTTGCGGTCCGACAAAAAAAAAAAAAAAAAAATGGATGACATCTGTATGGCATCAGGTATTTTTTGTGGATCCATTGTAACAACGGACAAGTATAGGACATGTTAAATTTTTTTTTTTGGGGCTACGGAACGGAGCAACGGATGCGGACAGCACACGGAGTGCTGTCGGCATCTTTTGCGGCCCCGTTGAAGTGAATGGGTCCGCACCCGAGCCGCAAAAACTGCGTCTCGGATGCGGACCCAAACCACGTTCGTGTGCATGAGGCCTAATGCTTATGAAAACGTGTAGAAATCTGAGTCTCACTTCCTTCTGGGATTCGCGTCCCCCCCGATCCCTTGGTTGAACTTGATGGACTTACGTCTTTTTTCAACCGTATTAACTATGAAGTACAATGTGTCACCAGAAAACAATCTCAGTATCAGTCAGATAAGTAAAACCAGTCCAAAGTTATTACCACATAAAGCGAAAAAACAGGCCTGGGCAGGAAGGTGAAGACTAGCCCAGGGTAGAAGGGGTTAAGCAATTCCTGCCCACACACTGCGGCAGACATTGGTTGGATGTGAAGTTACCGTACATTGCAGATAGCCACCAGAATCTGCAGCGGAGCACTCCAGGTGTTCTAAAACTACAACTCCCAGAATGCTCCATGCACTTCTATGGGAGTTAGACGAACAGCCGAGCATGTTTGCATGCTGGGAGTTGTAGTTTCAGAGCAGCTGGAGTGACGAAGGTTGCTGGTCCCTGCCACACAGTTTGGCTGCAGGGCGGTTGTGCCTTGTGGAAATATAAAGGGTTCATTGGCCGGACCCCATAACAGAGCTTTGTGCAGGAGCCATGCACTGCTGATGGCTGATCCTTGGGATGAGCCCTCAATATCTGACCAGTGGGGGGCGCCGCTATATAGACAGCCAAGCGTCCGAGAGTTGGACCCCCACCAGTCTGAAACTGATGTCCTTACCTCATCTATAACTGTGGGAGATTAATGGGGTTGTCTCACCTCAGACACCCACACTTATTACTAGAACGGGACCCCCCCCAAAGTGCACGGAGAACAGCTGTGCAGGCGAATGGAGCTGTGGCTGCGCTTGCTCTGCAATTTGGGAACTCCAATAATAGTGAATGGAGAGTATTCAGCGCATGCGCAGCCTGCTCTCGTTCACTTTGGGGTCCCTGTTCTAGAGAGAAGTGCGGGTCAGCACTATCTTTTTGCACAACGGACCCCATCCAAGTGAATGGGTCCGCGATCCACATGTGGCTGCCCCACGGTCGATGCCTGTCAATTGCGAACCATTTGCGGTCCGCAGCACGGACCCGGCCAGCACATGGTAGTGTGCAAGAGGCCCTACTTGTCTGTTCTCCCATAGAAGTGGAAGGAGAATCCTGGGAGTTGTAGCCACGGCTCAGGGCCCCCCTCTGAGTCACCGGCTCTCGCTCTGGACGGCCGGTCACCTGATCAGAGCTGTAGTACTCATGGCCGCTCCAGGGGAGATGCCTGGCTTGCTATGGTTTCCGCATTAATAAATCGGTGTTGGCCGCGTTGGGTATTTTCCGTTTAATTACCAAACTCAGCGCTATAACATGGGGTTAACTATCGCAGTCCGATCGCGGCTACTGGACGTAATTCTTTGGGTACAGCTGGAATAATTTGCCTTCTTGCGTGGGTTCGAATCCGTACTTTTCCAGGTTATTGGGATCGAAGGTGCCGCTCTCAATGTCCTTC
Source organism: Bufo gargarizans (assembly GCF_014858855.1). Taxonomy (NCBI): domain Eukaryota; kingdom Metazoa; phylum Chordata; class Amphibia; order Anura; family Bufonidae; genus Bufo; species Bufo gargarizans. The sequence goes on from NC_058088.1 coordinate 190,052,723, forward strand.
TGTATGGCCGGAGCGGCGGTTTCCAGGAACAGTTTCTTGGCGGTCATCTTTTCCTCGGTCACGGCCGGAACCTTGTAGGAGACGTACGGCCGCAGCTTGAAGCCGCTCAGGTCCGGGACTATGAATTCGGGCACCATCTCCTTCACTCGGACAAACTTCTTGTTGGAGGTCAGGAAGCCCACCCTCTTGGCTCCTCTACCCCTGTTGAAGGAGTTAGGTCCCATTTTGCTAGTGATTTTGGCCATTCGGTCGGATCCCCGGACGAAGCCGCGGGCGAGATTCTGAAGCAGCCCCATTGGTGGCTTACTGCAAGAGAGAAAGGGTGAGGGCGGCCATTTTATTTCAAGAAGTTTCCGTAAAATTCCTTTAACCACCACCCCCCCCCCTTCCTGCCGTAGGTGGGTGACCAAAAGTACAATATTTATGACCTAACCTCAATATCTGATCAGTAAGGGGTCGGACGCCTCGCATACCTACTTTTTGGCGGTTTGAAGAGGCCGCGGTGCTACAGTAAGCGCTGCGGACTCCTCACAGTACAGTGGCCTGGGACTGACCTTGTGACGTCATTGGCCGCAGCATTCACGTAGCACCGCCTCAGCGGAGTGCCGAGTCGGACCCCCACTGATCAGATGTTGAGGACCTATCCTCCTATCAGCGTTCTACTCCCGGAGGACCCCTTTAATGCAATGCACTGCCCATTCGCTGCACGGTTTTGGCTTGGGAGCAGAGCCCCGAGAGGTACCGTCCAGCTGACACTTTACTGCAATGGTCAGGCTCAGGGCTAGCTACGTGACTGACGGGTTAACCCCTTAGATGTCACAATAAATAATGACTGCGGCATCAAAGCAGTTAGATCAGGGCTCAGAGATTTCAATGTCGCCCCCGAAACACGCCAATGGATTTCTATGGCAGCAAAGACTTAAAAAAAAAAAAACTCCCAAATAACAAATGTACAAATAGGGGTCACTAGGGTCAGACTATTAGAGGGTGATATTAATCACATCACAAATGGAGGGTCTTAGGAACAAATCCTAGGGGCATGATAAAATCACATCACCTCGTCCTCCTCCTGACTCGTAATAAGCCCCTAGATGATGATTTTTAGGGTCCCCTAGAAAAGAAGGCTAAGGGTTAACTTCTCACCTTCAGACAGCGCCGTCCGTGCAAAACGTCAGCGTGCTAAACCTGCCGCAAAGCAAATCCGTGCGTTTCAAGCCTCCTTCTGAGCGCAACATCCGCCCAATCATCGCGCAGTATTAGTATCGGCACGCGCTGATTGGCCACTTGCCTATGGGAGAAGGCGGAAGCGGCGCATGCGCGATCCAGTCAGGGGCTTGAGTGGCAGGCGGGAAAAGCTGGAGCAATTGGGCAAGGGTTTTCTGAGGTAAAAAACGAAGACGGTAGTCGGGAAAATAAAAAAATCATGATAATGCAAACTCAATAAAAGTGAAAAATAGGAGAAATATGGATAAAGTAGCGTATAGTAAAGAATGGTGCCCATGGACATAAGAACAGACCTAAAAGACTGGTTAAAATTTTTATTTTTATTTAAAATTAGAAAACAATTCCAGTACATTTTTTGTAACAATTTTCAGGTGTTTCTCAGCTATAGCTGTCCCAAGGAAAGTTGGGTGACAACAAATATGGCTTCCCTTGTCACCCAGAATCCTGCGTGGCAAATACGCCCCAATTCCCACACGCATGAATTTTTTTGTTTTGTGGCATTTTTTTCGGGCTTTTTTTTTTCAACAGCGTCTTAACGCAAGTAATTTCTTCATGGTGTTTTTAGGAAGTGATGAAAAAAATGGCAAGAGCGCCAGCATGCTGCATTTTTGAAAATACGCAAAAAAGACTAAAAATGTCACCTAATGAAAAAAAATGCCAGTAGCTAACAAAAACAAACAAGGCTTGTGTGTCCTTCCCATAGACCTTCAGTGGAGCTGGCGTTTTACTACAACAAAAAAATAAAAAATGCCGCAAAAAAAGCCTGAAAGCGCGGAAAACGCCACCAAAATCCCATGTCGATTATTCTAGTAATCAAGTATTCTACTGATTAATCCAACTATTAATCAAGTACTCTAATAAGAAAAAACTAATTAAAAAAAAGTTTTCTATAAAAACTGATCAGTCCCGCCGTGCCATCAGCTCCCCCCAGTGCCATTAGATTCCCAGGTGCCATCAGCTTCCTCCCCTAGTGCCATCAGCTCCCCTCCAGTTCCATCAGCTCCCCCCAGTGCCATCAGCTCCCCTCCAGTTCCATCAGCTCCCCTCCAGTTCCATCAGCTCCCCTCCAGTTCCATCAGCTCCCCTCCAGTTCCATCAGCTCCCTCCAGTGCCATCAGCTTCCCCCAGTGCCATCAGCTCCCCTCCAGTTCCATCAGCTCCCCCCAGTGCCATCAGCTTCCTCCCCTAGTGCCATCAGCTCCCCTATAGTTCCATCAGCTCCCCCCAGTGCCATCAGCTCCCCTCCAGTTCCATCAGCTCCCCCCAATGCCATCAGCTCCCCTCCAGTGCCATCAGCTCCCCTCCAGTTCCATCAGCTCCCCTCCAGTTCCATCAGCTCCCCCCAGTGCCATCAGCTTCCCCCAGTGCCATCAGCTCCCCTCCAGTTCCATCAGCTCCCCCCAGTGTCATCAGCTCCCCTCCAGTTCCATCAGCTCCCCCCAGTGCCATCAGCTCCCCTCCAGTTCCATCAGCTCCCCCCAGTGCCATCAGATCCCGTCCCCCAGTGTCATCAATTTCCCCTCCCTTGTTCCATTAGTTCCTCCCCCAGTGCCATCAGTTTCCCCTCCAATGCCATCAGTTGCTCTCCCAAGTGCCATCAGCTCCTACCAATGCCATCAATTTCCCCTACTGCCATCAGTTTCCCCTCCAATGCCATCAATTGCTCCCCCAAGTGCCATCAGCTCCTGCCAGTGCCACCAGTTTCCCCTACTGCCATCAGTTCCCCCACTTCCCTCTTAGCCATCAGTGCCCAGCCACAGCGCCAGTGAACTAAAATACCGTACTTACTTTTCCTGCAGGGGCGCTGCTGACATTCCAGAGATCTTCCATCCTCTTCTTCACGCGCTGCACTGGGACCTGATGTCACAGAGCGTCAGGTCGTAGTTTGCGCGTATGTGCACTATGTCCTGACGACAGGATCCATTGCGGTGCCGGGCGGCGGGAGACCACGGAGCATGAGAAATAGCAAGCGCTTCACTCACGCTCCGTGGTCACATGGCACAAACAATATTTTTTGCGATGGACAAATCTGACACGTAATCCGCATGCCGTCAATTTTTTCCTGTACATTTTACCCTTTGCAATGCAGATTCCGGGGCGGATTAGTCCGCTGCGGTGAATGACCGTACGGTTAACGGAATTTTATCTGGTTTGTGCCGATAGTTTAGCCTTTTATGGTTTTGCTGCGGTTTACGGCATATCTCAGTGATATCACTTTTCTTTTTTTTTTTTTTAGCAAAATTGTGGCAAAAAAGATGATTTCACTGCGAGGTGTGGACTCCCCCAGGGCTCTGTTCACACGTGCGTCGTGACCACAGTAAAGCGCCTGAGCAGGTGAGCAGCATAGACTGCCTGAGCAAATTCATCGCTTGGGGGATTAAAGGGGTTCTCCGGGAACGGTTGGTGGCAGGGTGCCAAAGTTGGGGGAAAAAACTGTTACGAGTGCTTCGGGTTCAGCGCCAAACTGCCGGATCGGAATCTGCCATCTACATGCAGGTCAATCAGTGGCCCCAGTAGTGACGTGTGTAGGAACAACAAGTCACCACAGATTGGCCGGCAGCGGTGACGGCACGCCGCGCATCAGGTCCAGCGACGAGCTCCGCTCTGGACCATGGGTTCACGGTCTGAGGACCCCTCTCCTGAAATGTCTGTTTTGATAACTCTGTGCATCCTCACGTAATAACTTTTCTGGAGCAGCTATTCGTATGCCTCTATGTTCTACCATTCCTCTATTATTCCTAATAGAAGGTTATAAATGATTTGGCAGCAGTCAATGGGTACCATTGTCTGACACTATCCAATCAGTGCTGGCATTGTCAGACTGTGCAGGGTAACACCCAGCTGGACCTTTATGGCAGACTGCTAGCAATTCATTTCTAAACTTCTAGTAGGAATGATAGAGGAATAGATGCTCAAGGGGGTGCACGGAGATACTAAAACAGACATGTCAGGAGGAGAGGTGACCCATGGTCCAGCGCAGTCAGTGGCATGTTGTTCCTACACGGGTCACTACTGAGCTCCCGGTCTCGGAGAAACCCTTTGATCTCCCAAGGCAGAGTCTATGCTGCAGTCATTTTCAGACTGTTGGAGGAAGCCTGAAGTAGATGGGGGATATGTTGGGAACTACAGTTTGTGAGTGGCATTGTTTGTGGAGAGGGGGCAGCTTGTGGCATCAGATCAGGCTCGTGCTTTAGGTCACCGTTTCCATGGATACATGAATAAGCCTTTCACTATGCCCCTGCCCTGCTGAGCCACTCATTATCAGCGCGCTCACAATCTCCAGAACGTACACGTGGGGGGCGGACACCGGAAGTGCCGGGGGCGGAGGCTTCGCTGTGATTGGTCAGAGCTCTACCGTCCAACAGCCAATCCGCAGCAGGGAGCTGCAGTCATGTGAGAGGCCTGTCAGGTAGGGGAGGCCGGAGCAGAGCGTTGTTTACGGGACCGCCGGTAAGTGTGTGAGGGGAGGGTTAACGCTTCAAAAGGCTTAGGTCGCCGTTCACACTGCGGGGCAATGCTGGTGTCTGTCCTGCGGGGTCATCTCATTGTAGGCGGTCGTATCTGTGCGTGTGGACCAGAGACCTAGAAAGGTGACCCGGTAATGAGAATGGAAACTGCCCAGAAAGTTACAAGGGGGTTGTCAGAGCTGCTGACAACCTGATACCAGGGACTGTAAAGCTGTGGGGTGAATATATCTATACAGTACATGGAGATATATACAGTGATACCTGGATATAGTGTATACTGCAGGGAGATGTCTGTATACAGTACATAGAGATATATACAGTGATACCTGGATATAGTGTACACTGCAGGGAGATGTCTGTATACAGTGCATGGAGATATATACAGTGTACACTGCAGGGAGATGTCTGTATACAGTACATGGAGATATATACAGTGATACCTGGATATAGTGTACACTGCAGGGTGATGTCTGTATACACTGGGGGTGATACCTCTGTATACAGTACATGGAGATATATACAGTGATACCTGGATATAGTGTACACTGCAGGGAGATGTCTGTATACACTGGGGGTGATACCTCTGTATACAGTACATGGAGATATATACAGTGATACCTGGATATAGTGTACACTGCAGGGAGATGTCTGTATACACTGGGGGTGATACCTCTGTATACAGTACATGGAGATATATACAGTGATACCTGGATATAGTGTACACTGCAGGGAGATGTCTGTATACAGTACCTGGAGATATATACAGTGATACCTGGATATAGTGTATACTGCAGGGAGATGTCTGTATACAGTACATAGAGATATATACAGTGATACCTGGATATAGTGTACACTGCAGGGAGATGTCTGTATACAGTGCATGGAGATATATACAGTGTACACTGCAGGGAGATGTCTGTATACAGTACATGGAGATATATACAGTGATACCTGGATATAGTGTACACTGCAGGGTGATGTCTGTATACACTGGGGGTGATACCTCTGTATACAGTACATGGAGATATATACAGTGATACCTGGATATAGTGTACACTGCAGGGAGATGTCTGTATACACTGGGGGTGATACCTCTGTATACAGTACATGGAGATATATACAGTGATACCTGGATATAGTGTACACTGCAGGGAGATGTCTGTATACACTGGGGGTGATACCTCTGTATACAGTACATGGAGATATATACAGTGATACCTGGATATAGTGTACACTGCAGGGAGATGTCTGTATACAGTACCTGGAGATATATACAGTGATACCTGGATATAGTGTACACTGCAGGGAGATGTCTGTATACAGTGCATGGAGATATATACAGTGATACCTGGATATAGTGTATACTGCAGGGTGATGTCTGTATACACTGGGGGTGATACCTCTGTATACAGTACATGGAGATATATACAGTGATACCTGGATATAGTGTACACTGCAGGGAGATGTCTGTATACACTGGGGGTGATACCTCTGTATACAGTACATGGAGATATATACAGTGATACCTGGATATAGTGTACACTGCAGGGAGATGTCTGTATACAGTGCATGGAGATATATACAGTGATACCTGGATATAGTGTACACTGCAGGGAGATGTCTGTATACAGTGCATGGAGATATATACAGTGATACCTGGATATAGTGTACACTGCAGGGTGATGTCTGTATACAGTACATGGAGATATATACAGTGATACCTGGATATAGTGTATACTGCAGGGAGATGTCTGTATACAGTACATGGAGATATATATACAGTGATACCTGGATATAGTGTACACTGCAGGGAGATCTCTGTATACAGTACATTGTTATACACAGCATGTATTTCTCTTCTATGTACTCCTATTCTTTGTATAGAGATTGCGGATATGGTCGCTGTATACTGTAATCACTGTGCATTGTGCGGTATACACAGGTATAACTCCTGTATACAGTGACATCTGTAGTCGCGTTAATAAGGTAAAGTGCGAGGTCCCTTCTGGGATCCAGTGATGGCTGTCGCTGATGTAGACTGTGGTACAGCACTGAGTAGTCTGCGTGTCTAATGACGATAGGTCTAGAAACCAGTAGTAAGAAACTGAAGAAGTCCTCGTCATCGGTGTCAGGTTTTGGGGCACTGCGGTCATCTGTCTGCTTGATATTGTCCTATATGCGCAGTCATGGCTGCTGTCTCCTGTACAAGGCCCTAGCCATGGTGCTGGGTAGCGTCATATAACCAATATCTTACAGCAGGGAGTGGAATACATGTGCCTTAGTTACCATTAAGAGCATCACGTCTCGTGATGTGTCCAGTAAAAGGTTTTATGCCTACCCCGGGATTTGATCTGGTAATGGCTGCTCATGTAGACCCTCTGCTGTAATCACTAGCACGGCTCCAGTTTCTGCATTGGTCGGTTTAGCATAGCAGTGCTGATGGCGGTAGTACAGAGTGCTATCAATTCCTTTGTGGTTTGTGTGTTCCTTTTTCCCCATTTCATCCACCATGACGGCTACACATAAGATTGACATATTGACCTGTATAGGGGCAGGAACACATAGAGTTTAAAAGGCCACCACCCACTCTCACCCTCAGTGTTTCCTGTCCCTATGGAGCACCTCACAGATCTCCCTGGGGGATGTGAAGATTTTATGCCAAATTTAATTTTCGGATACCTTTTAAGAAGAGAGGGTTACTTCTTGTCCTCCTTCCTCCTGCGGTTGCTACTAAAGCTGGGCAGAGGGCATATACGGGAGTAGACTCTTGGGCCTGTTTTCACTCCATAACACAAGGTCTCCCTTCTCTTCTGTGAGGAAGCAGACCGGAAAAGAAAGAGCATGCTGCACGCCGTCCTGCTCATACGCGCAGCAGTCTACGCTCTGTTCCCGGAATTGCTGGAGGGGGCGGACCCTAGGATCACATGGAGAGCGCGTGCGCGCACACTGGTGACCCAGCTGGGTGAAAAAGAGGCAGTGAATTCAACCTGCCGCTGCCTTCACTGTGTTTCCTGCTCCGGAGATATGTCAGCTCCTGATGCCCCTGCAAGCCAGATGGATACCGCAGACCCACCCTCAGCTACTCCTATCGTGAGTTCCCCTGTGGGGAAAATATCTGTGACCTTGCATATTTCATGTGTTTTTAAAATCTCTGTTACCCGGTTGCTCCTCTCTTTATAGGGAGTGAAAGATCCCAAAGTTAAATCCAAATACACAAGATGCGCAACTTGTGCAAAAAGACTCCCTGAAAATCACAAAAAGAAGCTCTGCCAGTCTTGCATTAATGAGCTCCTAATGGAAGAGCAACCATCTATCCTCATGGAGGTTAAATCTATGATTCAAAGTGAAATTAAATCCTCCTTGGCCTGCCTCAAGTCTGTCCCTCCTGCCGAAAAATCCAAAATGTCGGTTCCATCCTCCTCTGATGCAGAGGACGAGGAGGCTTCCACCTCTAGACAAAATATTGAAGAAGAGGGGGAAATCGTGGAAGACAAAAATAAATATTACTTTTCTTCCGTGGGAAGACGTAACCCAGAATCCCTGGGCCTTAGACATTGTAAAAAAATGGCTACAGGATAGAATTTTCCTCAATCCCTCCAAAAAGATTTCAAATAACATCCCACAGTCGGAACGTGTTAGCAAAAGTTTGGCAGGGAGTCCTAGACTTTAAAAAAAAATCAGGCGTGGTATTAGAAGTTCCCGAACCAAAAAGGGAAGGGGCTTTTATTCAAAGTTACTTTTAGTCCAAAAACCCGACTGATCTTTCCGTACTATTATAAACCTAAAAGGGCTAAACAAATCTATAACCTACAGAAAATTCAAAATGGAGTCAATTTCATCAATAATTCCCCTAGTCAAAAAAGGGGCATATATGACATCCATCTATCTAAAAGATGCCTACTGCCATGTTCCCATCCCTCAAAAGTCACAAAGATGCCTCAGATTCGCATTGAAAGATGAAGAGGGCTTAGGGCTCTTTCACACCTGCGTTCTTGTCTTCCGGCATAGAGTTCCGTCGTCGGGGCTCTATGCCGGAAGAATCCTGATCCTAATGCATTCTGAATGGAGAGAAATCCGTTCAGGATGCATCAGGATGTCTTCAGTTCCGGAACGGAACGTTTTTTGGCCGGAGAAAATACTGCAGCATGCTGCGCTTTTTGCTCCGGCCAAAAATCCTGAACACTTGCCGCAAGGCCGGATCCGGAATTAATGCCCATTGAAAGGCATTGATCCGGATACGGCCTTAAGCTAAACGTCGTTTCGGCGCATTGCCGAATCCGACGTTTAGCTTTTTCTGAATGGTTACCATGGCTGCCAGGACGCTAAAGTCCTGTTTGCCATGGTAAAGTGTAGTGGGGAGCAGCATACTTACCATCCGTGCGGCTCCCGGGGCGCTCCAGAGTGATGTCAGGGCGCCCCAAGCGCATGGATCACGTGATCGCATGGCACGTCATCCATGCGCATGGGGCGCTCTGACGTCATTCTGGAGCGCCCCGGGAGCCGCACGGACTGTAAGTATACTGCTCCCCCGCTCCCCGCTCCTACTATGGCAACCAGGACTTTAATAGCGTCCTGGGTGCCATAGTAACACTGAAAGCATTTTGAAGACGGATCCGTCTTCAAATGCTTTCAGTTCACTTGCGTTTTTCCGGATCCGGCGTGTAATTCCGGCAAGTGGAGTACACGCCGGATCCGGACAACGCAAGTGTGAAAGAGCCCTTAGTCAATCATTTCCAGTTCTCTGCCCTACCATTCGGCATATCATCCGCCCCAAGGGTGTTCCCAAAGCTTAAAATTTTTTTCCCTATTTAGACGACTTCCTCATGATAGGAAATTCAGAGCTGGAAACGTCCACACGAACCAATTACGTGATATAAAAAAAATCTCAGAATTGGGCTGGTTGATAAATGTGAAAAAAATCTTGCCTAGTACCAGCGACAAAAATGAAGTTCTTCCGGGTAATGCTAGATTCACTTACCCAGACTTCATCTCTCCCACAAGAAAAGTTGGAATCTTTCAGGGAGAGAATAAGGAACTTCTAGTCTCAGAGACAGTGCTGTATCGGAGGGGCCATGAACATCCTGGGAATGATGACCTCATGCATTACAGCCGTAGCATGGTGTCAGGCTCACACCAGGATAACACAAACCTGGATTCTAGGGAAATGGGACAGAAAACAGTCCTCCCTAGACAAAAAGATAAACGTCCCTCACCACGTAATGTCAGATTTGAACTAGTGGAAGGAAAGGAAAAATCTGTCAAAAGGTGTAGCAGCCTGGCTAACAGTTCCAGAAATTCTAATTATGACAGACACAAGTGGCATCAGATGGGGGTCAAAAGTGGCCTCCTCAAGCTGGCAGGGCAAGTGGTCAGACCGAGTAAAGAGCAGATCATCAAACTACAGATAACTGCGAGCGGTCTGGGAAACCCTAAAAGTATCTCAAGACTTGTTATTCAAAAAGCATCTGAAAATATTTTCTGACAATACAACAACTGTGACCTATCTAAAACACCAGGGAGGCACACGATCTCCAAGCTTGAAGGGACTGGCAGAAAAAATATTCTTCTAGGCAGAGAATAATGTCCTTTCAGTTACAGCAATCCATCTCAAAGGTTCAGAAAACATAGAAACCGATTATCTCAGCAGAAAAACATTAGACCCAGGGGAGTGGTCTCTAAGTCAAGATTTTTTTCAGAAGATTTCCAAAAGATGGGGAGTACCTCAAATAGACCTATTCACTTCAAAAACAAATGCGAAAGTAAGGCGTTTCTGGATCCTTAAATCCCAGAGGAGAACCGTGGGCTGTCGACGCTTTCTCAGTCAGGTGGACTTGGAACCTCGCATACGCCTTTCTTCCCTGGGCCCTAATCGTCTTGCAGAAGATATTAACGGACCCGGTAACGTTGATACTAGTGGTCCCCTACTGGCCCAAGAGAAGCTGGTTCTCCATCTTAAAGGAGATGGCTGTGGAAGAACCGTGGAAAATAGCATTTCAGAAGGACATTCTATCGCAGGACCCAATCCTTCACCAGGACCCCAGCCTGTTCAAGCTATCAGTCTGGATCCTGAAAGCGAAATCTTAAAAAGTAAAGGGCTTTTGGAAAAAGTCATTAATACTTTGAAATCTAGCAGGAAAAAAGTCACCTCTGCTATATATCTCAAAATCTGGAAAAGATACTGTAGTTGGCTAGGGGAAGTCTCCCTGTGTATCCAGAAAATTTCTCTAGAGGAGGTTGGATATCGGCCTTAGACCTAGTACGCTAAAGGTCCAGATCTCCGCCTTGGGGGGCCTTCTATGATATGGACTTAGCCAACCATAGATGGATAAAAAGATTTATAGGAGCTGCCTCCAGACTAAGACCATCTCTAACCTCAAGGGTTTCCCAGTGGGATTTAAACTTGGTCTTTAAAGGACTAATGAAGTCTTTGTTTACTCCTTTATCGGACATTTCAATTAAACACCTTTTTATTCAAAGCATAATTTTTAATGGCTATAACATCAGCTAGACACCTGGGAGAAATTCAGGCCCTCTCCTGCCGAGAACACTACCTTTTGATTTTTCCGGACAGAATACTACCGAGATTAGATTCGGGTCTCGAATTTCCATAGAGATCAGGAAATCATCCTACCTTCCTTTTCTACAAACCCACAAAATTCAACTGAAGTACAGTTCCAGCTCCTGGACGTAAGAGATATACAATTATCCAGTACCTGACGGCTACTACAGAATTTAAGAAGGGGGCGTGGCCTGCTAGGCATGTGAGCGGTTGCACGCTGTGAGAGCTCCCGCATCTGCCCGGCCATTTATCCTGTTTTTACCCGAATACAGCGGAATCTTTGAGCCAGTGTGGTCGGGGGATAGAGCGACTCAGCGCAGTGACAGGACCGGCGGCTGTGGTTGGTGGCAGACACAGACATGTCGAGGAAGCGGGAAGGCAGGGGAGCTGATAGAGAGTCCCAAGATGGCGCCGGGATGAACACGCCGAAGCGGAGGGAGCGCACTACGGAGCTGCAAAAAGACACAGCGGCTAAACTGAGTCAGTTTGTGAGATCCTCTCAGGCAGCCACTAACGAACAACGCCTGGAATGCCAAGAGGAAGCGCCACCGGACTGTGGGGACGACTCTGACCGTGAGGAGCGGGTTCCTGCCACTGCCACGCGGCAGAGCGCCAACAGGTATGCGGCCTTACAAGTGTGTGGAGAGGTGCCGGAGAATGAGCCTGGCGATTCAGATGGTGGGGAACCTACGCTAAAAGATGTGCTACATGCCATCTCAAAATGTGGCAAATCCCTCAGTGCTTTATCAGTCCAGGTGGGCGCAATTAAGGAGGACATTTCCATTATACGGCATGACTTCAGGAAGCTGGCTGAGCGTACCACGGCTCTAGAGGATAGAGTGGGAGAGGTGGAGGATGAGGTGCAGCCTCTAAAGAGGGACACTGCTGAGCACTCCAGATTGCTGAATGTTATAGCGGCTAAGCAAGATGACATGGAGAACCGTTTGCGCCGCAACAACGTGCGCATAGTGGGGGTGCCTGAGAAGGTGGAGGGGAGGAACCCCACTGAATACTTTGAGGCATGGCTGAAGGAGGCGGTGGGGCAGGATGCATTGACTCCTCTGTTTGCGGTCGAACGGGCCCATAGGGTGCCGACTAGGCCTTTGCCTCCTGGGGCGCCTTCGAGAACCGGGATATCCTCTTGCGCAAGGCCAGGGAGCTACCAGAACTTTCCATTGATGGACACAGAATCTCACTGTTCCCGGATTACTCTATGGAGGTACAGAAAAAGAGGGCTCGCTTCCTGGAGGTTAAAAAGAGACTGAGAAACTTGGAGGTCCCATACGCTGTTATATCCGGCTAGATTGCGTGTAGTGGCCCTGAATACCACCAGTTTCTTTGAGGATCCTAGAGAGGCGGCAAAGTGGCTGGACAGGAACGAGCGGCAGATCAAGATGGAGCTTCAAAATCCTACTTAATGGGACTCAGTTTTCATTATGCTAGTGACTATTTCAATGTCTTTTCTGGTTTCCCTCTCCTCCTCGTAGTTATGTAAGGAGTTTATTTACCAGTTTGGCTGCGGAGGATGGATATCCAGCCGCCTGCCTGAAGAGACTTTGCATTTGTCCGGCGGGTATTGGCACTACTGCCTTACCTACATACAGTTTCCTGTTACAGGTTATATATCGGTTTATGGTGCAGCATTATATGCCCCAATTAAGAGAGTTGTGGAAATGGAGGAGAAACTGTGCTGGGTTATGGGCACTGCGAAATCATAATGCACTAAATGTATGTGAAAATGTATCCGTCACAGGTGTAGGAAGGGACGCCTTTAACTGTTTACAAACTGATTGTGGGTCGGGATATTATGGGTGAATCAGTGGATTATCCTGAATGCCACTGAGGGTTATATATTTCTGCTCTAAGCGACATGTTTTCACCCGGGTAAGATGGGGGAAGCTAAAGGGAGATTAGTTATTTCTAGTAGTAAAGTGACTGTTTCTAGGTTACCAATGAAAAGTTAGGTAGCTAGTTTAGGCTACGTCCCTCCGGCGGATAGCCGGGGAATATTGCTGGACTTACCGTTTGGTACAGCATACTCCCACGGGCCTAATTTCTAGGCGTGGTGTGGGGCCAATCGGTTAGCCCAGTGAATTGTAGATTGAAGTTGAGTTGCTGCCACCTGATGGCGGATTTACAGTTTGGGAAAGTTTTGGGGCGGGGTTCGGGACAAGACAAGTTGTGGTATGTGTGGATGCATGACGGGATGTGTGGGGAATGGATGCGGAAGTGCCGTCCTCCAGAGCACAATGTCAGAAGTGTCGGAGTAAAGGGTGAGGTCCTTATTGTGGATATGAGATTATACTGTAACACTAATGGCTGACTGTGTTAAATTCTTTAGCTGGAACGTACGTGGGATCAAAGACAAGACTAAAAGAAAGGCGATTTTGGAAAGCGTCCGTCCGCTACATCCTCTCATATGCTGCTTTCAGGAGACACACCTGTTGCCGGAACAGGTACATTTGCTTGGAATGGCATGGGTGGGGGCGGGATTTCACTCCACATATTCTACGTACGCTAGAGGGGTCAGTATCTTGGTACATAAGAGTATACCGTTCTGTTGCCTTGCTAGCAAGGTGGATGCTGAGGGGTGCTATGTATGTATTTATGGTACCCTATATAACCAGCCCTGTGTGATATGTGGAGTGTATATCCCCCCCCATACTCCCCATTAGTACTTAGGAAAGTTCTTACCTTTATGATGGACTACCCAGGAGTGCCAACTATTGTGTTGGGAGATTTTAATAACGTGATAAATCCTGAGATGGATAGGATGGGGATACAGACACGGGATTTGGGAGACTGTACGGCTTTTGGTAGACTCTTGCGGGAGGTTTCTTTAGTGGATATTTGGAGGGAGAGGAATCCGCAGGTTAGGCAATATTCGTGCTGTTCTAGTACATTTCACTCGCTGTCTAGAATTGATATGGCGCTAGTTAATGCAGAAATGGGAACAGTGATACGTGACATTGCATACCTTCCCCGACAGCTGACAGATCACTCTCCTCTGTCAGTTTCTGCAGCTTTTCGGCCAGCTAGAATAGGTAGAGGTACGCTGTGGTCGTTTAACCCTTTCTGGTTGCCTATTTTGCCGGAGGTAGGCGAGGTCAAAGGACAATTAGAGGAGTTTTTTAGGCTTAACTTACCTACCAATACGAGGTTAATAGTCTGGGACACTATGAAGGCCTTCTTGCGAGGGTTACTTATAGCACAGGTTAACAGGAAGAAGAGTGAGACTAGAGCTAAGGTGCAGGAGTTGGCGCGAGCAGTGGAGGCGGCGGAAGCTAACTATATAATGGAACCAGTAGATAGACGCAGAGAATTGTGGAAGGGGGCACAGAAAGAATTGGACGATAGACTATTACTGAATGCTAGGAATAAGCAATTCTTCCAGAAACAACTGTATTACGAGGAGGGAGAAAAGACAGGGAGGATGCTGGCTCTAATTTCCAGGGCCCAGCGTCCACCTAATTATATAGCAGCTCTTAGGGATTCAGATGGAGTTCTGTGTACTGCTCAGGAGCGCATATTGGAGATTATGAGGGGGTTTTACTCTGATTTATATGCATCTCGTTTGTCCGCTTCTGATGAGGACATGGACTCCTTCCTTGAGGGATTACATATGCCTAGACTCACTTCTGAACAGTGTGGTAAGTTAGACTCCCCTATAACAATTACTGAGGTGGAATTGGCGCTGGCGAGTATGTCAAATAATAAGGCCCCGGGTGGAGATGGCTTGCCAGTGGAGGTCTACAGACGTTTTGCCTCAGTCATGCTACCTCAACTAGTGGAAGTCTTTAAGGAGGCAATGGAGCAGAAAAATCTGCCTTCTAGTATGACTGAGGCAACTATTGTGGTTCTTCCGAAGCCGGGTAAAGATGTTCTGGAGGCGGAATCATATAGGCCAATCTCATTACTTCAAGTAGACATTAAATTACTGGCTAAGGTCCTGGCGAATCGTCTGAATTCGGTTATAGCTACTCTTATACACCCGGATCAAGCTGGCTTTATGCCAAATATGGCTACGGCGGTTAATATTAGGCGCTTATACTTAAATATCCAATGTCAGAGACAGACCTCGGAGGCGGCGGTCGCATCTCTAGATGCGGCCAAAGCTTTCGATAGTGTAGAGTGGAGGTATCTTTGGAAGGTATTGAAGAAGTTAGGGTTTGGCCAGTCATTTATTGGGTGGATTCAGCTCTTATATAGTAGACCGTCGGCTAGGGTTAGGGTGAATGGCAATCTGTCAGATAGCTTCACTCTCCATAGGGGGACGAGACAGGGGTGTCCTCTGTCGCCTCTGTTGTTTGCGATAGCGATTGAGCCCCTGGCGGCGGCCATTAGATCTTCGGTGGGGATAAAAGGCTTCCAATACGGGCCCTTAGAGGAGAAAGTAGCACTATATGCAGACGATCTGCTATTATTTATGGATAATTGGAGGGAGTCTCTACCGGTGGCGATGGAAGTAATCAATGGGTTTGGGAGAATGTCAGGCCTGTGCATAAATTGGAATAAGTCGGTACTGATGCCATTGACGGCGGACCATACTAACATCAGTGCATGTGTGGAGGGTTTGCAGGTGGTTCAATCTTTTAAATACCTGGGTATCCAGGTTTCACGCAGTGAGCTAGAATTTGAAAGGTTGAACATTACTCCGCTGCTACAGAAGTTTAGACAGAAAGTCAATGCGTGGACAAAACTGACACTATCAATAATAGGCAGGACGAATCTGATAAAAATGATTCTGATGCCACAACTTCTGTATGTGCTACATAATGCCCCTATATGGCTTCCTATTAGGATCTTCCGTGTAGTTAACGCAATATTCAGGGACCTTATCTGGAAGAAAGGCATCCCACGTATTAAATTGGAAACATTGTGCAGACCAAAGACTGGGGGAGGTTTGGGGGTTCCGGATCCAAGGATGTATTACTTGGCGGCACAACTGCAGCATATGAGAGGATGGGAGTCGACGGATGGCTTGGGAACTGCAAGTAAAATTATTCAGTCTCTCGTGGGCTGTCAAAACCTGAGATCTGCTCTGGAGGATGGTACTTTTCTTGCGAAGGGTAACGCATTCAAGACGCTCCATTCCATTCATAGGGTTTGGTGGAAGGTCAGAGAAATCATTGGTATTCAGGGCTACTCAGATATCGCCCCTATTTGGCCGAATTTTATGTATACTGAGGTGAACAAGGTTAGTGGAGTGAAGGTGTGGAGTACTTTGGGACTAAAATATATGGGTCAATTGTTTGATAATAATGTTCTTAAAGAATTCTCTAGTCTACAACAGGATTTTGGGCTGCAGAAGTCCCAATTCTATGTATACCTGCAACTTAGGCACGCGTTAAGCGCTCAGGACAAAGTAGCAGCGGTTGGCCAAGCACAGAAAAACGCAGTAGTAGACCTGGTAAAATCAAGTGGAGGTACGAAAGGAGTGATATCATTAAATTACTTGTGTCTTATGGAAGCGCAGTTTAAGAAGCAGGAATTCCGGTTGTATGACAAGTGGAAAAGGGATGCCCCGGATTTAACAGGGGAACAGTGGGATGCGGTCCTAGAGGATTTTACCCAAGTTGCAGTTAGTGAGGCTCAAAGGGTATCTCAGCTCTTGTTACTGCACAGAGTATACAGGACTCCGGTCCTGCTGAAAAAGATGGGGTACAGGAGTGATGATTGCTGCCCAAGGTGTGATGTAGCGAACGCAGATCTCGTTCACTTGATGTGGAACTGCCCCAGGCTGAGGAGGTATTGGGTGGGGGTAGGCAAATTGGTGAAAACCGTTTTTGATGTGGAAATCAGTATGAAAGTGTCGGTATGTTTGTTAGGGTGTGTGAATGCTGAGAAATACAGTGTTCTGTCTTTGTTGTTAATATGAAAAATCTTTAATAAAAAGAATCTGATTCAAAAAAAGAATTTAAGAAGGACGACAACCTCCTTATTCAGTTTGCAGGTCAAAATATGGGGGAAAAAGCTTCCAGGGCCTCTATAGGTCGTTGGATTAAAACCACGATATCCTGCTGTTACTCAATGGCGGGTCTTACTAGTCCCACTGACGTTAGAGCCCCTTCCACTAGGGCAATGGCGTCTTCTTGGGTGGAAAAAGCTGGCGTTTCCCTTGACAGGATCTGTAGAGCTGCTGCCTGGTCAAGTAGAAATACATTCATAAAGCATTATCGTATAGATGTCTCGGCTTCTACAGATCTGAACTTTGTCCAGAAAGTTCTGCAAGCTGTAATAATAATAATACTTTATTGATATATATGTTTGCACCCACCTTGGTAATTTGTAAACAGTGAGCGTGGATGGTGGCCTTTTAAACTCGGTGTTTCTGCCCCTATAGAGGTCAAGGGGTCAATCTCATGTGTAGCAGTCATGGTGGATTCAAGGAAACAGAATTACCGGTAAGTCTAATTACGGTTTTCTTGAGGATAATTATTGAGCGGTGACTGGAGAAAGCAGATGGTTAGAAGGCAGGTAATGAGATAATGTGTGTGTCTGCGGCTCCCGCTCAGCGCTGGGTGTTCTTTCCTCTCCTCGTCATAGTGTAATGCAATAGTTGTGTCATTTGGTACTGCTGAAGTGCACTTCTTGCTTTCCTTCTAGAAGTTGTTTGAATGCGCAGATCTTTAATCTAAGCCGGTTGCATCACGCTGACTTTAGTACTTCGTCACCTTAATGCTATTAGTTCCTGATTTCATATCCTTGGTCAGCACACAGTATTGCTGCCATTAAAGGGGTTTCCAGGATATTTGAACCATCAGCAGCATCCACCTGGGGACAAGCCACTGCTGAGGTCAGACACTGGCTGCAGGGGGTCACGTGATCCCGTCTGTGCAGGGACTGGAAGTCCGGTGAAGACCCCACAGGAACCACAGAGTAGGTAAGTATAGCTCGCGTCACTGGGGTCAACCCTTTTAAGTGTGTTTGGTGCTCCTAGATGTGCACCCTGCTGCCGTGCAATGTGACTCAAATCCTGCTTGTGCTGAGCCGATCGGGGAAGCCTCACAGATGCATCATGGCTCATTATTGGTGATTACTTTTTCTGTTCCTAAAGCAGTTGAGTTTCTAGTATTTTTAGGACATACACAGTTGAGTCCCATTATTCTGACACCTTCTTACGTTCACCGTCGGCAGTGCGTAGCTCATGAAGGAAGTCAGTGTGCCGAGCTGGCTCCGTGTATATGTAAGGTGTTTGATAGGCTGTCTGTTCACATATCACTCGTTGCTGTCATGAATAAAATGGGCAATTTAGCAGAGTTACAGGAAGAGAGGATTATTGACTTTCAGGCCCAGGTGGCAGTATTTCTGAACCTGCGCAGTTTGTGAACTGTTCATGCACTGCTGCGGTGAAAGTGTATGGTGAGTGGACAAGTGGCGACATTGTGAATAAGAGACGTAGAAACTGCAGAGCTCATGTACCATTGATGTGAGAGGTGAATGTCGGCTCTGAAGGAGCGCAAGGGCGGACGAACTCACTCCCAAAATGAGCCAGGGGCTACAAGACCTATCTACACAACAGGTCAGGGAAAATTACTGCGTATGGGGCTCCTGAGCAGCAGGACGGTCACTGCACCTCTGATAACCAAGTTGCATCGGCAGAAAAGGCTTAAATTTTGGCGGCAGTATCGAAATTGGACTCCGCTCATTGGCACAGGGTTGTCTTCTGTGGTAAGACACGTTTTCTGCTTCATGGAATGAATAGACATTGGTGTGTCAGGCATCAAACGCCCTGCGGCCATTGCTGGAAGAACACAAGCTGGTGGGGGCAGCGTTCTGGTCTAGGGGAGGTTTTCAGGGCATTCTCTGCACCCACTCATCCATGTTGAAGGCACTCTAAACCGAATTGGGTGTGAATCCATCCTTGCAGATCACCTACACCCATACATGCTGATTGTCTTCCTTGGGGCGGATACAAGCTACAATTGTCCAACATTGGTTGGAAGAGCATGACCAAGACTTCAAAGTCCCACCCTGGCCCCCTAATTCCCCAGACTTGAACCCAATTAAGCATCTGTGGGACCACTTCGATGGTTGTATTTGCTCAGTGGATCCCCCTCCAGCAGCTCTGGGATGCATTGCAGTCAGCATGGCTCTACATACCGGTGACAACCTACCTGGACGTTATGGAGTCACTCCCAGCCCATTTAGCTGCTGTCCATGCTGGATATTAGCTGGTGGTCAGAATAATGAGACTTGACTGTGTATGTATGTTGGTCGAGACCACCTGCCCCCTCTATTAGCTGCAGCCCCGAGGACCTGGGTCATTTTTTGCATTATGTGGATGGTTTATCAGTCATTGGTGGCATTGACGACTATTGTGTGAAGAGAAGACAGAAGTCCAGGGTGTCAGTAAGGACCCTTGATCTTCGGAGCAGCACTTGGAGTGTGGGTGTTCGGTGCTGACGCCCACAGGCATTAGTGTGGTAGGGGGTCACTTATTTAATAAATGCCTAGCAAGGATTATACATTGAGGAATGTGAAGGGCTCTTCACTGAATGAGTTGCAGGTCTGCACGGCCACTTATAACCCTTTCAAAGACGGCAAAGCGTCCAGCCCTGGACTGATCTAATGTTTGCAGTGGTGACCCCCACCTTTATTTTTTTATAAGGAAATAATGAGCTGTTTTGGTAATAACGCGCCAAAGTCACCAAAAATTGTTTGGCCATAATAAATGATATCAAAGGGGTCTTCCAGGTTCAGGATATTGATGGGCCAGCCCCAGGATAGAAAATCACTCTCTCAGGTAGTGGGAGTCTGACTCTCAGCACCGCTGCCGATCCACTGCGTACCGGGGTCTGTTACCTCATGCCGTCTGCCTTCATGCCGTCTACTTGGCGGCGGTGATACGCAGTATTGCTCCTTTTTTCCTGTTCAAATGGAGAGATTTCCTCCACAGCTGCTACTGCAAAAATACAGGTAGATGGACTGAGGTAAACCACAATGGTGCCCCTGATCGCCGAGGGTGCGGAGCGTCGGCCGCCCCATGTAAACCATGAAGAGGCTGCAGCACTCGCACAAGCTTTACGGCCCCTTCTAACAGCGGGTTGGCAGAGTCTGACCCCAATGGTCTGATATTGATAGGGATAGGCCAGCAGAACCCAGAAACCCCCTTTTAAATATGATAACCCTGATGTTTGCGGAGTGCAGTAGGGTCCCGTCTAATGCTTCATTATAGTCAAAGCTATACTCAGGTTGAGGATTCAAAGTAATCGTTTCCGACACATGATAGCGGCGCAGTAAAGCACACTGAAGCGCTGCGAAGGTCAGGTTTTATTTCAAGATGTTCCAGACAAGGGTTTCGGTTCGGCGTCTGTTGTAATTAAAGACCCACGTCTGTCACCAGAAGGGGAAAAAAAAAAAACTGTCCCGAAACTGTAAGTTCTTAAATTATTCTTCAGTAACACGTTGTTTAGTAACACGTTGTTCAGCTGGTTATACCTGATTTTTGGAAAACTGGGTGCCGACAGAAGTAATCACCGGTATAAATCCGGTTTGCCAATCCTGGTTGGGAAATCTACATTAATTTGGGAGTGGGGGCTGTATTGTGCCTGCCACGTGCTAAGAACTGGCAGTGGTTTACCCAAATTGCTGAAGATTCTCAGCAAGTTCAGGTGACGCACATGGCTCCCCACACGTTTTTGCCTCTGTTTTTTATTTATTAATTTTTTTTATACTAGTTAGAAAAAAAATATAGCCTTTTTTTCAGTTTTGCTAAATTAATTTTTTGTATTTTTTTTTTTTTTAAATTTTTTTTTTTTGGGCAGTAGCAAAAAATTAAGCACTTGTGGCCTGAGTTTCATATTTCCCCTAGACTATCAGATAACATTTGGAGCTGTCGTATTTAACGCAAAAGTTCAGAAAAACGCCACTAAAAAAACTACTTGTGAAGGCATCCTCACCTCTACTTGCTGAGAAACCACCGTCCTGCAGCCGCCTGGTAGAAACCCAGCCTAAGGGCGCATGCACACAAACGTATTTTCTCTCAGTGTCCGTTCAGTTTTTTTTTTGCAGACCGTATGCAGAACCATTCTTTTCAACATGTCCTATTATTGTCCGCATTACGAACAAGGATAGTACTGGTCAGCTGTTCCGTTCTGCAAAATACAGAGTGGACACGGACGTCAAAATACATACGGTCGCGTGCATGAGCCCTAAAACTGAGTGAAATGGCCATTCTGGCCCCTGAAAAGGCCAGATGACGACCTGCAGAGGTCAATTCAAGGGCCTTAGTTTCACCTGCTGACATTGGTACGAACGGCCACCTGTGTTATAGATGGACAAGCCGGGTGCGGCCGTGGTGGGAGCCACTTGGTCATGTACCTACCTGTGAGAGTGAGTTATCGGGTGTGTGTATTTCCTTCCTCACACGTGTGGCTGAGCGTTAACCACTGTCCCTGCTCTCCTTTCTGTCTCTTTTAATGCTGACCCTGTCCTTAGTTGAGGACTTTCCTTCCCATAATGCCTGAGCTACAACCTTCCTTCATGCAGTCCTTACAGGAGGTAGGTCCTGTTCGCTCCATTCTGTCTGTTGATTCATCTGTTCTGCTGACTATCTAATAGCTGTCACCATCCATTATCATATCACTCGTCGTCCCTCACCCATCTTATAAGTTGTCTTTCTAGCTTGGCCGAGGGAGGAGGTAAGAGTAGCTGCCAAACCGACATGGCACTGCTTAATCTTCAGGGAGTCAGCTGAAGCTCTGCCTGGGGACTGTCTGCACACCATAGAATTGGTGGGGTCCCCAACAAAATGCTTTGTATAGCCTGTAAAAAAAAAAAAAAACACATTTTTTTTATTATTTATTTATTTTCATATTTAATTTTTTACAGTAGTTCTTTTCAGGTGGGGAGGGGGATTTTTAGTCGCACAACTGTTTTCTAGTGCTTTTTCAGACACTTTATGGTCTATAGGAGGTAAAGGCTATAGACACCTATTTATGATTTAAGTTTTACAAATTTTTGGCAATTTTTTTTATTTTTTCAATTGGACATTACTGAGATACAAGGGTTAAAAATCAGTCTGTTTGCAGGCTGTTACACTTTTTTTGTTTTCTTTGAATCCCATCATCTGACAGCTCATGTGATCACCTCCCTCTCACTTGGCTGGTCCTGTAAAGGGAATCTTACTTTACTTACCTTCCTAGCCTGCGATGCCCTGCTGGGCTTCCTTGCTGAAAACATCTGGTTTGACGTGGCTGCAGCCAATCACTGGCTGCTACAGCAACTGGATCCCCTTACGTCATGTGACCATTTTTCATGATAGAAAGGGATCTGGTCACCACCCTGGCCAGTGATTGACTGCAGGAGGCGTCAAACTGGATGTTTTTTTTTTTTTGTTTTTTTTTTTTTTAGCAAGGGAGGCCAGCCCTCCTCCCCCCTACTCTTGCTCATTCCCTTTTAATAAATGTTTGAGGTCAGGAGATCAAAGATTGGAGCTGCACATGAGCCGTCAGATGACAGGATTCAAAGAAAACACAATCTGACTGCCTGCAAACAGACTGTATATTAGTAACAGCTGAATTGAAAAAAAATCTTTTAGCCAAAAATGAGTAAAATTCTAAATGCCCCTAATTGCAAAATGGCAGGGATGGGGGTTAAAATATTGCATGTTGTACTTACCGGTTCAAACCTCCTCCGCTCCTCTAAGCTGCAGGAAAGACAGGTGTGGCGCCACTGGAGTGTGTAAATTGTTTTATATTAATAAAGGGGTTATCCAATTCTAAAAAGGGCCCCTCCTATATATCATACTTGCCTTGCTCCCCGACACTTGCGTCTCTCCGGATCCCTGCATGGCCGCCGCTCCATCTCCCCATCGCGCAAATCAAAACATCCGGCGATGTGGGGGGGATGCAGCCAATAGCATCCCTAACATCACAGGTGACGTCGGCGGCGGGGTAAGTGTGATCTATAATAGGGGCCTGGGCATTGTGGGGGCATGTCTATAATTGGATAACCCCTTCCATGCAGTTTAGCCTTTTTTTCAAACTCGGACAAGTCCTTTTATGCGTTTATCTCCACTTGTGGTAGTGTTCATTATGTGGGTTGTGTTTTGCCGGTGGCGGGGATTGTGCAATGTGTTTTTGTCATGGTGCAAAGTTCCTTTTTATTTTTAATTTTTTTTCCTGTGTCTTTTGTTCTAGCTGCACGAGTGGCTTCTTTGTACTTTTCCACTTTGTCATTCATCCATGAAATAGTTTGTGGTCATTAAAGAGTATATATCCAGGAAATTCACTGAGGCGTAGCTGGTGGCCCATGAGCCCAAGGGGACCGAAAAAATCCTCTGCCACAGAAAACACGCCAATATTAGGCCCCATGCACACGTATCCATTTTGCAGTCCGCAAATCGTGGATCTGCAAAATACAGATGTCCATTCCACAAACAGATAGACTATGTCCGCAATATGTGGACCACTGACCTTTTGAAAACAATGTTGTGTTTCGGCCAGGCAAAAACCATTGCTTGCAACTTTTTTTTGTCTGGCTGACAGACGTTATTTGTGCCCGATCAGGCCGTGTGAACGAGCCTTTGAGGAGATCACACGAACGTGTGATGCCCGTTGCCGTATTGCGGACTTCCTTTGCGGATCCGCAATACACGGCACCGTTCCATGCCCACTCCGCATCACAAATGCATTTCAATGGGTCCGCAAATCCGGAGATGCGGAACGGAGGAACGGAACACTACAGAAGCACTACAGAGTGCTTTCTGGGGTTCCGTGCTTCCGCACCGCAAAAAGATAGAGCAAGTTCTATCTTTTTGTGGAACGGAAGGATCGCAGACCCATTCAAGTGAATGGGTCTGGGATGCCCATGCGCCTGCCCCACTGAAGGTGCCTGTGCATTGCGGACCGCAATTTGCGATCCACAGCACGGGCTTCACACGTTCATGTGAACGAGCCCTAACCGAGATGTGAATGAGGCCTAAGTGATCCACTGCTTCATTCTGGACAAAAAAAGTTCTAATAATCCATATGCAAATGATAAGTGCACCGAGGGCAGGCCCAAGCCACTCTGAGCACCGCTGCTCTTCCTCCTTCTTCTGCTAACCCCTTCCTTTCCTTCCTAATTGACTGGACCAGACGAGATTATGACTCTGCAGGAACGTGTCCCTGTAAATCAAGAAGAAGAGGGCAGAGGAAGAAGGAGGAGCAAGGGTGCACAGAGTGGCTTGGGCCTGCCCTTGGTGCACTTATCATTTGTCTATGGATTAAGGCTACATGCACACGACCGTTCAGTTTTTTGCGGTCCGCAAAAAACGGAAGCTGCCCCTGTGCCTTCCTCAATTTGCGGAACTGAACGGGCGACCCATTGTAGAAATGCCTATTCTTGTCCGCAAAATGTACAAGAATGGGACATGTTATATTTTTTTTGCGGGGCCACGGAACGGAGCAACGGATGCGGACAGCACACGGAGTGCTATCCGCATATTTTGCAGCCCCGTTGAAGAAAATGGGTCCGCACCCGAGCTGAAAAATCTGCGGTTCGGATGTGGATCCGAAAAACGGTTGTGTGCATGAGGCCTTATAGTACTTTATCACCAGAATAAAGGAACGGATCGCTAAGTGAAAGGTATCATTCAGCTGAGATGGCTCTTCAGGGCAGTGTAAGCTTGGATTTCCTGTGGACACTCTCCCTTAAAGGATAGTTTCGGATAAGCGAACATTTTTTACCTATTGAAATACGGCTGCGTTTCCAGGACCGATCACTGCTGCTCTGCCCGGGTCTCGCAACATTATAATGACTTTATGATGCTGAGATCCCGCCGGACACAGTTCTATTGTAGTGTAGTAGACCCGCAGTCGGGCAGGAACTCACAGCTCCGTAGATCATTATGATGCTGTGAGTTTGGGTTAGAGGAGTAGTGTTCTGTCCAGGAAACTCAGCTGAAACTGACCTAAAGCTTACGTGTCTCCTTGGTTCAGATTGCGAGGTTCGCACGCTTGTTTTGCACTGTCCCTTTCTCTATTTCTATTGTCATTTCCCAGGTAAAAGTTGGAACTTGAGAGCGAGCCCCTCATTCGTTTCTTTGTGTATACTCCTGTCAGCTCCATCTCCATATGTTGTCTCCCCCTTAAACTACATTTTAGGGGGATTCACACCTGGCTTTCTTTTTCGTTCGCTGGATGCGGTGGTGTTTTCTTGTCTGTGGGGGGTGCAATGTGCCTTTTTTAAAAAAAAAAAAAAATTCTGGTTTTATTTGTGTGAAGTTTGTCCTGGCAGCAAACAGTTTAAAGGGAACCTGTCACTGGGATTTTGGGGATAGAGCTGAGGACATGGGTTCCTAGATGGCCGCTAGCACATCCGCAATACCCAGTCCCCATAGCTCTGTGTGCTTTTATTGTGTAAAAAAACCGATTTGATACATATGCAAATTACCCTGAGATGAGTCCTGTCCCTGACTCATCTCAGGGACAGGACTCATCTCAGGGTAATTTGCATATCTATCAAAGCAGTTTTTCTACACAATAAAAGCACACAGAGCTATGGGGACTGGGTATTGCGGATGTGCTAGCGGCCATCTAGGAACCCATGTCCTCAGCTCTATCCCCAAAATCTCGGTGACAGGTTCCCTTTAAAGAATGCAACATTTTATCAGTATCATTCTATTTCTATATTTTAATAGATTGCATTTGTTTTTTGCAGATATGGCTGATGACAACAGCAGCTGCATGGAGGTATTGTATACGTGTATGCTCTGTACTTGGGTATAAAATGTTATTATGGTACGCTATGCAAGTTGTCACAGTAAGGAGGAGAATTGGGATGACAGGAGTACTGCTAAGAGCCTGGCACTGGCAGTGATTTGTACTCGGTAACTGATTTTGATCCGCCCTTACTTCAGCCCCTTTGCCCGGGAAGGGGGGGGGGGGGGGGGCTGAAGCCGCTTTCATTGCAATTGTCCACAGTGTCACAACACTGAAAGCTGATCCACTGACCTTCTAACCAATGGCAGTGGCTTCTAGCAGCTGTCTGATGCATGGTATGAGGCTCGGCAACTGGAAAACTGTATGTTGTGCCAGTGTCACGGGTAGAAGTTGCGTAGGTCTATTATTCTGCGCTATTTCAGTTTTTGATAACTCCTCGACAGTCTGCGATGGGGCTCCTGACACGAGTAGGAGACCTAGTACTTTTTGGAAACGCAGTTTGCCCTGCTGAAGGGGGACTTGGCAGGTTTCTCGCCATGTTGACCGAGGAGAACCCAGATTCTCAGTCTTTGATTCTAGAGGTCAATCCTTTCATGAGTCAATTTTATATCTGTTTGTGTAGTTTTTTTTTTTACTATATGTGATATGTACTATACATATATGTGATAATCTGCTCTTTTTGCCTTTTTTAGCCGGCCTTTTCTATGGGCGTAGACCTTCGTAGCAGAGTTCTCCAGTTTGTGGAAGAGCGCCTCCAGACGACCATGGTAAGACAAAGACTGTAATAGCAGTTACTATTGAAGGCCCTTTGCACACAACAATTTTTATTTGATTGTTTTGTAGGACACATTGACTTCAATTGGTCCACGTCCGCATTTTGCAGCCAAGAATAGGATATTGTAAAATGGACATATGGGTGCAGAAAGCAAATGGATGTTCCATTCTGCAAAAATAATATTTCCTATACTTGGCTGCAAAATGCAGACCACGGACCCATTGAAGCCAATGGGTCTGCAAAAAATAATAATTTCATCCATATTTTGGAGACCACAAAATGCATCCGGTTGTGTGCATGAGGCCTTATGCTGTCAAATATAGGTTCTGCAAAATCACACAACAGAAAGCCCATTGTTTGACTACAACTATTCTGATAAGACTTAGGGCACAGTAGCATGGAGCAGAATTTCCACTGAGAATTTGCTGTGTTACATGCAACTTTGTCTCGGTTTTTGTTGCCTGTTTGCGTCAGAATTCAATGTGCATGTTTACTTAGCACAGGTTGTTTTTTTTTTTTTGTAGCATACTGATTAGATTTGGTAAAATCTCCTCCACTTTGCTGCCACTCTTTAAAAAAAAAAAAAATCTGCCACATAAGGCTACTTTCACACTCGCGTTCACAAACGCTTCTGTTCAGATAATGCAACCGCATGCTTCCTTTCAGAATGGATCCTTTTTGTATTATCTGTAACATAGCCAAAACAGATCCATCTTGAACACCATTGAAAGTCAATGGGGGACAGATCTGTTTTCTATTGTGCTAGATTGTGTCATAGAAAACGGATCCGTCCCCATTGACTTACATTGTGTGTCAGGACGGATCTGTGCCTCCGATGCGTCAGGCGGACAGAAAAACACTGAAAGCAGCGTTTTGGTGTCCGCCTCCAGAGCGGAATGGTGACTAAACGGAGGCAAACTGATGCATTCTGAGCGGATCCTTATCCTTTCAGAATGCATTAGGGCAAAACTGATCCGTTTTGGACCGCTTGTGAGAGCCCTGAACGGATCTCCGAAACGGAAAACCAAAACGCCAGTGTGAAAGTAGCCTAACTGCCGAGTGTAGCAATACTCTTGCTCCATCAATCGAGAAAAAATAAATAAATTAAGGCCAGCTTTAAAATGTTTTTTTGGTCGTTAGATAATGAGATGTGAAGCGATTCATACGAGCAGTTTTGGCAATGGAAAATGATTCCAGTTGTTTTAAATATGTTTGCATGTATTTCCCTTGAGCAACTTGCGGCCTAGTAAGTCTGCCCATGCCTATTATATAAAGTCAGCAGGACCAGATGACTATGATGGCAGAGGTCAGAAGAAAGAAGGATCTGGCATGCTGGGATTCAACATGCTCAATCTTTTGTTTCTGTGGGTGATGATCTGCTGCCAGAGAGGTCTGACAGCAGCTCACTCCCATATTTCCATTGTAAGCACATGCACGCTGGGTCCTGTGGTGAAGTATGCAGGTACAGCTGTTGGCCTGTCAAGTCTTCAGCTGACGGATATTTTGCTCAGTCCTTGGGGATGAAGTCTTCTCTCTTAACTCCCTTTTCCCCCTCTTTTCTCAATCCTACAGCTGACTGGAATCCTGATCGGAGCCGTTGTTGCCCTTTCCCTTATTGGGATTGTAGTGTTTATTGTCTACAAGAAATTTCGACAGTCCAGTAAGTATTTTGTGCATGTTACAATTCTTTTATTATTTCATAACCCTACTCGGACATATTGTTAGGTGCTCATGCACACTCCAAATCTTTTTCTCTTACTGTAAAGGAAAGTTCAGCAGACTGCACTCTACTATACAGTGGGCCACGGCAAAAAAGCATGCCGTGATATTTATGTAATATATATACAGTGCTCCAGATGGCGACTAAAATGGTCGCCAATGCGACTTAGAATTGCAAAATGGCGATAAGCCTTTGTAAGTCCTATCGCCATTTGCGCCTAGACCCTCCGCTGCTCTGCCTCTTTAAGAAAAAAAGGCTTTCATCCAACAGACATACGCTTCAGACGTCTCCTGCTGGGTGAAGCTCCGCCCCTCACGCTACCCGCCATAGAGGGTGGGTGTGGCTTGGGTTCCTGCATCTTGTGCTCCTGCTTCCAGCAGTCTGGCAAGTTTGGAGTTAAGTCTGTGCTATGGAGCTGAGCTGCTGGAGACATTTCAACTAGGGCCGCACAGAGCTCCCCACACAGTCCACGGCTGATGAGACGAGACGAGTCGCCCATATGCAGATTCATTAGTGTGTTTTATAGGACTGGGTCCCCATGAGGTCACAAGGAGAAGCCAGAGATCAGTAAACCCTGTAAGAACAAGTATGAGCACCGGCTGTGCTGCTTTAACACCACAGTATGTCGGTGGGATCTACTGTCCTGGTCTGCATAGCACTGCCGTGGTCGCATAACATTACATTGATTTATGATGCTATGTAACCCTTAGCGGTCTGGAATGTACTGGACTGACCTAATGCTGTCAGTGTTATCCAATACATTCCAGAACTGTAAGGGTTACATAGCATCATAAATCCAATATAATGTTATGCGACCCTGGCAGTACAGAGCTCCTGCAGGCACACTCTGGTGTGAAACCAGCGCAATCCTATCAATGCACAGACCAGTAACCATTTCTGATCATAAATCATATAATCTATTCGCCTTATTCCACAACACCAGTATTCACTTCCACATAGGGAATAGCAATCAGCTGTCAACCTTCCCGTCAGTCTGTGTTACTGCTGGCAGAATGATGAAACAATGAGACTCCCCCGGCCTAGGGGTTCGCTCAGCAGTCCCAAGGCACGCAGATTGACAAGCAGAGATTGCCGCCTATACTGCGCACGTTCTAGAAAAGGAGGGCGATGTCCGTGCACGGCTCCTTACTGACACGTGGGTGATGGGCAGAGAAATAAAAAGAGGGAAAATAGCACTGAAGCAGCCTATAAGGGGTTAAAGGGGTTCTGCAGTTTGTTTAAACTGATGATCTATCCTCTGGATAGATCATCAGCATCTTATCGGCGGGGGTCCGACACCCGGGACCCCCGCTGATCAGCTGTTTGAGAAGGCAGCAGCGCCACGGCCTTCTCACTGTTTACCGCTGGCTCAGTGACGTCACGACTTGTATCAACTTGCCTGGGCGCGGCTGAGCTTTGTTCACTTGAATCAGTTTAAACAAAGTGCAGAACCCCTTTAAGCACAGGCTAGTTCAGCTGCCAGAGGAGGTCTCATACCATTCACTGACAGGCAAGCAGAGGGGTTGAGAATAAAGAGTAAAGCTCCTGAAGTATTATATTTTTATCTGTTACATTATATATTTTTCCTAAATGTAACCCTCCCCCCCACTGTCATGCTGGTCCCATCCACACGTGATACCTGCTGATGTGGTCACTGGTTGCAGTGGCGACTCTCAAGTGATTTGGCCTTTTAAGGAGTGCAGTGCAGGATAACAGGCCGAACTGGATAGGCAAATGTCTTTTTTCGGCCTTATATACGATGTTACAGTGGGGATAGTTTATTTTAACCCATTCTGTGTCACATATAGAAGAATACTGGTTTGAAACCCCCTAAAAAAAAAAAAAAACCTCCTTAAAGGGTTTGGATACACTAATTTCTGGACCTTTGAGACTGGCAGGACCTTTGTTGGTGATCATACTTTCCTGATCCCCAGTGCGGGGTCCCGGCTTATTTGCTTCCCAGCCTCCGTTGCTTGTCTTGAGTCCCTTAATGAAAACTTCCTATTTGATGCCGTTATAGCCAATGACTGATCATTGCTTTCCTTGCATTATGTTAAATGGTCATGTGATGCAAGGGGAGCAGATCTCCACTGTGGCCAGTGATTGGCTTGATGCCACTGCAGCGGAGGCCCGGAAGCGAATGAGCCAGGACCCAGCACCTAGAGATTACCAACGTGAATCTGGCTAGTCTGACAGGTCATGGAAATGTGTGTACAACCCCTTTAACGGCGTGGGCTGTAGCTTAGGAAACCCCATGCTCCTAAGCATCCCAGCTATATTATATGCATTTTAAATTTGGCTCCTAAATTTTTCAGGTTGATATTATTTTTAGTCTGCACTGATATATACACATACACCATGCATTCGCATTCGGAAAGTCTTCAGACCCTTTCATATTTTTCACATTTTGGTACGTTGCAGCCGTGTGCTAAAATATAAAAAATACCAGCTTTCCACTTCACCACCATGACGGCCCAGAGAGATTGACCCCTGACCTCTGTAGGGGCAGGAACAGAGATAGGTTTAAAAGGACCCCTCCCACCACCATTCACCAGTGTGTTCCTGCCCCTATAGTGGCCAGGACAGAGTAAAGTCCTCTCTGGCTTCCAGGGAGGTGAAGTGGACCTCGTTTATTATTTTCTAGTACCTGGGTGACCGCATCGGTGGTGCTCTTGCCTCCCTTGTGGCTCCTTTTCACCCAGGGATGCGTCCCCTGCTCTCCGGCGGACTCGTTCTCAAGCTGACAGGGGACGCCGGGGTCACGCTCCCTTGTGAGGGAAGCCTGCCCTGAAATGCCGCGGGTCGCCTACCTCTCGGAGGTAGCCGACCGGAAAGACGCTCGCGGCCGTCGCGCGCGTCTGACGTCACTTCCGGGCCGCAGGCCGGAACCCGGAAGTAGATGGTTTTTCATAAAAAGGACGCTAACAGCTTTCCCGCTGCGCTATCTGCATCGCTCTCCTACCAGAGATGTCGGACCAGGAGAAGGAGACACAGCAGAAGGAGCAGACCGCTCCAGAGCGCCCTAGCGTGAGTAGCCCACCTGGGCACGGCGGCTTATTAGTTGGCTACAGGGGGAGGTTGTGCCTTAGAGAGTAACCACTGTCCCCTCCCCCTGGTGGTGTCTGCTGGTATACTGCATTTAATTTTGCTCCTATACCAGATTGACATTAATTAAATGGGCTGCCTCTCTCTCTCTCTCGCTAGGCCAAACTTACTTTAAAAAAAGTTAAGAAGACCGCCAGATGCATCCAGTGTACCGTCAGGCTTCCTGAGGATTACACAAAAAAACTGTGCAAGGATTGCATCACTAAGATAGTGAGAGATGAACAGCCCTCAATCATGCAGGAGTTCAGATCCATGATCCAGGAGGAGGTTAAATCTTCTTTGGCCTCCCTCCGTGAGGATACCAGGGAGATCCGCCCACCGAAAAGACCCAGGGGGGCAGACATCCCCTCTGACTCCGAGGATTTAGAGGAGGATGCATCATCCTCTAAAAAAGAGGAAGACGATCACCTATCTGAGGGCGAGATCATTGAGGACTCCAGAAAATTTTTCTTCACTCCCAGTGAGATGAGCGACCTTCTAAAGGCGGTCAGGGATACCATGGGGGTAGAAGATGTTCAGCAACCCCATACAGTTCAGGAGGAAATGTTTGGGGGATTGAGGGTCAAACGCTCCAGAGTATTCCCCATAAACGAAAATATTAAGGAGATGGTGATGGATGAATGGGCCCATCCAGAAAAGAAGCTGGGTATATCCAAAGAATTCAGGAATCGCCTTGCATTTGACCCTTCAGACTCAAAAATTTTTGACGAAGTCCCTAGAATCGATGTACAGGTGGCCAAGGTCAACAAGAGAACCTCACTTCCATTTGAGGATTCCTGTCAGCTAAAGGACACGATGGAAAGAAAGGCCGACAGCTTATTAAAAAGGTCCTGGGAGGCGGCTATGTTTAGTGTTAAGACAAACATAGCCGCTACTTCAGTCGCTAGGTCTATGTACCTATGGCTGAATGAATTAGAGGATCATCTAAGCAGCAAAACGCCTAGGGAACAGATATTAGATTCCATTCCCTTGTTAAAATCTGCTACAGGTTTTCTTGCGGACGCCTCTGCAGAGACAATTAGATTTTCGGCAAAGGATGCAGCCCTGTCCAACGCAGCCCGGAGGGCGCTTTGGATGAAATCTTGGTCAGGAGACATCCCTTCCAAGATGAAATTGTGTTCCATAGCCTTCTCGGGCGAATACGTGTTCGGCCCTGTACTGGACACGATCCTTGAAAAGGCTACGGATAAAAAGAGGGGTTTCCCTGAGGATAGGATCCCTAAAAAGAAACCTTCCTTTCGTGGTCAAAATACCCAAAGCAGTTCCTTTCGTGGTAAAGGAAAAACCGGACGTTGGAGTTACCCCAAAGGGGGGAGAGGTAGAGGGTTCTTGCTTAATCCCCAAAACAAGGGCGGTGAGAAACTGTGACGCCAGGATAGGGGGAAGACTATCCCTACATTTTGCTCAGTGGCAACAGACTTCTCCGAGCCTCTGGGTGCAAAATCTGGTCAAGTTTGGATACAAAATAGAACTATCTTCCCCCCCTCCGAACGTATTTCTGATTTCTCACCACCCTTCTCCTTTTCAGTACAGCCAGATCTGGAAGGAGGTCCAAAATCTTCTGGACCTAGGAGTAGTAATTCCAGTTCCCGAACTTCAACGAGGGCGGGGGTTCTACTCCAGCCTCTTCTTGGTAAAAAAGCCGGGGGGCGCCTTCCGCATGATCATAAATCTAAAGAGGCTAAACAAATTTGTGATCTACAAAAGGTTCAAGATGGAATCTTTAAATTCTACCATCCCCTTAATCCAAAAGGATGCGTCCCTCTGTACAATCGACCTGAAGGACGCATATTATCATGTTCCCATTCACTCCCAGTCTCAGAGGTTCCTGCGCTTTGCAGTAAGGGATCACGAGGGGTCTGTTCACCACTTCCAGTTCGTGGCTCTCCCCTTCGGGCTGGCCTCAGCCCCAAGGATTTTCACGAAACTGGTGGTAGAGATGGTCGCCTCCCTGAGACCTCAGGGGGTGACGGTGGTCCCTTATCTAGACGACTTTCTACTTATTTCAAACACGGTAGGTCAGTCTATAGCAGATCGAGAAATCTTCTGCTCCCTTCTGACATATTTAGGTTGGGTGATAAACCTAAAGAAATCCTCCCTAGTTCCGAATACCAGGGTAAAATTCCTAGGGGTTTTGCTGGATTCAGAAAAACAAACAACATTCCTTCCGGCAGAAAGAATCCAGAACCTACAGTCATCAATCAGAGCCTTCCTGAGACGTCGCTCCTTCTCGTTCAGAGAAACGATGAGCCTTTTAGGTCAGATGACAGCCTGCATTGTAGCAGTCCCATGGTGCCAAGCCCATTACAGAGCCCTTCAGTCCTGGCTTTTAAGGAAATGGGACAAAAATCTGACCTCGTTGGACAAAAAGATCCTGATCCCGGGCCACGTAAAGTCTTCAGTCCGGTGGTGGCTTCACACAAGAAATTTAGAAAAGGGCATGGTCTGGTTCAAGACCCCAGCAGTGCATATTCAGACCGATGCCAGCCTAAAAGGATGGGGCGCAAAAATTTACTCCGATCTGTACCAGGGAGACTGGCCTCCAAGGATTGCAGCCCAGTCCTCCAACTACAGGGAGCTCAGGGCAGTTTGGGAGACAATACGAACAGCTGCTCCAAAACTACAAAACCAACATATAAAGGTCTATTCAGACAATATAACGACCGTGTCCTACCTCAAGCATCAGGGGGGCACACGATCTCAGAAGCTGGAATGTCTATCCAGGAAAATCTTCCTCTGGGGGGAAAAAAACGTAAAATCAATATCGGCAGTTCATTTAAAAGGAAGCCTAAACTGTGCAGCAGACTTCCTCAGCAGGACTACCATAGACCAGGGAGAATGGGCCTTAAACGCCGAGATCTTCAGTTTGATTGTCCAGAGATGGGGTCTTCCAGTAATAGACCTATTCGCCACAAGGACAAACGCAAAGGTATCAACCTTTTGCTCCCTAAACCCAAGGGACGGGCCCCTAGCGATCGACGCCTTCTCCCTGCACTGGGACTGGGTCCTTGCATATGCCTTCCCTCCATTCCCATTAATCCCAAGGGTTCTCCAGAAGATCATCAGGGACAGAGCCAGAGTAATCCTGGTCACCCCGTACTGGCCCAAGAGGAGCTGGTTCTCGATCCTAACCAAACTCTCTCCACAGGAAGCATTTATTCTCCCAAGGAGAAAGGATATCCTGATCCAGGGGCCGGTTCTCCATCCCCATCCGGAAATCTTCAGCCTCTCGGCCTGGATCCTGAGTCCAACCTCCTAAGGCAGAGAGGTCTCTCTGAGGGTGTTATATCTACCTTAAAGGCCAGCAGAAAGAAGGTGACTAACTCCATTTATTTCAAGATCTGGAAAAGATTCTGCACCTGGTCGGGCGACGAAGCCCCAGATCAAACCAGACCAAATATACAGAAGATTCTGGATTTCCTTCAAAAGGGACTAGAGTTAGGGTTAAGTCCTTCTACCCTGAGAGTCCAGGTCTCAGCACTTAGCGCCTACTTCGATTCCGAATTGGCCAGCCATAGATGGATCCAAAGATTCCTAAGGTCTGCAGCCAGACTAAGACCGTCCCTCAGATCGAGGATGCCTACCTGGGACTTAAACATCGTCCTTAGAGGACTCACAGGTCCACCCTATGAACCCATGGACGCAAGTTCCCTGAAGAATCTTTCTCATAAGGTGGCTTTTCTTATAGCCATAACATCAGCAAAAAGACTGAGTGAGATCCAGGCATTGTCAATAAGACAACCATATCTCAGGGTACAGGAGGACCGTATCACCTTGAGGCTAGACCCTACATTTTTGCCAAAGGTAGTAACAGACTTCCATAGGAACCAGGAGATCATTCTGCCCTCCTTCTGTGTAGATCCTAAAAATTCTGGTGAGGAACGTTTCCATACGCTAGACGTCAGACAAGCAGTACTAAAATACCTAGAGGTCACTAAGAACCTGAGGAAGGTGGACAACTTATTAGTGCTCTTCGGTGGTAAGAATAAAGGGAAGACAGCTTCCAGATCTACCATTGCCCGTTGGGTAAGACAGACTATTACAGACTGCTACAAGATCGAGGGCATCAGTTGTCCAGAGGTCATTCGGGCTCACTCCACAAGAGCGGTATCTGCCTCCTTCGCTGAAAGGGCAGGAGCTTCCTTAAATCAAATATGCCAGGCTGCTACCTGGTCTAATGTTAATACCTTCATTAAACATTATAGGCTCGACTTATCCAGGTCCTCCGACCTCGCATTTGGTCGCAAGGTCCTTCAGGCCGTTGCCCCACCCTAGTTCATATATAATCTGTTATGTCTCTCTGGGCCGTCATGGTGGTGAAGTGGAAAGCCGGAATTAGACTTACCGGTAATTCATTTTCCACGAATCCACCATGACGGCATGATATCCCGCCCTAAAAAAAAAAAAAAAACCTTGGTATGAGGTAATACCAAAAAAAAAAAAAAAAAACACAACACTTTGAGTTGTCTCACTTGTAAACTGGTGATTGTAGCACTATAATCTGGAACTCACTGGTGAATGGTGGTGGGAGGGGTCCTTTTAAACCTATCTCTGTTCCTGCCCCTACAGAGGTCAGGGGTCAATCTCTCTGGGCCGTCATGGTGGATTCGTGGAAAATGAATTACCGGTAAGTCTAATTCCGGCTTTTCCCCCCCATCAATCTCCTATAATGAGAAAGTAAAAACAGAATGTTAAAAACCTTTGCTAATTTGTTGAAAAGGATAAACTAAAATCTTGCATTGACATAAGTCTTCAGGCTGTTTCCTCGGGACATATATCGCGTTCCAAATTATTATGCAAATTATATTTTTCTCAGATTTTGGTCAGTTTTCAAGTCCTCAACCGTCAGAGTATAAATCAAGTTTTATGGAACAAACTTCCCAATGATAATCAGGGCCGTTCGGGACGCGCTCCATGTACAGGACGTTCCTTCGTCCTCCTCCCTGGAGGCAGTGTCCTTCCGCCGTTCTAAGCGGTCCACGGTGGTTTTCCCCAATCACGAGGATCTGGACGCGCTCCTTGCCAAGGAGTGGCGTCACCCTGACCGGCGCCTTCATCTCACCAAGGCTTCTGATGTCCCTTATCCCTTCTCAGAGGATTCGGTTAATCTCTGGACGATTCCCCCTCTGGTGGATCCTCAGGTCGCTCGTCTGGCGAAAGCTACTACGCTTCCCCTGGCTGATGCGGCTTCCTTGTCGGATCCCGCTGATAAACGGGTCGACTCCTTGGCCAAGTCTGTTTTCATCGCAGCGGGCGCCGCCATCCGCCCTGCGTTTGCCGCCTCCTGGGTGGCCAAGGCATGCGCTATCTGGGCAAAGCAGCTTCTCCGTGCCTTACCTGCTGACTCTGACCAGGGGGACTTGGCAGTGCTTGCCTCCCAGATCTATCAGGCTTCCAAGTTTCTTTGTGACGCCTCTATGGAATCGGCTCGCCGCTCTGGGCGTGCGGCCGCCAACTCTGTGGCTATCCGCCGCACCATCTGGCTTCGTTCCTGGGCGGCGGACTCCGCCTCCAAGAAGGCTCTTATCTCTCTTCCCTTTCTTGGTGGAAAGCTTTTTGGGAAACGCTTGGAGGAGCTCATCTCCGAGGCCACGGGAGGTAAGAGTTCTCTTCTTCCTCAGAATCAGCCTCGCCGCCGTCGTTTCCCCGGGTCGTCCTCCCGGACGCAGTCCTTTCGTTCCTTTCGGGCCCCTCCTGTCCGATCTGACAAGAAGCCTTCCAGGCCTTCCTTTAAGTCCAGGCCCTCTTGGCACGCCAAGCCCAAGCCCTCTCGTCCCCAGTCCACTAAGCCTCCTTCCGCATGACTCGATCCCCGTCATGGTGGGAGGGCGCCTGCTCGTCTTTCGGGATGTTTGGCGGGCAAACGTAGAAGACGCTTGGGTTCTCGAGGTGGTCTCTTCTGGGTACAGGATCGAATTCACCGATCTTCCGCCCGGTCGTTTCTTCTTGACGTCCCCCCCCATGTCTCCCGCCCGAGCAGACAGGTTTTTTCAGGCCATTCATTCCCTGCGTGCTCTGGGGGTCATCGTTCCGGTTCCAGAGTCAGAACGTTTTCGGGGTTTCTACTCGAACCTATTCACTGTCCCCAAAAAGGACGGCTCACTCCGTCCTATCCTGGATCTAAAGGCGCTCAATCACTTTGTCCGGGTCCGTCATTTCCGCATGGAGTCCCTCCGGTCTGTGATCGCCTCTCTGGAGTTGGGCGAGTTCCTGTCGTCCATCGACATTCAGGATGCCTATATCCACGTTCCCATCGCTCTCTCCCACCAAAGGTTCCTTCGCTTCGCGGTGGGTTCTCTTCATTTCCAATTTGTAGCCCTTCCCTTCGGTCTGGCTTCCGCTCCGAGGGTTTTCACCAAGGTGTTAGCTCCCCTCGTGGCTCTTCTTCGTGCCAGAGGGGTCGCCTTGGTGCCTTACCTGGACGACCTTCTGATTCGGGCCCCGTCTCCGGAGGACAATCTGTCCAGCCTGAGCATCACCCTCTCGGCTCTTGCTCAGTTCGGGTGGCTTGTCAACCACTCCAAGTCCTCCCTTATCCCACGCCAGAGGATGCTCTTTCTGGGCATGCTTTTCGACACTCGCCTCGGGCGGGTGTTCCTTCCCACAGAGAAGGTCTCTTCTCTTCAGGCGGGGGTGCATCTTCTCCGCAGGCCGTCCTCTCTGACCATCAGGACGTGTATGCGCGTCCTGGGGAGGATGGTGGCCTCATTCGAAGCCATTCCTTATTCCCAATTCCACTCTCGGGACCTTCAGATGTTCATCCTATCCAGGTGGGACAAGTCCCCGGAGGGTCTCGATCGCCTTGTTCGTCTCCCCCCCCTCAAATTCGCCTGGATCTCTCCTGGTGGTTGCTTCCTCGGACGGTGTCCCTGGGCCGGTCCTTCCTTCCTCCCAGTTGGCGGGTGATCACGACCGATGCCAGTCTCTCGGGATGGGGAGCGGTGTTCGAGTCCCTCTCGGTTCAGGGTCTGTGGTCTGTTCAGGAATCCTCCCTGCAGATCAACGTTCTCGAACTCAGGGCAATTTTCTTAGCGCTGTCGCACTGGACTTCTCGTCTGCGCGGCCTCCCGATCCGGATTCAAACGGACAATTCCACCGCCGTGGCCTATCTGAATCATCAGGGGGGCACCAGGAGCGTGATGGCCCTGCAAGAGGCCTCTCAGATCCTGCGATGGGCGGAGGACCACGTTCCCGTTCTCTCCGCCGTCCACATTCCCGGGGTCGACAATTGGGCGGCAGACTTTCTCAGTCGTCAGCTCGTCGACCCGGGCGAATGGTCTCTCCACCCGAAGGTGTTTCATCAACTGTGTCTCCGGTGGGGAACTCCGGACGTGGATCTTTTCGCGTCTCGCCTGAATCACAGACTTCCGCGCTATGTTGCGCGGTCCAGGGATCCACAAGCTCTAGCGGTCGATGCCCTAGTTCTGCCTTGGTCTCAGTTCGACCTTCTGTATCTCTTTCCGCCCATCCCTCTTCTGCCTCGAGTGCTCAAGCGTCTCAAGGCAGCCCGGGTGCCGGCGATTCTGGTGGCTCCGGATTGGCCCCGCAGGGCGTGGTACGCAGATCTCGTGTTCCTGCTCGCCGACGTTCCATGGCGTCTTCCCCTGCGCCGCGATCTCCTTTCGCAGGGCCCTCTGTTCCACCCGAATTTACCGCAGCTTCGTTTGACAGCGTGGCTGTTGAGACCGCGGTCCTGAAGGCCCGTGGTCTCTCGGACTCTGTCATTCAGACGATGCTTCGCGCTCGGAAGCCCCAGTCGGCCCATATTTACTATCGGACCTGGAGGGCGTATTTTGCTTGGTGCGAGTCCGCACGTTTTCGCCCCCTCCTTTTTTCGGTCCCTAATATTCTGGCCTTCCTTCAGGCTGGCTTTGATAAGGGGCTTCGCCTGGCTTCTCTTAGGGGGCAGATTTCTGCCCTTTCGGTCCTTTTTCAACGTTCTGTGGCCGCGCGGGCTCAGGTTAAGACTTTCCTGCAGGGTGTCGCTCGCCGAGCCCCTCCTTTTCGCCTTCCGGTGGAGCCGTGGGACCTGAATCTTGTCCTCGATGCTTTTCAGTCCTCTCCTTTTGAGCCCTTGGCAGACATCTCTCTGTCGTTTGTGTCGCTTAAGGTTGCCTTCCTTGTGGCAATCGCCTCTATCCGTCGAGTTTCCGAACTGGCGGCGCTTTCCTGCCGGTCGCCTTTCCTGGTGTTCCATCAGGACAAGGTCGTTTTGCGTCCCGTTCCTTCCTTTCTTCCTAAGGTTGTCACCTCGTTTCACATCAATGAGGAGATTACCCTTCCTTCCTTCTGCCCTAATCCTTCTCACCCTCGGGAGAAGTCTCTCCATTGCCTGGATGTTGTTCGGGCCCTCCGCTGGTACCTTCGCCTCACGGAACCCTTCCGTCGTTCGGATTCTCTTTTCCTGGTTCCGGCGGGTCCTCGTAAAGGTTGGCCTGCCTCCAAGGCCACCATCTCTCGCTGGGTTCGGTCGGCTGTCAAGGAGGCCTACGCCGCGAAGGGCCGTGCTCCCCCTTCCAGGTTGACCGCTCATTCGACTAGGGCAGTTGGGGCCTCCTGGGCGGTGCGTCATCAGGCTTCGGCTGCCCAGCTTTGCCGGGCCGCCACCTGGGCGTCAGTTCACACTTTTTCTAAATTTTACCACATTCATTCCCTGGCTTCTGCTGACGCCAGCCTGGGGCGTAAGGTTCTGCAGGCAGCGGTGCTTTAGGTTGCCGTCTTGGCATTCTTCTTCCCTCCCTCAGGGACTGCTTTGGGACGTCCCATGGTGCTGTGTCCCCCAATGCCACGCACGAGAAAAATGGATTTTTTGTACTCACCGTAAAATCCTTTTCTCGTAGTAGGCATTGGGGGACACAGATCCCACCCTTTCCTTTGGAGCATTTATTCTTGTTCGTGGTTCCGGCGTTTGCTTGTGGTTGTCGGGTTCCCCAGTTCAAGACTTGTTGGCACTCCGTTTCTTTTTGGTTCAGGTGTGGCGTTCCTACTGCTTTTTGTACTGACTGAGTTATTCTGGCTCTAGCAGAGGGGTATAGCCCACCTGGGTGGAGCCAACACTTTTTTTGTTTCTAGTGTCAGCCTCCTAGTGGCAGCTGGGCATATACCCATGGTGCTGTGTCCCCCAATGCCTACTACGAGAAAAGGATTTTACGGTGAGTACAAAAAATCCATTTTTTCCCATTAAGGTCGACCTAATTCTGCCAGGCACTTCTGTTGGGCTGTGCATGTAGTGACGTTAGGTGCTTTTGATCATCAAAAGTGCTTTATGTCGTGCCAAGAATTTACCAGCAACTTATACATCACCTTGCTCTTATGCCGTCCTTCCCTTTATTTTTTTCATGGAAAGGGAAGGACAATGTGGTTGACTGGTTTTACTTACAACTTAATCAGCAAGAAAAGTTCCATAATAACTGACAAAAATTAGTAGAACTGAGCCCATAGAAGGGGGTCCTGTGACCTGGGGAGCATAATGTGATTATGTGGTCATGAAAATAGCATGTCCGTGATCCTTCCAAGCTGAAGCGATCTCTGATCTCCTGGGAATACAAGAGACTTGGTAATTACCAAGTACATTGCCTGACTGATACAGCAGCACAGACCCTGTACCGTCACTCACCCGGGGTGCCCAGCGGCAATTAAAGGGTATTTTCCTGCTAATTCAGTCAAGGCGATACAAAGCAGTATGTCTGCAGTATCGCTTCTCTCATGAGCTATCGCAGCGCCTCTTTCTCATGTGTCGCTTTTTTTTTTCTGTCTTCGTCCACTTGTGGGTAGTGGTTTCTGTGGGTGCGCTTGCACAGGCAGGATTCCTTGTGTCTTGTCCATTTCCGTGCTCGCTGCCCACTGGCCGTCACTGCGTCTTTGACCCCGACCAAAACATGAGCGTCACACACGGCACCAGGGAAAAAAGGGCATTTGTGGTTTGTTTTCATAAAGGATCTGAGCTTTCACACTGCAGGAATATAGCTTTTTTGTCGCAATCTGCACAAAGTTGCAACAAAATGATGCAGTTGTGCCAAAATCTGCGCACAAATTGCAGTTAAATGAGGCAGTTTTGCTTCTATTTTGTGCAAGAGCCATGTTTTGAGTGTGAAAGCTGTTACAACATCGGTGAAGCTTGTTTTTGTGCTCGCTCTGCTGTTCCTTCTCTTCATACATTTTTTTGTTAAAGTGGCCGTGGATGTAAGGGGCACATATGGGAATATACTGATTTATTATCCTGTTTGTTGGAATTCTCTTTTGTTAACTGGGTTGATTTTCCTTATGTAATAGGTCTAGGAGTTGGAATCTGTGTTTTTAAATTATATATTTTTTTGTTTTGTTTTTTTAAAGGAAAAGTTTGGAATGTGTTGAAAAATCAATATAAAAGAAGCATCACTGATCTCCTCGACTCCCTGCCGTTTTGACCCTTTATTGAGTCCCTGTCTACCTACAGGAAATGCTCGCTCATCCAATCGCTAGCTGAGGTGGGTCACTGTTGCAGTAAGTGATTGCCTGAGCTGCTTTTCCTGTGGGTCAAGAGGGACCAGTAAATGGAGACCAGAAGGGACCCAGTAAGG
This sequence comes from Bufo gargarizans, assembly GCF_014858855.1. NCBI lineage: Eukaryota > Metazoa > Chordata > Amphibia > Anura > Bufonidae > Bufo > Bufo gargarizans. The sequence continues at coordinate 190,094,780 of NC_058088.1, forward strand.
GTTGGAACGGCGGCGCCACTGGTTCATTGAGCTCCTTTTATAATTTTTAACCCATTCTGCCCCATTTCTTAAAAGCATTTTTTTTCTCATGACCACTCGTTTAATCCCCCTGCTGTGTTGGTATCATTAGACCTGGGAGATCTAGGACTCTTGGGAGGCATACAGTCCTACACAGCCATGCCATTTTGGTCACAGCCCACTCTCAACCCGCTTAGTCACCTTTTCCTCATGCCTCTCTTTGCAGAACAGCAGCAGCCGGAGGTACCACGTTATCGCTTCCGGAAAAGGGACAAAGTTATGTTTTATGGACGGAAGATCATGCGCAAGGTATTGATTTTAATATTGGGTTTTCTTTTATTGGAAATTAATATGCAAAGAGGTGTCTCCCAAGGAATAGAACCATCTCGCCAGCACCACCTCTTGGAAGTGACTCCCTGTGTGTCAAAATCCGTCTTGGGATATGACACGGGAATGTTGGTTCTCATTTCTCTTGGAGCATTCGCAAAAAGTCTCCATACCATGGAGTACTTCCAGTAAGTCTCTGTGTAAGACTGGTCTCTTTATGGAGATTCGGCACCCTGCCTAAGCTTTAGTGGAATTAGAGCTTCATCACCGTGTTCAACAGAAAGATGCAGCTGCTGACGACATATTAGCTCCAGTTATTCACGCTGAGATGCCTTACATAAGCAATAATTCACCCACTAGGTTTGAATAAGAATGATTAGAAAATAGCTTGTCATATCACTGTTTCATTTGCCACTGTTAAAATCTAGGACGTGTATTAATTTCTGTTCTGCAGTTCCTGTTTGTGATCACCAGATGGCATAAGCACTCCCCTTTTGCAGACGTACAGTATATGTTAGGGATTCTATGGGAGACTATTCAACAATATACATACAAAAATCACTTCTAAAGTTTCCTAGTTCTATTTATTTGGAGCAGGTTAGCCTTTTTTTTTATTTATTTTTTATATATATTTATTTTCTTATTATTGTTAGCTTAGTCTAAGCTACTTTATTGTGTGCTGCAAGACAGTGATGGCTTTGTGCTATTCTGCAGGTAACTACTCTGCCGAACACTCTGGTGGGTGGCAATACAGTTTCAAGACCACGAGTGAGGAAACGGGTGAAGGTCCTGACGCTGGCTAAAAGGTAAGGAAGAAGTACACCATATTGGGACATGGAGGGGACGAGCATGGCATACAGCAGTGTTCCTCGCCTCCAGTCCTTAGTCCTCACCTGTTGATCATATTTTCAGGATTTCCTTCATATTGAGCGGGTAATATAATTGGTGTCAATGCATCAGGACTTACCACAGGTATTCATTCGGTGGGATATTCTCACATCCTGACTGGCAGGTGGGGGGCCCTGATGACTGGAGCTGAGGAACGCTACTGGTATATAGAATAGTTCCAGTACTCCCATTGATAATTAACCCCTAGAGGTCAGAAATGGTCATATGTATTCTTTATAAGGGCTGATTCATACAGCTGTGATTAATCCGGAAATCTGTGTTTGTCAGCCGCGGCTCCCCCAAACCAAACTGACTGCATTATGGTGTTTGATGATACACTCAGTTCCTATGTGATTGCAGGTGTACTGTACTCACAGATAAGCGTTATCCACAAATCTTGACTTGCTAGGAGCACACGCGGACAGGAATTGTACAGCACACATGACAAAGGAACTCTGTTTAATCCACTTTTAGAGGGATATATTTGTTCTTTTTATTCGTTTTTTTTTTTAAAATATAGAATACTTCGTTTTAAGAAGGAATATCCCACCTTACAGAAGAAAGAGCCTCCTCCTTCCCTTTTGGAAGCTGATCTTACAGAATTTGATGTTAAAAATTCTCATTTGCCCTCGGAGGTGTTGTACATGCTGAAGAACGTACGGTGAGTACTACGTGACGACCTCTTGCCCGTTCTGTGCAGGTTCTGCTGCCCCGTGCATTAAGCCTTCGTCGCACATTTCTTACTCTTTTCATGGTCACGAACATTACCAAATGCTGCTACAACTTTAATAGCGAGCTCTGACCTCTTTAATGAACATAAATTGCTGCATTTCAATAATGCCCATGTGTCAGGAGATGGATAACTGCTCTCTAATAGGGAAATTGAGCTTTAAATTTTTCTAAAAACCTTTTGGTCTCTGTAAAAAAAAATTGTAAGGTAACCTGCAAATTATCCCAAGAGAATTGCAAATTTCTGATTTTCTGGCATCTATTTTGTGAGCACTTATTGGGCAACTTATAGTATTGTCTCGGTTGCTTTAGGACATACTTTGACTAAATGCTTCCATTATTTCTACTCTTTTACTTTACTGTTGGCTGTTTTATGTGTCATTAGGAGAGGTTGCAGCCATGTTAACAAATCTTATGTTATAATTGTCTGTGATTAATTGCCACTTTGTCCTTTTTGGCAGAGTTCTGGGTCATTTTGAGAAACCTTTGTTCCTTGAACTCTGCAAACACATGGTGTTCGTACAGCTTCACGAAGGAGAGTACATTTTCCGCCCAGGACAGTTGGATAACAGTATTTATGTAGTCCAAGATGGGATTCTGGAAGTATGCATTCAGGAAAGTGTAAGTACACTTTTTATGGCTAAATTATTAAAGGGGTTGTTTCATCTCATACATATCCTAGTCATATAGGTGCGTTTCCCACCTGACCATCAGGTGTGTTGGGGTTAAGGATAAGCAAATTGAATTGCGGTGCCATAAGTTTGACTTTGGGAGCAGCCACTGTTCATGTGCCACTACCCAGAAATGTAGCGACGTATGCACAGTTGGTGCTTCCAAAGCTGAATTAGAGCTGCACTTCTACTTGGACCAAGATTGTCAGGACTGGATGAGATGTTAATCAACAGGCAGGTGGGGACATCCCCTCACAGGTGAAGAATTCTTGCTAATGAGACGAATCGGCTCATTCATCTCTAGTATAGGGCCCTATTGACTCTCCCCCCAATGGAAGACGTCAAAGAGAGAAGGATCGGGTTGCTGGATTTTAAGTGCCTGTTGCCTTTTATTCTCAGACTGATAAGCCATCACCAGGGGTGTCTAACAGCTGTGGCTGTCCCCAATCAGAACACGTGCGTGCTCAGCTGAGTGTACGTGTGTATGTGGGGGATGAGAGCGTCAGCTTTCTATATGGCCAGCTTTAGTCTAACATGGCCTTCAAATGGTAATGGTAGATTGTGTTCAGGACTAGTGTCTCGGCTCTGGGTGATATTTAGGACATTTCGGTTAGTGCTAATGCATAGCATGCATTTCCGTTTTCTGTGACACATATATACTGTATATATGAGTGTCTTTCATGTGTTTTTTTTTTTTTTTTTTCCAGGATGGGAAGGAGATGGTGGTGAAAGAAGTTTTGGCCGGAGAGAGCGTACACAGTCTGCTCAGCATCCTTGATGTCATCACCGTGAGTTCAGCTCTTCCCGTACCTAATGTGCAAGATCAGATGAAATGACTATGGGACGCTGTATATGAAAAAGGACATTGCTGCTTTCTTCAAGAAACAGTACTATACCAGTAAACTGGTATTGCAGCTCAGCCTCATTCATTTCAATGAAGCAGAGGGTAGATTGGGAATACTTCAGCTGTCCTCCCTGGATCTGCGCATGTGGAGGAATATCCACCAACGACCCAGGAGGGCGGATTGGGAACTATGAGAGGTCCTCCTTTTTTCTGCTATAGGACACGGGCCCAGCCTGGTACCACAAATAAATAAAAATAAAAATGTGCGTTCATATGGCCCCCCTCATCACTGCAGGACCACCCTGGTCCTGCAGTGATGAGGGGGGGCATATGAACGCACATTTTTATTTTTATTTTATTTATTTTGAAACTAGGATGCCCAGCGTCAAGTGGGCCGAGAGGCAGGAAGGGGTTAACTGTGTTAACGTTTAAGGCACATTGCACTGGAGATAAGATTTCAGATAATCTGGTGCCGGCTTCAGAGGTGGCTGTCCAGAAAGGGTTAAGCTGTTTTGAGGACCGGGGGCGGAGCCTAGCGGCTTGTGGGAGAGGGAAAGTGAGGCAGGAAGAATTTGCGCCACAGCGCACCCCCACCCCCTGTCCAGAGATGTGAGTAACCCCCTAAGTGCCCTGACACTAGCGGATCGCATATGGGGGAGTGAGGGACCTCCTCCGCTCCCTTCCTTGCCTGTCGTTCGGTGCTCGGTCCCGACCCGCAGCGGATGAAGCTGCGGCCGGGCCTAAGTTTTCGCGCACGGCCGTCCTGGATCTGTCGGTCAGCCGGGGCGCAGAGGGATAGAGAGCAGAAGCGGACGCTTGCGCCCACCTGCCGGGTGATGTCACCCCGGACTGGGAAGATCGCGGGCCGAAATTTCTTGCGGCGGCCGGCATCATACAGGCGTTAACCCTGTGGACGCCGTCTCTTCTGGAGCGGCGCTTGCTGGTGCCGACTCCCGATAGGGTGGATGGTGGTAGCTGCGGGACCGGCGGGGACACCACGGACGGCCGAGTAAGCAGCGCCTGCGAGGATGGTATTAACCCCCTAAGTGGCCGCGTAGCCGGCAGCCTAGAGGAGAAATGAGAGGGGGTCCTGGTGCTACAACAACATAGTGTAGCACAGATCTGCTGCCACCTAATATGAGCGCCCTCAGATCCGGTCTGCTGTTCATACTTGGCAGAACCTAGTGAGGCCCCATTAACAGCAGCAAGTCCGCCCCATATCCTGCGGCAGAAAACCCCTCTAGTTTTTATAAATAAAGCCTTGTGTCTGGTTCCTGGTGCTCAACCCTAGGCAACTATGGAGGGGGAAGAGGGATAAAACATACTTGCCTAATCCCGTGTACTCACCTCATCTTCATCCTCTTCTCTTCACCCTCCCTAAGTGGGCCCATAAGGTTACCTTCTCCAGCAGGGTCACCTCCTCAGCAGCTGGCACCGGAGTGGCAGGATTCTGATATGGCGGGAGGGTCTTTTTGGCGGACCTAGGTGACCCCTTGGCTGGCGGGATGCAGGGGAGCGAGGCTGCCCTGATCCACCTTGTCTTCTGTGGGGCAGGCAGCAGTACGGGTGACCAGCACTCGCGCAACTCAACCCCGGGAAAACAGGGAGGCAAGGCGTCCACTGTTTTCCCATCTGAAGAAGGAAAAAAATAAACTAAAATAAAAAATCTTCAGGAGCTTCCCTGCAGAGCAGGGAGGTCTTGCCTCATATTGACACTAGAAAAAACTGAAGCTCCTCCTCAGGCTGGAGGGGGTATAGCTGTTGGTGGATGAGCTAACAGCTTTTACTAGTGTCAACGCCTCCTAGAGGACATAGCTATACCCATGGTTTCTGTGCCCCCCAATGAATATGGGCAAGAAAAGGTAATGTTATACATCTACATGCGATCACACAACGCCACAAACGTGGCGCTCCTCTCGCTGCTTCATTTGGTAGCAGTTGCATTTTATAGCAGTTGCATTTAAAAAAAAGGATGAGTAATTTGGCAGTACCCGGCCTCTGCTTCTGCGGACATCCAACATGTATTGATACTAGGGATGAAACGATTACTCGATTTGAATCAAGCAATTCGACACAAAAAAAATCCTTGATGCAAATTTTTTGCATCGAAGATTCGTGTGTGTCACGTGATCACGGAGCGGGAGTGAAGTGCTTGCTATTACTCCCGCTCCGTGGTCTCCCGCTGGCCTGCAGTAGTCACCTTTCCATCCGGGGGCCTCCGGACCCTCCACAGCACATCCATGGTCCCGCTCCGCACTGACGACCTGACGTTCGCACGCCGTGACCTGACGCGCTGTGTGACGTCAGACGCAGAGCAGCGCGGAACGATGTAGTGTTTGCGGCGCCCCTGCTGGAAAGGTAAGTTGGTGCGACTAAGGCCGGGTGCCCGGAGTGCACAGCGTCATAGCAACCGAACTGGGGAGAGCTGCTGGCACAAGGGAGGGGGGAGAGCTGCTGGCACAAGGGAGGGGGGAGAGCTGCTGGCACAAGGGAGGGGGGAGAGCTGCTGGCACAAGGGAGGGGGGAGAGCTGCTGGCACAAGGGAGGGGGGAGAGCTGCTGGCACAAGGGAGGGGGGAGAGCTGCTGGCACAAGGGAGGGGGGAGAGCTGCTGGCACAAGGGAGGGGGGAGAGCTGCTGGCACAAGGGAGGGGGGAGAGCTGCTGGCACAAGGGAGGGGGGAGAGCTGCTGGCACAAGGGAGGGGGGGGAGAGCTGCTGGCACAAGGGAGGGGGGGAGAGCTGCTGGCACAAGGGAGGGGGGGAGAGCTGCTGGCACAAGGGAGGGGGGGAGAGCTGCTGGCACAAGGGAGGGGGGGAGAGCTGCTGGCACAAGGGAGGGGGGGAGAGCTGCTGGCACAAGGGAGGGGGGGAGAGCTGCTGGCACAAGGGAGGGGGGGAGAGCTGCTGGCACAAGGGAGGGGGGGAGAGCTGCTGGCACAAGGGAGGGGGGGAGAGCTGCTGGCACAAGGGAGGGGGGGAGAGCTGCTGGCACAAGGGAGGGGGGGGGAGAGCTGCTGGCACAAGGGAGGGGGGAGAGCTGCTGGCTCTGGGGGGAACTGAAGCACTTGGGCTGATCCCACAGGGGGGAAAGAAGGGTGTTGGGTACTGATGGCAGGGGGTCTGTGAGTTTTTATAAAGGAAAACAGTCTATTAATTCATTTTTTCTTATTAGAATACTTGATTAATCGTAAAAAATTATTGATGGCATACTCAATTACTGAAATAATCGTTTACTGCAGCCCTAATTGATACTCTCGATGATTTTTCATTATTCCTGCCCTTGGGATATTTGTCAGCGGTGTTGTGTTGTGTTTTGTTTTTTTCCCAGAAATAATAAATGAAAGCGGGAATGATTACTGTTCCTCGCAGCGTTAGATAAGCAGATTCTATGAGGATTGAAACCCTCCGCTCACTGGGCGCCTTCTAAATTATCTGTTGATTTGCCCTGAGAAAAGTAATATTTTTTTTCTCAATTTCCAAGAGCCTGGTTCTGTATTGTAGTTTTAATATTGCATTTCGTTGGGGGAGGGTGGCTGGCTGTTGATTTGAGGGCTTGTTAGCGACTGGTTTGTATTAAAACTATGTCATCACACACCGACTTCTCTTTTCACAATGTCTTTAGATGCAGCTTGTGCAGTCAAATATTAGTAAGGTTTTGACGATTTTAGTAGTGGAACTGGCAGGTTTGTTATCACCATGATGGATACCGAGAGCCAGCAGCATTTTACCTCACCATATCAATATATATTGCTTTTTCCTCAGGGGCATCCGGCTCCTTACAAGACCGTATCAGCCAGGGCTGCCACAGCATCCACCATCCTGAGACTTCCTGCAAATGCCTTCCAAGACGTGTTTATCAAATACCCGGAGACACTTGTGAGAGTGGTGCAGGTGATTATTGTACCCTATATTATTGTGTCGGGGTATAAACTATTGGACCCTACATAGACTTATGTCCCCCGAGTTGCAAGAAATCATAGGGCTCCATAGAAAAGTAACCCTGGGACCCACTATCTTCACTTACCCCAGCTAGAGATTTGAGGATATTGTTTTGATTAAGTGTGTAGATTAGGGAGTCTACTTCTGTGACATCATCTACATTTACTGTTACCTTGCTGATCTCTTTCCATAGTCTGTGATAAAAACGCAACATTTGCATGCCGCCACTAGGGGGAGCTCAGTGCAAAGACATTATTATGGCTTACGTTGCACTGTATAAACTCCTCTGCCTTGAGCTCCCCCTAGTGGTAGCTGCAGGCAGACAGCTTTGTAACATGTGAAGAAGAATTTATATATTTTGCCAGTTGTCTGGTGTAAATACATTTGAGAAATTTGCTGTTCAGGATGAGCGCCATGTTTTTGACACACCTTTTCCTTTTTTCTGACACAGAAGTCAGAGGGTGACTTTTTTCTTCTTAAAATTTTCTCTGCTAATAAAAAAAAAAAAATCCTGTGCTTTGCATTCTGCAGTGCCTGGGAGTGTTTGACAAATTAGTGGCGTAGGGGTAGGGGGCCCATACTAAGTTTTTCTATGAGATATGTGTAGACCCATGCTTAGGGGCCTGTTGCCATTTTATATATATATATATATTATACACCACATTGTATACCATTGTATGGAATAGTCACTATAGACACTTTTTTTTTGCCTCCACCTAGTAAATAGAGCCTTAGGGATACATTTGGCATGTACTCAATCAGTTTTTTTGCCAGCATAGAGCCATAACTTGGTGTAAATAGGCCCTTATCTGTCCTCTCTGCCCTCCCTTCCATTATCTTCCAGCAACTGTTCACTGCTTCTCACCTCTTGCATTTCTTTCACAAAGGAGTTGTACCCCCCATGCCTATTAAGGTCCATTCACACGTCTGCAAATTGCGGATCCGCTAAACAAGGACACCGGCCATGTGTGTTCCACATTTTGTGGACCACACGTGGCCGGCACTATGATAGAAATGCCTTTTCTTGTCCGTGGCTGCGGACAAGAATAGGACATACCCTTTTTTTTGCGGGGCCGCAGAAAGAAAGTGCGGATGCGTACAGCATATGGTGTGCTGTCCGTATCTTTTGCGGCCCTATTGAAAATGAATGGGTCCGCACCCCTTCTGCAAAATTGTGGAACGGATGTGATCGTGTGAATGGACCCTTAATCTGCTTGTTTCACCTGGGTAAATGTATTATTCTACCAGAAGTCTTTAGAGATCATAACCTATACTAGATCGTATCACATTTTAATAAGTAATCTGTGTCTGACTGTAAATACTAACTGGGTATGCTTTAGTCTCAAAACCAGTGACTATTAATTCTCTTTTACCCATGTTTCCCAGATCATCATGGTCCGGCTGCAAAGAGTGACATTTTTGGCTCTTCATAATTACCTTGGTTTGACTACAGAGCTGTTCAACTCGGTGAGTAGCCCCTTAGGGCTGATTCACATGAGCAGATGCCGTGTGTGTCATCTGCAGCGTGAATGACAGCCAAGCCCCATTCCGGACAGCAGAGACACGGAGCATTAACATGATTAATAATCCTCCGTCTCGCTCTCTGATCTTTTTACTACAAAATCACAGTGAGATAAAGTTGTCACTGTGATTTTGTAGTTAAAAGGTCACAGAGAGGCACGGAGCATTATAAATCATGTTAATGCTCCGTGTCTCTGCTGTCCAGTGCGGGTCTTGGCTGTCATTCACACTGCGGATGACACGCACAGCATCCGCTCGTGTGAAAGAGCCCAGAGATGCCAGGACAGTGCTCTCTGCTCTTTACAAGTATGGAAGAAGGGAATAAGGTACAGCGCCACCCTACATCAGAATAATAGACATTGTATGATGTCCTCTCCTCACAGCTACAAACCACAAGGGAGATTAGAGAGCACCAAGAGTATATATACACATACTGATAGACTAAGGGCACCTAGTGTGTGTGTTGTTTTGTTTTTTGAAACCTTCCACCAGACAAAAGCAAGCAAACTTGATTTCAACCATAACGATAGTTTTCCAGGTGTTTTTTTATTTTTATTTTATTATAAAGGGTTGGATGAGGTATTTCCAAATTTGTCCCATGCCAGTAAATTCTATAAAATAAAAAATATTCCTACATGGCCATGTGGCAACTGTTTTTGTAACAGCCGGCACACAGACGTTTTTTGAACTAATTAAAGGCAGTGGGGCTAGTCACATGGCCGCTTTTCTAAGAGCCAGTGAATGACGACTGTCCAAAAGTAGGACCCCATTGAAATCAGTGAGACTGTTTACAATGGCCATTTAGACAGGAATGCGCCTATCGGGGCAACCAGTAAGGGCATTCTTTATACTGGGGGGCACTAATGGGGGCGTTAGAAATACTTGGGGTCACTAATGGGGCATTAATAATACTGGTGGGCACTAACGGGCAATAAATCGTACTGGAGACGTTATGTATACTAAGACACAGCAGGGGTTGGGATAAATTATTTTTTTTGAATTAATACGTTTTTAATGATGGTTGAAAAAAGGCCATGAAAAATGGACGGACATTTATTTTTATTTTTTTCTTGTTGTGTGAATGTAACCTTAAAAGTCCTGTTTTGAACAGACCTTTGTGTGCCTGATTGATCCAGACTTCAGGTATGATTTACCACCTCTTCTCTCTCGTAGTTGAAATTAATGGAGCAAATCTAGTCGTCCTATCTACTGTCTCTGTCTCACTTTTCTGCAAATTCGTCCCTCGCCGGCTCTAAAAATGAACAAACAGCCAATTAGAGCTCCACAAATAGACATGGTGTCTGGCCGAACATATGTTCGCAAATTCCTCCATATCTCCATCCTAGCTAATGAGCAAATTCTTGGGATTTCTAGATCAATTGTGTTGTGCTCCTTCTGCTTCACACCTCGTCTCTGAATCGGTTTGTCTCATTTTTGTGTTTTTGTTTGATCTTTTAGTTTTCTTATGCCTTGCACATTTTGTAGCCTTCAGTTCAGGACAGTTCTTGATCTAAACTGAGGCAATGATGCTGGGGGTGAGGGTTTAAAATCTTCCCTTACCCCTGTAAGCGATTATAGTTTCACTACCGCTTATAAAGGAAGCATTCCCAATAACATTGCTCAGGGAGTGGACTGTTGGCCTAGATGAGCTCTTGGCCGACAGCTATCTCCATGTATTGGCAGCATGGCGCTTTCACAGTACAGTGCTGCCCAGAAAATGTTATTATAATGGGGAAGAGGGGGCTTATGCCGGACAGCCAGCCGTAGGTCTGTTGTGCACACAATTAAGCAAAGGCGACTACCGGTAGTTACTGTCACTTTAATTGAAACAACTCAGCAAACTTTTGTAATCCTATTAATGTGCATTTAATTTGTTCAACAGGAGAGCCAGGCCATTCCTTTATTGTCAGTAGCCAGCCTGACCTCAAGCACTGGAAACGCTAAGAGCGTCAGAAGACCGATGAACAGTATGTCTATTGAAGAGGACCACTTGGATCGGACTGAGAAGCCTGCTGAGTTCCAGCCAGATCAGGATCCAGGGATTCTGGGTGCGTCTGTGAATCCGTTATGATGCTATAGTGGCTTATAATAATCGATTAAAGGGCTTTTCCAGAACTTCGATATTAAAGGCCTGTCGTCAGTCTAGGTCCTTAATATCCTATCGTCAGGGGTCTGACACCCGCTACCCTCCATCGATCAACTGTTTGAAGAGCGCTGCATCCAGTGATGTCATGTTCTCCAGTCACATGTCCTAGACACCCTGACACTCACTAGAGCGCTATGGCCTGCTCAAACAGCTGATCAGAGGGGGTGTCGGGTGTTTGATCCCAAGATCTGATATTGATGACCTATCCAGAGGAGAGGTCATAAGTATCATGATCTTAGATAACCCCTTTAATCCACAACATTAACATGCGTGTAAATACATGCGCTGCATTGCTATACTGTATCTTGTTACAGTCAGTTTTCATTGCAACATAAAGAACAATAGCAAATCAGTCACCTACCGAACATGCTGTGTTTAACTGCAAAATGTCAGTAGGGTGTCCTGTTATCCCATTCAGGATAGTGAAACATCTAGCCACCTTTTGTAGGTTAGGCCCGATGTGTGTTGCCTGTAGTAGGATGATCCTGTCACAGAGTGGCGCTGCAGCTCTTTGGGCCACTTGTTAGTCTATCGTATTACACAAGAGGATGAGAAACAACGACGAGTGCTGGTGTAAAGGATCTGGAGCCTTTTACATGTCTCCGATTTCTGATTGATTTTATGTTGCAGTAACATATTCTGTAGGTCTGCACACTTGCACATGTCCCTACCCAGGGGGCTCACATTCTGGTTTCCGTAACTTAAAGGGAATGTTTCATCAGAAAATGACCTACTGCTTAAATGATGTTTTTATCTGGCCCATAGTTTTTTTTCTTTTTCCATGTCATTCTACAGTATGGAAAAATATTCCTATTTTCACACTGGCCACAGGATTCACCATTTGCAATAAATGATGGTCACAGCTTAGGCTACTTTCACATTAGCATTTTCAATTCCGCTATTGAGATCCGTCATAGGATCTCAATAGCGGAAGAAAACGCTTCAGTTTTGTCCCCATTCATTGTCTATGGGGACAAAACTGAACGAAACGGAATGCCCCAAAATACATTCCGTTCCATTTGGTTGCGTCCCCATCGCAGACAGAAAAACGCTGCAAGCATAGTGCCGGAGGTTAGCCATCACTGGGATAGGTAATCAATATGGTGGGGGTCCAACTCCAGCACCGCCGCCTGTCAGCTGTCTGAAGAGACTGCGGAGCTCCGGTGAGTGCAGCGGCCTTTTCACAGCTTACCAAGCACAGCGCCGTCCACTGTATTGCAGCTCAGCCCCATTCACTTGATGTCACATGGCCTAGGAGGAGGCCCGGCACTAGTCTCTTCAGACACCTGAATGGCGGGAGTGCCAGGAGTTGTAAGGATAGGCAGTCAATATAAAAATCCTGGACAACCAAGATCGATGGTGCCGAGTTTCTTACATCTGGAGAGTGCCTCCTGAGCAACACTCTCTCAGCAATGTTTGCAGCTTGTTAAATTGTAGCAGCGTGACTACAGGTGTCCGCGAAGATGTTGTAAGTGTGACATGAGCAGATATTAATAGAACCACAATGATCATGTGTAACACTGCGTTATCAGCGTGATCGCAAGGCGTGCAGCAGTATGACAGGAGACAATGAGGCCAGGGCGCTGTTTTTATTTTTATTTTTTATAAATGTAAACTCCGTTAGGCTACTTTCACACTAGCGTTCGATCGGATCCGTTCTGAACGGATCCGATCATAATAATGCAGACGGAGGCTCCGTTCAGAACGGATCCGTCTGCATTATATTTGCAAAAAAAAGCTAAGTGTGAAATTAGCCTGAGCGGATCCGTCCAGACTTTTACATTGAAAGTCAATGGGGGACGGATCCGCTTGAAGATTGAGCCATATTGTGGCATCTTCAAACGGATCCGTCCCCATTGACTTACTTTGTAAGTCTGGACGGATCCGCACGCCTCCGCACGGCCAGGCGGACACCCGAACGCTGCAAGCAGCGTTCAGGTGTCCGCCTGCTGAGCGGAGCGGAGGCTGAACGCCGCCAGACTGATGCAGTCTGAGCGGATCCGCATCCATTCAGACTGCATCAGGGCTGGACGGAAGCGTTCGGGTCCGCTCGTGAGCCCCTTCAAACGGAGCTCACGAGCGGACAGCCGAACGCTAGTGTGAAACTAGCCTTATATGTTATGTCTGGTAAGTGTGAGAAACAACACAAACACAACCTAGCACTGCCCTTTCACCTTTTCGGCCTCTTTCACATGTCAGAGGTGTGCTGTCTGTGGTCTCCACTCTTGCGTATCCATTGACATACTGTGTGTAGTGGGGTTCTTGGAATTGCAAAGAATAAATGCAAACAATGTGCAAGAAAGTTCATTTTTCTAATGTAGTGAGCAATACATATAACCACAGAACACCAGAAACAATTATCTTGCAGCAGAGAAAAAAAGTTGGTGGCAAATTGTGAGCTTGTTAATGGTTATCTGAGGAGCGTTCTGCCACGATGAATGCACGAGGCACGGAAATCATGAAGATCTGCTGCTGGCAGCTCTCTTTGCAGTTGCTGACCAATGACATCCCAGATGTGCTTGATTGAAGACAAGTCCGGAGACACTGCAGGCCATGGTAGCAGGTTTAGACCATGCAGGCTGCTCACAGTAGCACGAGCAACATGCGGCCTAGCGTTATCCTGTTGAGAAACAGCTCCTGGGACTTTTTGAAGAAATCACCAGACCACTGGTTCCACAATCAAATCAATGGAATGCCAAGCTGTTAGTACCTGAAATGAAGACTAAAGTGGTCCTGCTGCCATACATTGTGCCACCCCCACCCCACCCCACCCCATAATCCTGGGAGTTGGAGCGGTGTGATATTCCCTTGTGAAGGCCTCTTCAATACACTGCTCACGTTGTCTCCAGATTAATCTCTGGCTATTACTGTGTCGGAAAGAAAAGTGAGACTCCTCGCCAAAGAGGATAGACCTCCATTCCAGCCTCCGTTACCATCTTGCCATGATAGCTTTTAAAAGCAGTGTCATAAGACCAATAGAACCTGTGTTGCCCAATGTTGTACAGATGCCTTCTGATGATTTGTGTAGATGCTGTTTGCCGCCCTAGGCTTAGGATGTGACAGTTTAACTTGCAGTACAGAATGGATCACTACAAGCCATTCTTCTAATCAGACGATCTGTCCGGGCAGAGGTTCTCCTCTCTGCACCTCTTGCTGTTACGTCATTGTTCTCCCAACCACTGGGACACACAGCTTAGAACCGTGCTGACATCTCGGCCTAGGAACGTAGTCATCTGCCAGAGTGATAGACCAAGTCCTCTCAGTTCAAGGATTTTGTCCCTCTCAGTTTGTCATAGGAGACGATAACCGGCTTGTCCTTCCTGGTGTTGCAATTTCAGTGTTGAGGAGTGTAAATTAGATCAAGTGATCCAAGTCCATCGCATTACATTGATCCAGGTACGTCCCTCCTGTTGCGGCGTTCTGCTAATATCGTTTCATACCTTTTCCCTCTAGATCCTAGCAACTTTACAGCATCTGACGGTCCGAGCACAGGTCATTGTAGAAGTTGCTCTACTTCCAGCCTTGGCGAAATCCCAGGTAAAGGAATAGCTGACTTAAAAAAATAAATAAAATAAAAATTCTGGTGGTCATTGTATGTAGAACCAATTAAAAGCATGAAGTCGTTGACGAGACTTTCTTATTCCTCGTTCATTTTGCCTCTGCGATGCTTTTGGCAGCAATGATAAAGAAAAGCTTTAGTAGCAAAGTTTTAGTTTGCTGCTTTTATTGCTAATTCCTAAAGCCTTATTCACAGAAGGTTTGGTCAAAATTTTAATCCAAAACCAGGATCGGGTCCTTAAACACTCAGCCCCTGTTTCTCCTCACTGCACAATCACAGGAGAAGTTTGAATGGAAAAATGACGGAGCATGTGCTCGCTCCATTCAAAGATTATGGAACAGATCCTGAGGATAGGTGACTCGTGTGTTTTGTGGGACAATTCCTTAAAGAGGTTTTCCAAGATTTTTACACTAATGACCTGTCCTTTTGGACATGCACAGCGCCATACATAGTATAGTGGCCGTGCTTGGTATCGCACTCAGCCCCATTCACTTGAAAGGGGCTGAGCTGCTCCTAGGCCGTGTGACACATGAACGTGTCGTCATTCGGCCTAGGAAAACCAGAGAGAAGGCCTTAGGACTCACAGGATTGGCGGTGCCTTCTCAAACAGCTGATCGGCGGGCATCCTGGGTATCGGACCACCACCAGTCAGATACTGATGGCCTATCCAGAGGATAAAAATCTCAGAAATCCCCTTTAAATGTTTATTTCTTATGCCCTATAAATATTCCATATATTCTTCCACATATGCAGTCTTGCTCTTCTCTCTGGTGTCCATCACTTTAACATAGGCGCGTCCTGTGTGTAGTCTTGTGTGCTTGAGATGACTGTATGCATGGTAAGGCTTCAGCCATTTGTAAGTAGAAATGGTTGCAGTCTCCTGGCAGACATGCGTTTTGCTCCTTCCATCCAGGCCCGAGTTCCCTTCCCCCGCCAGCATGATCTGTGATGTAAATGATTTTACTTCCTCCAACCCCCCCAACAATTAATTGGAAAGCAGATGATTTTTCCCCCCCCATCTCCTACTGTTCCTCCTCCCGAGAAGCCCCTATTTATATCTCCTCGTGTTAGATTAATTAGCACTTCTGTGGCATTCAGCATGTGAGCGGCGTGCTCCGCGGTAACAGCTTAGCTTTAAAACCATGAAAGAAGTTTTCTTTGGCAGCCTTGTGCATGTACGTCTTGTGTAGCTCCTGCTTATGAAAGGAGAACCGCCGGTTCATGGAGTATTAATTACATTTTCCCCTTCTACGCAATGGTGCAAGGGCATGCTGACTTTTAAACAACAAGTCTGCAGTCTAAAAGCAACTACCAAATCATAGCATCGGGCCTTTCTGCAAGAAAGCCTGGTATGGAACTTCTTTCATCCCCATTGTGTAATCTGCAAAGTTTGGGTTAAGCAAGAAAAGCATTCGAAATAGCTGAATTGGGGGGGAAGGGGGGGGGGCCTTAAAATTTTCAACGTTTGGACAGTCCCTATATGTTTTAAAGGGTTATATCCATCTCTTTAATTGGTGGCGTATCGCTATAATATTGTGACCAATGTCAGATAGGTGCTCCTATTTCCAGAAAACCCCCCTCCCAAAGTGAAGGAGAGTGCATTACACAACAGCGACATGCTTTCCATTCATTTCTATGTCAGTTCAGAAAAAAGCCGCGTGAGCATGCTCAGCTTTTTTTTTTTTTGGGGGGGGGGGGGGGGGTGTCCCATAGAAGTGAATGGAGAGTGCACTGCGCATGCACGACCACCTCTCCATTCATCTCTTGGACTGCTGGAAATAGCTGAGCCCGGTGCTTGTCTATTTTTGGGATTCCCATAGCGGAGAATAGACGGTGGCTGCGCTTGTGTAGTGCGCTCTTCTTTGATTTAGGGGCAGTCCGTTCTGGAGATAGGAGCGGGTCCCAGAGGTGGGACACACACCTGTCTGGTGGTATTTGCCACCAATATTTGAAATGGGAATACTTGCAGTGCGGCCTGGCCACAGAAGCCGCATGCGAATCGCCTCTAATTGTTCACATGCCAAGTACAGGGACAGACAACATTTAGCAGTAATTTGGGTGCAGATCCTGTGGAAGGGTCGCCGAGAGGAGAAGAGTGGGCCGCCTGGGCAATGCTTGGATTAACCTTCTTCCAGTGATGGAGCTGCTCTTGGCTCTTCACTAGGACTAATAAAAGGACCTGTAGCCCCCATATGGTCCCTGCATGTGTCCTGATAGCAGCTTTCTAGAGCAGACAAACCCTTTTTAGTGACCCTGTGGCCAGTGGTGGATCCAGAACCTCTGGTGTATAGCTATAGAGCCACTTACACCATCTGTCTCCCATCATCCTCTCAACATTATGAATGTGGACCCTTATTATTATATTGTTTATACATTTTTATTTGGTTCTAATTCACAAATAATAATTGCAGCATATCACGTATGATAATGTTTCCTGCCTTGATGCATATTTTTAACTTCTAGGAAGCCCAAAAGCTGCCAAATCGGACATGGACATGGCTTACGAGAGAGCACGTGTGAGCCTGACTCCTGACGACTTCCCTCCGAGCCCTGTCCTGAACAAGGTGGGCGCGTGCCGCAGTCAGCTCTTGTATTCTAGGGGCGTGAAGTGTAAATTGGGAGGCAGATTGAGCTGCTGCCTGCTTCTCTGCAGGCTTCTCATAATCGTCATGCAGGCCAGTCCTAACCTGTCCTCTCCTCATACAAAGATTCATAGATCAGCACTCGATGGTTTTCTGCAGATGGATGTAATGTGTCCACGAGTTCTCAGGGCACTTGTGTGGTTTTATAGGTTTATGTATTTTTTTCTTTCTGTTCATGCGTAGTTTAGTTTAATATACAAGGTCACCTTTTTTAATGTGTGTATTCCTTTCTTTGGCACATTTTGCTCCTGAATAGCATCTAATTTGTCTCCACGTAAGCTGAGCTTTAACCCCTTCTATCCTAGACCAGTTTTCCCCCTTCTGTCCAGGTCATTTTTTGCAAATCTGACATGTGTCACTTTATGTGGTAATAGCTTTGGAACACTTTTATTTATCCAAGCCATTCTGAGATTGTTTTCTCGTGACACATTGTTCTTCATGATAGTCATAAATTTGAGTCAATATATTTCACCTTTAGTTATGAAAAATCCCAAATTTGCAATCCCCCGGCTTCGGCTGTTACAGCGATGCCGGCGGATACAGAAGGGGCTCGGCTATCGGGGACTGCCGAGCCCCGCCAGTGATCGGCGGCGCAATGCTTCGTGGCTGCCCGATCACCATGACGTAATAGTACGTCAAAATGTGGCAAGTGACTTGCCGCCATGACGTACTATTACGTCATGTATCGGGAAGAGGTTAAAGGGTTTGTCCTTCTTGATGACTAATGTAAAGTGTGTTTTATATGGAACTTACCGATGCACCCCTTTTTAAATTTTTCTGCATCGTTTTAAGTATAGGTGAAGCCACGCCCTCTCTTCTCTATGTGGCAGTCCTGTCCATAGGATGCAGATAGAGGGACTTGTGACCAGACACGTCATTCAGCCTCCTCCATTGGAACACTGCGTCGGCCATCTGTGTGCGCAGGTCCTGAATATTGGGAATGTAGCACAGGCAAAGGCCTGATGCACACAATCTGCAAAACACAGAAGCCGCCCGTGTGCCTTCCGCAATTTGCGGAACGGAACAGGCGGCCCATTGTAGAAACTGACAAGAATAGGACATGTTATATATTTTTTTGCAGGGCCACGGAATGGAGCAACGGATGCGGACAGCACACGGAGTGCTGTCCGCATATTTTGCGGCCCCATTGAAGTGAATGGGTCCGTACCCGAGCCACAAAAACTGCAACGGTCGTGTGCATGAGGCCAAAGTGTGTGTTTAATGGAGGAGGCTCAGTGACAGATCTGGTCACATGCCTCCATCTGCAGCCATCTTCTAGACCAGAGGGAAGGTGGGCTGAGGGTTCACCAATATCGAGGGTGACGCAGGTTTTTGAGAAAGGGTACCATAGTAAGTATCACCTATTCAACCTAATACACATTTTTTGACAGGAGACATGGACGGCCTGTATGTTGTATATGGTGGCAAAATTTTAGGGTAACCATGAACTTACCGAGTCAACCCTTACATACAGTGTATTCTACGGGGTTGTGTTGTTAATTAACAGTATGTGTTATTTTCTATTTAGTTTATTCATTACTTTTCTAACCATCCTTATTATCATTATTATTTATTTTTAATCCTTATTAAATGCCGTAAAAATATTGCCATTGCATTTTTTTCAATCATTGAGCGAGACATGACCCTCCTGTTTTGTTCTGTATCCCCACAGCCTATCCTGAAGAAGTCAGTGACGGTGACAGAAACTCCATCAGCCGTCTATCATTACACAGCAGAGGATTTGTTGATCCCGGAGTTCAGTGTTAATAGACAACTGAATGCCATGTTTGAGGCCGCAAAAAAAGACTTGTCTACTCTTATAAATCTTGAGGTAAGTTCTTCAACTACATATTAAAGGGGTTCTCCTGGATTTACATGTTGATGACCCCCCTCCTCGCAGCTTACCAAGCACAGCACATCAATTGGATAGCGACCATGCTTGAATGGGACTGACCTGCGCCTAGCCCACGTGACCGATGAACGTGTCACTGGCCTCGGAAGATCTGGAAAGGGCTGCAGCCTCTTCAGACAGCTGTGTCGGGCCCTCGCCAATCTGATATTGATTAGCTATCCTGATATTGGTCATCAATATCAGAATCTCTGGAAAAGCCTTTAATCCTACTTAGAGGAGCTGTCGCCACTCCTTACTTGCCTTTTTTAATAGCTACATGCATCCCCATGTAATAATAATTCTGGAGCAGCTATTTTTATGATTCTATCTTGTACCATTCCTCTATTATTCCTACTAGAAGTTATGAATGAATTGCTAGTGGTCTGCAGTAAAGGTATAGGGGGGTATTAACCAGTTGGGGGGGGGGGTTGTCTCTGCACAGTCTCACTCTATCCAGTCAGTGCAGAACTGTTATTACATGGGGAATGTGTGAAGCTATTAAAACAGACATGTCAGGAGAGGGGAGAGGTCCTCTTTAAATCAATATCATGTGCAGGTCTCCTTGCTCACCAGCAGGTGGCGTTGTGCAGCTTTTTCTTGGAGCCCATAGGCAGAACACACTCTTCCTGTAGCTGATCAAATGTGATGGTCAGAGTTTAATTGGGAGCCACAGAGAGAATCGAAAAGAGGTTTTATACCCTGATCTGTAACATTATTAACAGAGATAAAAATCTTAATTGTTAACAAGCGTCTTTTACTATTGGATCACTAACTGGCTCGTTCAAAGTCTACATGCTAGAGCACCTGGCCATTAGCTTTTATTGCTAGTGCGTGCACGCATCACCGCAGGGGAAATGTAGTATTACACCGTGCTCATTGAGTTCCTTCAGTACAAGAGATCTCTCTGGTGACTGATTTTCCTAAGTAGAGAACTAATAAAAGCATGGCTGCACACCATTTCACATACAAACAATAGAACTGAGAAATGGGGATCATTCTAAATTAAAGTGGTATTATACCTACTATAAATGAAAAAATAGAAGCTCTTTGCGCACATTTTTAATCAAACGTGTGTCGGGCCATATACCAGGCGTCAAGGTGGCTTCCGCAGATGGGTACCTAACACTAACAGAACTGCCTCTCTTGTACTTACCTAAGCCTACAATATTCGGGGCAGTGTAGGAACCAGCTACATTTATACTCTGCTCAGTAGTCCCAGGCAGGTGGCAGTACTTATGTAGCTGGTTCCTACACTGCCCTGAATATTGTAGGCTTAAGTCCAAGAGAGGCAGTTCTGTTAGTGTTAGGGACCTATCTGTGGAAGCCACCTTGACGCCTGGTATATGGCCCGACACATGTTTGATTAAAAATGTGCGCAAAGAGCTTGTATTTTTTTCATTGATAGTAGGTATATTAACACTTTATTTAGAATGATCCCCATTTCTCAGTTCTATTGTTTGCATGTGAAATGGTGTGCAGCCATGCTTTTAATAGTTCTCTGTATGCTTGCTTTATGGATATGCACCTGTGGCCATGAATGTGCTGGTCTAAATTTTCTTGTAGTGATTTTCCTAAGTGTAAGGCCTCATGCAGACAAGCAGTATACCGTGCATCGCAAAACCTTTCCCCAAATTCAGTCCTTCTAGGGGAGATCTTTTCTAATATGTAACTTGCAGTTGAACGTGCTGCCCTTCTTTTTTTTTTTTTTTTTTTTTTTTTTTATATATACATACAGTTACAATCGTATTTTGGTCGAGTAGTGTGCATGGCCTCATTAAAATGCAGCTTGTATGCATGAGGCCTAATAGACGCTGGAATTAGGATTTAATTATGTGGGTGTATTGGGGCTATAGGTCGGCTCATGCATATGTAGTATGACATATAGACTGTATGCTCGGTGCTGACTGTATGACTGACTGAGGAAGGACCGTGGACCTGATTAATGATCACACATTTCTGAAGCACTTCAAGCAGACAGGTCAATACTTATTGACTGAGAGACCGTGCTTGGTACATGACGATGGCATGATGGCATGTGTTGTATGATCCATTATAACCTATCGATCTATAAACAAGCGACTCGCCGCGCATCAGACACAACAATGTGAGCAGTCGCCCCTGTGGCTGCCGCCATCATGAATGCCCCAGGACCTCATTTTGACAGTATTTCTATGTCATTGAAAGTACTGAGACTGTGAGTAGAGGGATTCAGACATAAAAAAATAAATAAAAAAATGTTACGTGACACCTCACTATGGACAAAGAACGTCTGCCTACAGTGAGCGCACCCATGATATTACATGGCTAGTGATTGGTTGGAGACTAGCAGCAAAACAATTCTCACTTTAATATTGCAAAGTTGCAGATTCCTGAAACTACTAACACAAGCCGCTTCAGGGAGTGAAGTAAGGCCCCGTTCACACCTCTGTCAAGCAGATCCGGCAGCTGTGCCAGAGGAGAACATCCTGAGAGATTTCACCGGATCTGGTTTTGTCGGATTCTCTAGTTCACCTTCAGATCTCCATTGACTCTAATGAGGTCTGGTGGTAATCCCGCCACTTTTTCCGGCATGAATGCTGTGTTTCGGCCAGACAAAAACAGTTGCATGCAATGTTTTTTTGTCCGGCTGACAGTTGACATTTGTGCTGGATATGGCATCGCGTGACCCCCAAATAGAAGCTGTCTAAGGAGGTCAACATTTAACAGGAGTAAATGTAATAGTTGCTTTTATTGCCGATCTGAATTAAATGGTTGAAAAAAAGTTGGGAAAACCCCTTTCACATGTGCGCCATTTTTTAGTGCAGTCCGTGTATGCATAAGATGGCACGAAGACGGGGAACTGAACATGTCGTCTTTCAGCATGCGACCTCCTAATAAATTTAGTGACTGCACAGAAGGAGTCAGAGACACAGGTAGGTCTCATCGTCTTGATCTCACTGGAGTTGGGATCAGATTGAGTTTGTTTGATAGAGAAGGAACGGCGTGAGGCCTAATGTGGTGTCTGCCGCACTGAATCTCCGTGGAGGAGCGAGTATGAACTCATCCAGGCCCCCTCTGAATGCCGTGGAACCAGAAGTCCCAGCTCATCCGCTGAACTAGCATTTACAGATGGAGCCATGTTAACGACTATATAAGAATGTGACCAAACAACGAACTACAACCTCTTCCCCCCCCCAGAGCATTGTCATCTCCATCTATACACCCATCCTGGCAGGACATTTGTACGGGGCACCATTGCTGTGCTGCAGGGCTCACTCCCAGGTGCTGCGTTGTATTACTTCTGTGCCATCTGCAGATTGCCTCGTCTCATCGTAAATGCTGCAGGCATCTCTAGCGTTGTTTAACCCTTTGGGATTCTGCTTGTTGAGCACTGGCCTTAATTAGTGTTTAGGGCAATGTACCTATTAAACTAATCTATTCGGGAATCCTTATTCTCCGCTCTATCATGGTGCGCCTTTGTAATAATCTTGCACTGCACGCTTGGCTCTGCTACGTAAGAGAAGCATGCCACCTTTTTGCAGGCCGGGCAGCTCTTCTCGTATCATCTTGTACTCTCATCGGGATTGCGATTTGGCTCGCTCCTACTGCGAGTCCGTTTGTAGCCTTGTAATTCAGTAGCTCAAGCTGCTCATTACATGTGTCTGGGATGCAGGCTACCGAGGTGACAGACGCTGCGCACTTGTGGGATGTTATTGAAATGAATGGTTGTGATCTGCGCGGAGAGCTATAATCAACATAATGCTACACGGCAAATAACAGAAATCTGCAAATTGACTCCATGTGCTCTGTAATATGCAGTGATGGGGGGGCAGCTATGAGAGTCCTTTGTACTGACAAGTGGCTTCATGAGTTTCCTTCTAATATAATGAGGGCGTTCAACTCTGCTGTGTTTTAGCTGGAATTAGAGAAGCAGCCTTTTGCTGTCCATACAGGGGCTGATTTCAGCCCTGGGGGACCACTGATGGATGATATAACAAACCAGTCAGGTTGTAAAGGGCCTTGTACACATGCGGGGAATGAGCTGGAAGTGTCTGTCAGCTGATTGGGGGGGGGGTTTGGACATTCACGATCATCGGTCTTTGTAACACTGACAGATTTTCTACCCATAATCAGCGTTGAGGCGACTAGTGCTCATTAATATTTTCATTTTACATAAGGGGTGAATGAGCCTTCATTGATATGATCACTCCTTCCCCCTACTTTATATTGCAGCACATCCTGCTGACCACCAATGATATTTTTTTATTAATTTTTTTTTATTTTTTTTGGGGGGGGGGGTTCACAATAAGCAATTGTTCTGCTCACTTTGATTATCAGCCTGGGTAAAAGCTGGGTATCAACTCTTACAGCAGCTCTGCTTGTATTCTATTCATGCACCAGTAGGCTCAGGATGAACTAATGCTCACTTATGATGGAGGACTGCACGGTAAGAGATTGTAGAAAAGAGTATTAGAATAGAATTTGTTTATACTGAAATACACCTATATTAGGCGTACTTCAGGCGCAGACTAACCGCTGCGCCGCAAGCTGCGACTTCTCCCCACTCACGCCAGGTCTAAAAGAGTGGGTGTGGCGGAAGGTGGACGGGCCGGCAGTTTTTTATAGATAAAATCTACATTAAAAGCTCAGGATATATATATGCACTCCATTACTGGCATTTCACCGATCATGTAATGCAGCCTCAGATATGCAGGTTTAAAGGGAACCTGTCACTGGGATTTTGTGTATAGAGCTGAGGACATGGGTTGCTAGATGGCCGCTAGCACATCCGCAATACCCAGTCCCCATAGCTCTGTGTGCTTTTATTGTGGAAAAAAACAGATTTGATAAATATGCAAATTAACCTGAGAGGAGTCCTGTCCCTGACTCATCTCACATACAGGACTTATCTCAGGGTAATTTGCATATGTATCAAATTTTTTTTTTTTTACACAATAAAAGCACACAGAGCTATGGGGACTGGATATTGCAGATGTGCTAGCGGCCATCTAGCAACCTATGTCCTCAGCTCTATACACAAAATCCCGGTGACAGGTTCCCTTTAATTCTTCTGGTTCTCATTGGAAACAGTCAGCAAGCTTGTTATCAGACCTTGTTGTAGCCATTTGGTGGACCTCCTATAAGGGCCCATCGATTTTAGAAGTTACATGATACAGTGTCGACTAATGAGATTGGCGGACGTGTTTAGGCAGGGCACTGGTCCATACACGGAGTGCCCCTGTCACGCCTGTGTGTGAGGGAGACACCACACTGGACAAAGAAGGAGAGGGAACCAGGCCTGAGAGCAAGGGAAGAAAGAAGGACACCTCCTACTTAAATCCCTAGTCACAATCCTGACTGACTATCAGTATGAACAGACCCCAAAGGTAGGTGTGTTCATACGCAGGAGTACCTAGAGTCCTAACTCGCCCTATAAGACCCTGGCGGTAGTGACAGGACTAAGACTACCTGTTCCTCCAGAAAAGAAGTCTCCCTCAGGCCTACAACAAAGGGCAGGAGAAAAACAACACACAGATACACCAAAACAAAATGCAAAAGGGAAAGCAAACACTTAACTTTCCAGTAGCTATGGCAGCAATAGGAACTCAGCTGAGAACCAAACACCAGCAGACCACAGATACCGCTGAAGCTATAAACCGCACAGCATTGTGGGAGAAGCAACTATAAATAAGGAAAGCTAAAAGACCACAATAGCAACACCTGGAGGTTAGAGGGGTGGCCAGTATCAGAAACAAGACAGGCGTCTATTGATCCACAAGGAAACCTGTCAGATCGTGTTGCCACAGATCTCGTGTCTGTGTGTCTCACAGATCTTCTGTCACCCTCTGTGGCAGGGACGTCCATATGTCTCGGGACGTCCGTGACAGCCCCGGTACATGTGTGCTCTGGTGATGAGGCCCATGTTCTTCCACGCTCTGTGATTATCGTCTGTCATTTCCTATAATGCCGCCTGTTACAATGTGTTGTTTCTGCAGGATGCGGATGCATTGTGCCTCTGTCTGTATTAATACAGTTTGTACCTGTTACCATGGTTCCCATTATTATGTGATACGAGGAAAGTTCCTGGAAATATGTTATACCTCTTCTCTTCCTGTCACATAGTGGGCCGGTTCAGGTTTCTTTGTAAGTATATTTGACATTCTGCAAAAATGTGGAAACTTTGCAAATACTTTTTCTCACTTCTCTTCTGCTGTTTTACTATGTCAGGCAGAAAGCAAAAGTTGAGAATCTCCTGTAGAGCAATGCATTGTGGGAGCTCAGGTGACAGTCACACAGCGAGAGCTGCAGGGTCATATGGCTGTCTGCAGAAGTCGGGATGGAACCAAATATATGTGCTTAGTGTGGGAACGGAGAAGAAAATGTCATTTAAAGGCTATGGACACCTTTGGGACAATTTTTATTTTTTTATGCTTGCAGTTTACTCATTTTGGGTTAAAAATTAGGGATGAGCGAATCAACTTCGGATGAAACATCCGAAGTCGATTCGCATAAAACTTCGTTCCAAGACTGTACGGATCAGGAGTTCCGTACAGTATTAGAATGTATTGGCTCCGATGAGCTGAAGTTACTGCTTTGCGATGTCTCGTGAGACTTCGGGTAATAACTTCATAAATTATTTGTACTGTAAAAAAAACATATCCTGAACCTGGGTTCGGTTCCAAGGTACCACTTGGAACCGAACCAGAGTTTGGGAAATGTTTTTTTACAGTACAAATTAATTTATGAAGTTATTACCCGAAGTCTCGCGCAGGGCTGTGGAGTCGGAGTAGGAGGCAATTTTGGGTACCTGGAGTCGGCAAAAAATTAACCGACTCAGACTCCTACTAGATTTAAATTAGAATAAATAAAAAAAAGCAAGTTTAAATGTCCCAATTCACAAAAAGTTATAATTACCGTATTTTTCGCCCATAAGACACACCTAGGTTTTTGAGAAGGAAAATAAGAAGAAAATAATTTTGAACCAAAAGGTGTGCTTTTGTTGGGATTTGAACTAATGGTAGTCTGTGGATGGCACTGTTATGGGGGCATCTGTGGATGGCACTGTTATGGGGGCATCTGTGGATGGCACTGTTATGGGGCCATCTGTGGATGGCACTGTTATGGGGCCATCTGTGGATGGCACTGTTATGGGGCCATCTGTGGATGGCACTGTTATGGGGCCATCTGTGGATGGCACTGTTATGGGGCCATCTGTGGATGGCACTGTTATGGGGCCATCTATGGGCACATATAGCATCTTATCTTATGTGTCATCCACAGATCACCCCCATAACAGTATCCCTGTGTAGTGAATGGGGGCCGGAATTTGTTTCTGTAATGGCAGCGGGGCCCGGTGCCTGCTTCATTCATAAAGTGGGTGGAGCAGGCGCGCGACGCAGTGAGCTACGCTACGAGTGCCCACCCAGCAGACTGACTGCCAAGAAGTTAGTAGTAAGTAGTACAGCGCTAGATTTAAGATGATTGGATTACTTTAACAATACCCACAAGTTAGATATGATTACCGTATACTACAGTGAGCGGGGCCCGGTGTAGTTGAATACAGTGACTGCACCGGGCCCCGCTGCCATTACAGAAACAGATGCCGGCCCCCAGCCCCTCCTCCCTCTCAGCCTATTCACCGGACGGTCGCAGCATTCGCCCCATAGGACGCACTGCTATTTTTCCCCCACTTTTGCGAAAAATACGGTACTTCTCTACTGTAAGAATAAAGGCCAATTCATGCAGTGCGTCACGTTACCGCAAAACGAACACGTTAAGTGACCATGAAGAAGCTTTTCACATGCTTCACTATACGGCACGCAACGCACAGTTAAGGAGCGGCAATACTTATACTTTCCATTGTGTTGCAGGGAACACAACCCCCATGGTTAACCTCGCCTCTCACTGATAACTGATTAAGTAAATATGTTTTTTGCAGGACTAGACACTTGTATAAGTGAAGGGAATGGATGGTCAATAGTTCAAGACTGAAGCTGTAAACCATTTGAAAAACTGCTGTCATTCAGCCAAGGCTATAAAAACTTGTAAACTCGATTGTTAGCCTAAACTTTAAACATGACTGTGGGATTCTACTGGGGAAATCATGTTTTACAATAAATGCCCCTTCCTGGATCCCCCCACTGCCCGATCTTCAGCAGAAGATCCGCACACAAAGGAGAAGGCAGCAGCTTCCTGGCCAGTAGTTCTGTGGTAATGACATGGATGCTGCCTTTCTTTCCTTCAAGGAATGTATAAAATACATTTGCATATTAAAGGGAACCTGTCACCCAAAAATCGCCTATTAAGCTGTTTACAGTACCTTATAGTGCTGTATAGTCGTTTCCTGATGCACTTTTTGTTAGTTTTGCAGCATGTATGCTCAGTCAGAAATCGATGTTATATTCAGCTGCTGCCCCGTGCTTCAAGTCAGGCTTGAAGTCACGGGGGCAGCGGCCTCGGCGTCTTACATGGCCCTCTCCCCGCCCCCTGCCTCTGTGACTGACAGCCGAAATCCGATTCCGGGACCGCGCTCAACGGCCGCATGCGCAGTAAAGGGCGGCAGGAGCGCGGTCCCGGCTGCCGCGCGTACTACGCGCCGTCTTACTTTCGCCGCACTGCGCATGCGCCCGACATCCTGTATCAAACGCGCCCGCGCCCGGCATCTGGGCGCGGGCGCGTTTGATACAGGATGTCGGGCGCATGCGCAGTGCGGCGAAAGTAAGACGGCGCGTAGTACGCGCGGCAGCCGGGACCGCGCTCCTGCCGCCCTTTACTGCGCATGCGGCCGTTGAGCGCGGTCCCGGAATCGGATTTCGGCTGTCAGTCACAGAGGCAGGGGGCGGGGAGAGGGCCATGTAAGACGCCGAGGCCGCTGCCCCCGTGACTTCAAGCCTGACTTGAAGCACGGGGCAGCAGCTGAATATAACATCGATTTCTGACTGAGCATACATGCTGCAAAACTAACAAAAAGTGCATCAGGAAACGACTATACAGCACTATAAGGTACTGTAAACAGCTTAATAGGCGATTTTTGGGTGACAGGTTCCCTTTAAATACAGAGGAGTCTGAGTCGGAAGTACCAAAAACGGAGTAGTCGGAGCATTTATGTACCGACTCCACAGCCCTGGTCTCGCGAGAAGGTGCAATAACAATACTTCAGCTCATCGGAGCTAATACATTCTAATACTGTACAGAGCTCCTGCTCCATACAGTATTGGAACAAAGTTTTATGCTGATCGACTTCGGATGTTTCATCTGAAGTTGATTCGCTCATCCCTATTAAATTTTTTTTATTTTTTTTGGTCTTTATTAAGGATTTTCTGCAGTTTTTCTGGTACATGCAATTAAAAATTTGTCTGTTTGCAGCTGACAACTCGTGTGAAGCCTTATCTCTTGTCTCCTGACCTCCTAAACACTTATTTAAGACATATTCTTATCAGTTTGATAAAAGTTTAGCTATAATGAGTGTTAGTGAGGTCGGGAGACGAGAGATAAGAGCTGCACATGAGCCGTCAGCTGATGGAACTGACAGTCTACAAACAGACTAATTTTCAATAAAGACCAGTTAAAAATTTTTATTTTTAGCCCATAATTAGTAAAAAAGCAATCATTAAAAAAAAATGCCCATAGGTGTCCATAGCCTTTTAAATGAAAGTTTGTGCAAGATAAGGTGAAGGCCGGTTCTCTGTAAAGTCTGACTCTTTAGGTAGAGGTCGGTTGGACGAGAGAGCGGTCTTTGGTCGGCTCAAGTGTTTGGATAATTTTTCCGTATAGATAATTTATGCGTTTGCCTGGTTATTTGCATATGTACTAATAACTATGGCTGTCAGGTGTCTTCATCTAATGCAGGCTGATCTTTCATCATTGCTGTGTAGATGAGTGATGATTGACAGGATAACGAAAGCGGTGTCTCTGATTGACATACGTGTCAGATAGGGAAAAGTGCTATAACTGACGGCAGGACCGCTCTGACCTCTCTGCAGAAGGCTCAAGTGTTTTCGGGATTTCAAGCTGTTTTTTCTCCTTCCATTTTTACGGTTTGATATGTGCTGCTGCTACATAACCTCCGGGCCTGTCCTGTAGTGAGAGTATCAGATCCTGAATCGGTAAAGGAGAAATACTTTCTGTTCGTCCTGTTGGAGCCTTCCCTCAGACGACTGCAGTATTTCCTCAAACCTCCAACAGAAGGCACCAGTCGGGTAAATGGGCCCCTATGGATATGTTGGTCATATACGCCAAAAGTAGGGCTGATGTGAGGTGAACTTTGCTGCCACAAGACTTGTCTAGTGGTGTCTTGCAGAAAGTGGATGATACCGGAGATCAGTAGCCTTTCCAAACTGCAAACCTAACACATCTGCTCCAAAAACTAATGAGCAGAAGTTGTAATATGTTCTGATTGATTACTGCTGGCCGCTATTAGACTTGTTATACATTTGTGTTTGCCGATCCAACAGGCTGTTCCTGCCGGATAAACCGGAACGCCATCCAGCCCCATTAACTATAACTGGGTCCAGCGGTGATCCGGCAAATTGTGCCGAGAATCAGCAGGACAAAGACCCCTGCACACGGCAGTGTGAAGCAAGCCTTAGACAAGGGCTCCTTACAGTTCACCGCAATCCATGATAAATTGCAAGATTATGGAGATCGCTCTGTGACTTCACTGTGACCAAGGCAATAAATCATGTGCGGCGTTGTGCATATGTTGAGGTTGGAGTCTTCCCGCTGTATTACCTGCAGTTGTACCGTTAGTAGCCGCGGCCTTTCTGTTCTCGGTAACCCGGGGGTTAATGTCTCCTGACAGCAGCGAGGGCATTGCTGCCGATCCTTTCCTGAACAGCTCCTTCATTATCTCGCTTATGAAATGAATCATGTAACAGATCCCCCAACTAAACCGAAATTGCCTCAAATAATTACAGCCCCATGCCGGATAATTATGTTAAAACAACACATCCCTTCATCTCCATGGCGGTGGCAGCCTCCCACATATACATGGCTGTCAGCGCCAGGCAGCACTGCTTATTATCCCCTAAATATATCCGAACCCCAGTGTGCGCCTCTCTTCTCCGTCCCATCCCAGTTTGTGTCTCTTGGATTTTTACATGTTTTAAGATTTCCATGGGTTGGAAAGATTCTGCCCGAGTGGTGCTGGGCAAAGCCGGACGTGGACACAAGAAGGATATCTGCAAGTATGAGTCCATGCAGCTGTCACACCAGCTCATGGAGACCAGGACTGTGGGCCATACTGGGATAAACCTGCATGATGTGATTGTGTGAAGTCTCCTTTGTGTTGTGCTCTTCCTTGGCTCCTGTTCCTTATTAGCGCATTTCTCTTGCTATCTCTCCAGGACCCATCACTGTTGAACGGTCGGTTGACTCTCCACCAAGTCAAGGGCGGCACAGTCCTGTCCAGACAAGGGGACCAGGTAAAACACTTCTGAATCTCATTTTAATATTTGTCTATGACCTCATGCACACGATCAACACGGACCGCAAATTGCAGTACGCAATGCACGGGCACCGACCGTAGGGCCACCGGTTGAGGACGCGGACCCATTCACTTGAATGCGATCCGCATCCAACGGTCCGCACTGCAAAAAAGTAGTGCATGCACTACTTTTTTTTGCGGTGCAGAGGCACGGACAGAAACCCCACGGAGCACTCCATGGTGCTTCCATTGGGTTCCGTGCCTCTGTTCCGCTCCGACCTTCCAGATTGCGGACCTATTCAAGTGAATGGGTCTGCATCCGTGATGTGGGGTGCACACAGCCACAGTCGGGCAACGGCCGTGTGCATGAGGCCTAAAACATAAATGGAGGTTTGCTAATGGTCACGGTGCAGTACTTTCACCAGACCTGCCTTCTGAAGCTAGCTTGAGTAGAAAACCATGTCTGAGCTGGTATATCAACCATATTGCTCGTCACCGTGTGTTTCAAAGTTACCTTTTAATGTGGGAATTTCGTTTAATGGTTTTTGCCATTCAATTATTACCTGTAATGTAGTGGGCATTGGCCATGTTCCAGACAGATGATCGACGGGCGCTCCCCCATTGTTGCCGGCTTTTAATTTATATGTGTTCTGTCTATATATGTATTTTATCACTGCTTAGTAATTTTTTTATTTTTTTATTTTTTTAATTATTTTTTTTGTCACTAAAGCCTTGTTAAGCCTATTTGATTCCCGTATCTTAGAATTCACGGTAAAACACACAGAAAGCATGGTTAAGCCATCACATATAAAATCCTGGACAACCCCTTTAAGGCCAAACCAGGTAATACAGGTTGAGGATTTCATTATTTTTTATTTTTTTTATCATCCTATCTCCTGATTATACTCCATACGCACATCTTACTTAATGTCTCCCAGATGTGAGAGCCATTGCTGCATGGTGTCCTCTCTCTGCAGACTGAATGACAGGACAATGAGCAGCAAGACCCCAGGTTTGATTCAGGCCTTTTCTCAGGTTCAAAACTATCCAGCATTCAGTATTTTTTTTTTTATCATCCCTCCTACACAGGAGCATTCATTGTACACACCAGCACGCCTCGTCTCCACTACCTCCAGCTAATACGTCCATGTAACCTGGGGAAAAAAGACCTGGTAGATTCAGTGACTGTATGTACAGCCAGACCTGAGGGAACATGACTGCAGGCTGCAGTGTAGACTTGTATCCCGTTACTTCTTCCTTGTATCTGGTAAAATAATGAGTGCACCAAGACCCGTCATTATTAACTGATAAAGAGTAAAAGTAATTCACACAGAGACATTGAATACGGCTGGGAAATAATTATAAAAGGATGCAGCTCTGGGGTATAATACAGGATGTAACTCAGTATCAGTACAGGATAAGTAATGTATGTACACAGTGACTGCACCAGCAGAATAGTGAGTGCAGCTCTGGAGTATAATACAGGATGTAACTCAGGATCAGTACAGGATAAGTAATGTATGTACACAGTGACTGCACCAGCAGAATAGTGAGTGCAGCTCTGGAGTATAATACAGGATGTAACTCAGGATCAGCACAGGATAAGTAATGTATGTACACAGTGACTGCACCAGCAGAATAGTGAGTGCAGCTCTGGGGTATAATACAGCATGTAACTCAGGATCAGTACAGGATAAGTAATGTATGTACACAGTGACTGCACCAGCAGAATAGTGAGTGCAGCTCTGGGGGATAATACAGGATGTAACTCTGGATCAGTGTACTGTAAGTCTCAGCTCTTCATGTTTGTTATTTCTTTATGTAAAAATGAATTGGTTAGAGTTGTATATCTTTTTTTTATTTTATTTTTTTATGTAAAATGCTTCTAATGTGATCTGCAGTAGATATGGGGTTATTGCTCACATTTTCCAGCATACAGTTGCTATGGGATTTATTGCAGTTTCTTGGCATTATATCTTTTTGCCATCTGTGTGTATTGATCGATGTAAATTAATTTGCTGTGTCTAACACCACGAAAATGCAAATAGGGGAACATATCGTAGCTTTATGTAGATGTTCGATTAACCCTTTTCTCCATGTTCCTCATTAGGATGTCAGTATCCGGTTTGTCATCTCTGGACTCCTCCATGTTTACCAGAAGAAGATTGACCGCGAGGAAGAGACCTGCCTGTTCATCACCCATCCAGGGGAGCTGGTTGGACAGCTCGCTGTTTTGACGGGAGATCCCCTCATCTTCACCATTAAAGCCAACCGTGATTGCACTTTCCTGTCCATTTCCAAGTGCCATTTCTATGAGTAGGTGACCTCCTGCCTTGTTCCATTTACAATGTTTTTCATTCATTTTAGTCATGTGAGAAATTACTTTAACATATCGTAAGGTTCTGTTCACACTGCAGTCATAGACACTGCAGTCAACAGAGCCACAACTGGTGTGGAAGATTTGAATTCCAGTAGATCCCAATAACTAATAATAAGACCCAACTGGTGTCTGTCAGGGTTGTGGTGTTATTGACAACAAAAACAGCATTACATTCTACACTTGGCAAAAACGCAGAGATCCTAATGGAGAACTTAGTCATCACTGTGCACAGAGCCGAAGAGCTAGTTTCATGGAAACCTATTACCAGTCTGTACACAGATCGAGGGGTGCATGCAAGTTACTGAAAGCTTTGATTCTACAGCCTTGAGCTTGGGGTGACTTCTCCAAATTGACACCCCTGATCGATACCTATTGAAGGCCAAACTGTCCCATTTCACCAGGGTTAGCCTAC
The DNA here is from genome assembly GCF_014858855.1 of Bufo gargarizans. Classification (NCBI taxonomy): domain Eukaryota; kingdom Metazoa; phylum Chordata; class Amphibia; order Anura; family Bufonidae; genus Bufo; species Bufo gargarizans. The sequence continues at coordinate 190,128,152 of NC_058088.1, forward strand.
CTTCTAATGTGTATGGTGGCATCCCGACTGTCCCAAGACGACGGATGTCTGTGGTGAGAAAGGTCTCATGTGTTGGAGTTCAACATGACCAATCCTTTTGTAAGCTGCTTCCAGTGGCTTTCCCCCTTTTACAGTATATGCATGCTTAGCTGAGTATGCATTTATATAGGGGGATCGTTTGACAGATGTCTGAAGTATATGGCCGGCTTTATATCCTTTGTTTATTGGCCTGTTCTTTGAGAGGAACAATGAGGTTGTGCTGTGTGTGTATATAAAAGCCCCTTTACTCAGACGATTGAGCAGGTCATTATCAGGAACAAACAGTTCATTCCCGATAGTCGCCTAATCATAATTTGAAGAGAGCGGCATTTATGTGCGGCACCCCCCTCTGCTGCATGGTAATGAGCAATCGTTACTGCCCTATGCTAATTAATTGTTTCTAGGCAGCCGATTGCTCTTTGCACGGGAAGATCTGCTGCCCAGAAGTGATGCTTTTGGTGTCTGCTGCAGCATTTGCACCTTTACAGAAGGTAGTTATCAGGAATGAGTGCTCCTAGCAGCCCATGTAAAGGGGTCTTAGGAGATCCCATAGTATCTTTATGTTCTCCCGAAGCTCTTGGCTCCCAGAGGTATGAAGGTCCATACATTGGCTGCAACAGGAAGTTGCTGAAGTTGCAATTTTGGTGCAATGTGCCTCTTATAACAGTGACTTCCCGTTCACTTCAGTGGCACACTTGTGCAGCTTTCCTAAAAAAAAAATGGACGGGGAAAAGGCAGAACATGTCCCTGCATTAACCGGAGTGTAGATCTAGCCTGACAGTAGCAGTTTGCTGCAACCATTGTAGAACTACAAGTCAGAGAATGCCATGCAACATTACTGCTTGCCCGGCCTGGCCTGTAGCTGTGGACATATACCTCTTTGATATATTTCTCTGCTGTTGAACATGGCACTGGCTGAGACGGCTCTTTCCTTATGTTGGTGCTGTACATTTTACTTCTCTGGACACTGCCTGACTCGGTGTCTGTCCTCTCGCAATGTATAAAAGACGAGCTCAGGTCCGTCGGGTCGTTACATGTGACATAATGGGAGCAGAGCTTGTTATCTGTCTCCAGGCGTAATTCCCTGCTAATCAGCTGCAGGTACGTCTCCTCAGGGCTGCCCTAGATTTTGGTTCTTGAACTCTGTTTGCTGGTGAGAGCAGAGTTTGAGTTTTTCTCTCTGCGCATTTTTTTCATATTTCTAGCAAAACCTCATTTCCACCCTGTTAGCCCTTGTCTGACTTGGGACATAACTATGAAGAGTGACAGTTTTGGTTGATTTGGATTGAAATATATAGTATATATAGTAGGAGGGGAGAGATTTAATCAAGGTTGGGAAAAAAAAAACAGGGACATATCCACTGATCTGCTTATCAAGCCGAAATCAGATTTTTATTAGAAGATTTCACCAATTTCTGTAGGACCTGCTGACAATCTAATGCCTGGGATGACTGCCAGACAGCCATTAGGGTTCAGTGGCTGGATCTCTTCGCTTGTCCTAGAGATAAGCGGCACCAGACATATCTAACAGCCACTTACTGCCTTCCTTCTCTTAAAATAAAATCTGTGTTTTGCATTGATTGACTACCATTTCTAGTAATATTGATGTCAGTAGGAAAAAAAACTGGTAAAAAAAAATAAAAATAAACCCAAAATGATAGATAGTCTTAGCATGCTGTACTAAAAGACAGGCTAAGCTCTTTCTTGTCCGACAGCCCAAGATGGCGTAGGCTAAGGCTACTTTCACACTGGCGTTTTGGTTTCTGTTTGTGAGATCCGTTCAGGGCTCTCACAAGCGTCCAAAACGGATACATTTTGCCCATGATGCATTGTGAATGGAAAAGGATCCGCTCAGAATGCATCAGTTCGTCTCCATCCCGCTCGGGAGGCTGCTTGCAGCGTTTTGGTGTCCGTCTGACGAAACTGAGCCAAACGGATCCGTCCTGACACACATTGTAAGTCACTGACACAATTTGAGACAACTTGTTAAAAATAATACAAACTGATCTGTTCTGAATGGATGCAGACAATTGTGTTATCTGAACAGATGCGTTTGTGCAGGTCCATGATGGATCCGCACAAAACGCGAATGTGAAAGTAGCCGTAGGGTTAAGAAGCTGCCTCAAAAACTAATCCAGCGGGGTCTCTCGGGCTTCAACACGGAGAATTCAAAGCTTCTAGTCAGGTTCTGGCCATCGATGGCAGAGGACATCGTCTCGCTGATACTGTTGCAAAGCATGTGTTACTTAGGCGTAAAGCGGTGGTTGTGAGATGTGAAGGCGTCAACATTTCTGTCAACTTATACCGTAACAAACGTAAGTACCTTGCTTACCCGAGAGAACACATGAACACAAACCTGTGGGCCATACCACTTCAGAGCACCCAGCCGGATCTCCTGGAGAACTGTAGGAGGAATGCTTCCACACAAGACAGAGGACAGGCTGCTTTGGGAAGGCTGAAGGTCTTTGATGGTATCCCACCTCCCAATGACAAGAGGAAGCGTATGGTGGTCCCTGCTGCCCTGAAGATCGTGCGCTTGAAGCCAAGAAGAAAGTTTGCTTACCTTGCTCGCCTTGCCAAGTTGGCTGGAAGTACCAAGCTGTGACTGCCACTCTTGAAGAGAAAAGCAAGGCAAAGGCCAGTCTGTACTACAAGAAAAAGAAGCTGCTCATGAAACTGAAGAAGCAGGCAGAGAAGAATGTCGAAAGCAAAGTTCTAAAGTACACAAATGTTCTGAAGCAGTTTGGTATCCTCGTCTCAATATCCACACAGGTTTTGGAAATAAATATTTGAAGGGAAAAAAAAAGACTGGCCAAATGTCGACGTGCTCTCCAGGTTCTTCACGTTTTTTTTTTTTTTTTTCTTTGTGCTACTATGACAGTGGAACAATCCCATTTTACGGTAGGTTTTTGGGCACGAGTTTTAGTGCAGATTCTGTGCCGAAAACCTGTGCCCGCCATTGTTTTCAATGGGAGGCCGTGCTGCAGCTCATGTGGCTCAGGCTTTTTCACACCCGTTTTGTTCCATTCTTGGCGTGAATACTTTGCGGACCCCTCACAAAGCCATATTGGTAGCCTGCTCCAAGTTTAGTTCCATTCAATAGAGTTAAACCTAGAGCGGCCATTGCAGAAATCAGCTTTGCCGTGGGATACGCTAAGGATCTTGTTGCAGACAAAATCATCTTTGTGAACCTGCCCTTACTTTCTCTTCATGTTCTGTCGGTTGTTCTTGAAATAATGTTGGGATGTACAGCCAGCGTACTCACTAATCAACACAGACGTGGGCTGCATTATTCATGTGGGGGGCGCAACGAGAAACTAGGCCATGTTAACACAGGGAAGACTGTTATTTATGGCGGGATCCAGGTGCTCCTGCAGTCGAGGAGCAGTGGGATTATGTCATCACTGCTGCAAATACAGAAAACTAATTAAACCCCAGCAGAAGAGAACTCGGGGAGGATGAGAGTCATGGATTGGAAGCAGAAGTGGATATAAGGGTACGTTCACATCAGCTTTCAGTCCAGCCAGCACGGAAACAGCCTGCCATAGTATCTGGCATAGCCTGAATATGTCTGGAGCCACCAGATCCCCATTCAGAGATTCGGCATAAGTACCGGGATTCAGCCAGACAGATATCTCTGCATATGGCGGTTTTTGTCTGTCCGACAGGCGCCATTTATGCCAGAACAGGATGCCAGTTAACGCTAGTGTGAACCCAGTGTCCCTGTTGTGCTAAACCTTTCTGTGCTACAATTCCTAGGTTGGTGATCGCTCTCTATTGCTCCCTGTTATCAGCCACTTATGCTCTGACGTGACGGTCACAAATGACCAAATAATCTGAAACAGTTTAAGCAAGTAATCTCCCTGTTTTGTGTATGCAGCTCCCATGCAGACTTCACTCTGATCTACTGAATATATGTTAGAGGCAGAGCAGATAGAAAGAGTGCATGACTGCAAGATCTCACTACTCCCATAGTTATCAGGTCTGCAGGGGAGCGGTGTACATAAGGTTAGGACTATTTTCTGAATTCTGCTTCATTGTTTAGTTGCAATCTGATGCATCATTCACAGGAAGCGAGCAGCTTTCTTTCTGTCGTTGGTCCGTTGTACCTAGCCAGGACAGAAGCAGGGCCCACGTTGGGAGTAGTAGTCTTTTGAAAGCAAGAAAAGTATATATATATTTCTGTGCAAAATCTCTAAGCTTAACCTTATTAAACCATTTTATCATAGGAGTCACTTTGTCACAAGTGAGACCTTCTTGTTATCCTCGGCTGCCAGTCTTCATCTTTCGCCTCCTGCCCTTTTCCATTCCCATTGCAGTTAGTTGGCCTTGATTAGATCAGAAGACAGAGCGGGGCTAATCCTGTTAATCAGCGACACGGTGGTCTGCACAGCGATCGTGCTGACAAGTCGTGGGCAGCAATGCAATGTCCTGGGGTTAAATACTAGCTTTATGGAATATGCTCGTGAAGTAGGAGTAACTAGGTGCGCTCGGTATTATCATAGTCGAATTAGTAATTTCACTCCCTGTTCAGAGAATAAATCATCCTTATAATCATAATGCAGATGCTAATAGATATCCTATGGAAAAGTGGAGATCTTCCTGCATAACCTATAGTAAAGCTGGTCATACACAGATGAATCTCAGACAAACCTGCAGATTTCAGCAGGACCTGCTGTCCACCCTAATGGGTATGGGGTTGTCCTGACTCTACCCCGGCAGTAGATGTTGGGGGAAAAGAAGGGTTAAGCATGTTGGATTTTTATTATCCCAAGTTCTTACACGTGATAAGATGCTGCTAAGAGATGTCTCATGTGTATGTGGGGCTGTTGGCAGCTGTGAGGGTCATTCTTCCCTTAAAGGGATCGTCTCACGTCAGAAAAAGGCATTTATCGCGTAGAGCAGGCGGCCGCGATTTCCAGAACTCTAGCTGTTCTGAAACTACAACTCCCAGAATCCTCATTTTAATTCCATGGGAGTTACAAGAACAGCCAAGTAAGTGTGCATGCTGGGAGTAGTAGTTTTACAGCAGCTGGCATGCCGAAGATTGCTGATCCCTTATGTAGAGAAAGCCAATACAAGGCACTTACTAATGTATCGTGATTCTCTATATTGTCTCCTTTGCTGGCTGGATTAATTTTTCCATTGCATTATACACCACTCACATCCAGCGGTTGCAGCCACAGTGGATATAGGTGGCCAGGACAGGAGCTGCTGCGCATGCGCCTATGTGTGCTACCACGGTCTCAGCCGCCAGAGAGGCCGGTGCCTTTTCCTATAGTGTGCAAGCACGGCCACCTCTGATGGATTGCAGGGTGGTCGTAACCCCTAGATATGAGCAGTGCATCATGTGATGGAAAAATGAATGAGGCCAGCAAAGGAGGCAATATGGAATCACAATACGTTAGTAAGTGCCTTGTATTAACTTTCTCTGCATGATAAATGCTGAAGTTAGAGGACTCTAGAAGATTGCCAGAAGATCTGAGACAGACTTCTCAGCTTTTGATAGACATAACCTTTCCTCTTAATACAGCCATTACCTAAGTGTTGGTTCTTCACACCTGCCGGAGCTGCACATCAGATGACAAAAGCCTTCATGTATTCTGTGTTTGCAGGATAATGAGGGAGCAGCCCAGCGTGGTTTTGGGGGTCGCTCATACGGTTGTGAAGAGGATGTCGCCGTTTGTGAGACAGATAGATTTTGCTTTGGACTGGATGGAAGTAGAGGCTGGACGTGCCGTCTACAGGTGAGACCATCAATACTACAGTATATCCTCTTGTATTTCTGCAGAAACCAGGTGATGGCTGCACTAGCCCTTTAAGATCATATGGGATGGTCGACCTTGAGTGTTAGTTTGGAAGCTGTAGACTCATCTTATTCAATTTCTTTTTTTTCCAGACAAGGTGATAAATCTGACTGCACTTACATTGTTCTCAATGGACGCCTCCGATCTGTTATTATGAAGGATGATGGAAAGAAGCAGTTAGCTGGGGAATACGGTCGAGGAGATCTGATTGGAGTGGTAAGAAAAAGCCGCATCTCTTCTAAATATTTCCATCAAACCGTCATAGTTTTGCAGAAGATATTGGTTCCCTTAGACTCGGGAGCAGCTTTTCTCACCTCAGTATGTTCTTTCCCGTATGTAATGACCAGGAGGTCACTAGAGAAGCTGCACAGGCCAAGTGCTGCTGATGGCAGCTGCTATTCATACCACATAGGCAAAAAAAAACTTGCCAAATTTGCTGAGTATACTCTCACCCAGGACATCAACTGTATATATTCAGTGTAATAGTTTTCATATTGATGCGTAGATTTTACTGTACTTTAGCTAATTTCCCTCCTTATATATCGACCGCTGTCTGTCGTAGAATCCAGAAAGATAAAGGTACCATATAATCATCTGAGTGACACATCTGGCACATAACTATCCATTTAGCCGCACTACCCCAGATACGCCGTCCTTCTAGTGAGCATTAAAATTCAGCTCCATTTAATTGCTCGGCTCGTAAATCTCCAGACTCTGGAAATGTCTTCATGCCTGTGGGAACAGAGGTCGAGGCAGTCGTCCAGACCACGTGGTTCCCATCTGATTTATCGCTGCCATTTTTTTTTTTTTTACTCGGAGTCGGCAGAATCCTACTGCGCAGTCCTATGTTGTCTACCACTATATGACAGCAGGCGGATGCACAGTCATATCCCATATTTTACACGTGTCTTACCACAGGTCATATAGGATGGAAATAGATTCCAACATTGGTGTTACCCGTTGGGAAAATCTCTGCGAAGTAAACGCAGTTTTCCTTTTTCCCGCTGGATGATTACTTTCGAGACTTTCATGATGCTTCATTGGCTGTAGATAAAGGTTAATGGCTGGGTTCAGGTTGCAGCAGTCATTTTAAAGGGGTTATCCAACCCCTATAATTGACCCCCTTAATGCCCGGGCACCTCATATACTTGCTCTGCTCCCTGGCATGACTGCCGCTGCATCTCCCCGTTGTGCGGACTAAAACATTGGGGGGGGGGGGGGGAAGAAAATAGCAGGCTGTGACGGGGCCGAGCCTCCCTAGCATCGCGGGTGACGCCAAGGAGGCTTGTCGCAGTTGCGGCCTGCTATTTTCTGCCGCCCAAATCCCCCCTTAAACCCAACCCCCTACTTCCTCGCCGGATGTTTTGATCCGTGCGACAGGGAGATGCCGGTGCCAGGGAGCAGGTAAGTATAACCTATATATGGTGCCCAAGCATTAAGGGGGTCATTTATAGGGGTTGGATAACCCCTTTAAGTCAGAGTCACCGTGGCTTTGTGATGTGCAGTCCTCACTCTCTCTTTCTGGTTCTGCCTGTTTTAGGAGACTGATCCTGTTCAGCGTCCGCCCCTGTGGAATTGATTAGCACCAAGGGGGGGAAATTATAAAAGTTACTCTTTATATTAGGCAGGATTATAATGTTACAGCCAAAAAGAAAGTAATCCCAAGAACAAGAAGAAGAAACTCCAAAAAAAAAATGCCCCCCTTTCATCCAGTGCTGATAGACTGAAGTGTTGGTGTAATGTACTGCGCCCAGTATAGCTCAGCAGCGTTCCCGCGGGTCGGGCCTGTCTGGATATAGCGCTGACCCTGTTATCTGCTTCTTTTTCTGTCTCCTGGACCAAAATAGTCAGTGACGCATTAGCGCAGCGTGCTTTATAGTTGCTAGGTAAGATGCTGTTTCCATATTTTCCTATAATCCCCACTAATTGGCCTTGCTGCTGGGTTTTTAGGTCCCACAGGAGCAGAGCGTCGGGGGTCAGCTGTGACGTGATGCATCATTCATGCTCACAGATGCTGAGAGACGTCACAATGGGAGCCTGGCAACAATGGGAGCCTGTCATTTAGTTACTTTGATATGGAACTATTACAACTACAATTTATTAACTTCCGAGATCTAAAATCTGCCGCTCTCTTTTCCATAATTTCTGTTATCCTCATCTGTTCATGCCAGATCTCCAAAAAGGTGCCCAATAGCACAGGTGCCGCCATTTTCAGAAAGTGAAGCTCAGAAAGAGTACTTGTAGAGCGAGTGGTTCTCCTTCGTCCATGGCACTATGACAGCATTTGGATATTGTAGAGGGGGTTCCTCCACCTGACTCCCCCCTTCTCTCTATCAATGCCCGACCATTTGTTGCAGGTTGTGCCTGTCCAGTTTCAGCCGATCACATGGATGTTCCGCAGCCCTTTAAGCTGGCCATACACACTAGATATTTGCCCACAATCCTGCAGGTGTTGGGCGAGTTTGGCCACACACTACTAATTCAGTTTTGTCCGGCAGCCACTTACCCTGTTGAAATCACTAAAGATTGGGATACGTTTTAGATTTGGCGGTCAGACCTATTTTGGAGGGACCGGCCGCTCATCTAATGTTGCTCTCACTTGATGCCAGATATTTGTGTCTTCCAGCCAGGAGGGGAATTGGGAACTCAAAGTGGCCCTGGAAAAAAGCGTAAATGTGGCCGCATGTTGTAGGCAGGGCCAAATCAGTAGAGGGTGGAGCCAAACCAAGTGGGCGGAGTCAACAGGCCATTAGGATGGTTCACACGGCACATGCACACAGATTACCTCCCAACTTAAAAAAACAAACAAGGAGGGATAATAACAGGTGTGCTTAGCGTGCCATAACAAATTTATGCCCCATTTTGTACCCCCTTCACAGCCTTCAATGTCCCTTTAGTGCCCCCACACAATGCTAATACTGGGAATTAATTCTGTTGTGACTTCTATCCAGCCACTGGGTGCCAAAGGATCTGAAGGCAGGTGGCATTAGCAGCCTGTTAGGAGGAGGGCTGGCAGCATGAGGATGAGAGTGCAGCAAGGCTGCCTTTGACCTGGTGCACTTACATCAATACACATGGCAGCCGCCGGTGACTCTGCCGCAATGTGTGAAGTGAGGGGCATGATCCACAGCGTATTGGGGCCATCATGTGTGACAGCCGCTCCTCTTATAACGCTCCAGTGACATTACATCCTATGTGACTGATATCAGCCGCTCCTCTTATAGCGCTCCAGAGACCTTAAATCCTATGTGACTGATATCAAATAGCGCTCCAGCGCTGATATAACCTCCAGAGGGCAGGGGGAGATGTCAGAAGGTGAGGTGGTTGGTGGGCAGGGATCTGTGATGGGCAGGGGGACACTAGAGTTGCAGGGGCTCTGAGAATTACACTTGAACGCAGGTGATGGGCAGCACCTTCCGGACTGACCGCCCCCTACAGTAACCCCTGCTGCTGTGTGTAGGAGGGATGCAGAGACCAGTGAGGGGACTTCATACTTCCAGCACCGCACATGGGGCACATTACCTGAGGTGAAGGCTCGGACTCTCTGCCGCCAGTTCTCATCTTTTCCTGCAGCCACTGTAGGTCCGGGAGGAGTCCCCACCACCTTCTCACACAGACTATCACACTGCAGAGAGGAGGGGGAGCTGCCTTCTCTTGGGGTCAGTAAACTTTAATAGGGGCCACCTGGTGGGGGCAGCTGTTAGTGGCCCCTATTTTGCTTCTTTGCATCAGGGTCCCTGACAGCGCTCCGTACCCGTAGTACTGACGGTGACCCTGCTGCGCTGATGCACACTTGTATGATAATGATAGTCTGGACCTGCAGCCTGTGCAATGTAACTGCCCCGCTGCACTTCTCATTATCATGGCCGGAAGCTTGTGATGTCACACCGCGCAGGCTGCAGGTCCATACTATTTTTATCATACAAGTGTGTGTGCCGCTGCCCTGTAATGTGTATCGGTGCTGGGCCAGGGGCAGGCAATAAACTTGGGAACAGTTAGGCAGGGTGCACCGGCCCACTACATGGTAAAAGGCTATCGGTCCACCTGGAAGTTTCCCGGTGGGGTGAATGGCCAATCCGCCCCTGCTTCCAGCGATGGAGAATTTTCCAATCCGCCCAGTAATGCTGTTGCGCAGACCACTCCTCTTGATCCACACATGGCATTATCCAGACTCTCTCTCCTATTTCTGCTCCTCACATCTCGGACTTGGCGCTCAATTTATTTGTTAACAGTTTGTCTGATACAACAAACCTTCCGCATATTTCTCCCTCCATGAGCTGTGTGATAAATCACCTCTCTACAGCAGCTGGACGGCGGACTGTAACCTATTCGTGGCTGCACCGTTTTTGAGATCAGTAGGAGGATCAGCTGCACTTCCAAGCAATAAGCCGTAATTAAGAGGTCCTCCGCCTACATTTATGAATATGATTGATACTGCAGTGACATCGGACAACCTTCTTTGTCCTTAATGTGACCGGGGAAGGTTTTTATTCACTGACATTAAAATGGTGATGGATTAAAATGCTAATATATTTATATTAACAAGTTGCAAAACCCTTCAGTATACAATGACTCCATGGCACAGCTGTATAATTGCTGATGTGAACATGGATGTTATTGGAATGATTTTTTTTTTGCAGTTGGGCCATTTCATATCTGTTCTTCTCATTTTTACTCGTACTAGAAACCCAGACTGTAAAACTCTACATTGACCTTACCATGTCCTCTCATTGTGAATGCAGGTGGAAGCCCTAACGCACCAACCCAGAGCCACAACAGTCCATGCCGTAAGGGACTCCGAGCTTGCTAAACTACCCGAGGGGGCACTGACATCCATCAAACGCAAGTTTCCGCAGGTATGCCGCACATTATAACCAAGCTACAACCACGTTGCCCCACAATAAGCACAAGCTTTATAACGTTATTATCTTCCAGTTTCATTTCACTTTTATCTTCTGCGTCCTTCCGTGCAGCACTCCTCTCCAATACAGGCCTATAGTACTGGGCATCCTTAGCTTCTTGGTTCATGAATGTAATTCCTGGACCATAGAACTGCAAGGAAAGGGACTCAAGGGTATGTTATATGTGAATGCAGAGCATGTGGCGTGACCCCTCTATCTTGGCATGTTCACATAATGGAAATTCCATTGGGACCTGCAGCATAAATCTGAGGCTGATTCTCACAAGGACAAGAAAGGACAGGCCAAGGTTTTGTATTCCCACAAAGCAGATTGTAAATACACTGTCTGGAAAAATCTGCACCATATGAATTGTGGAGCAAATTCCCATTAAAACCAATGGGCTTATGTTTAGAGGATTTTGGCACACCAGAATCCTCCTCACAAATCTGCCACGTGAATATGCCCTTGTAGTTCATTGCCCGGCACATTTTTAGACTACAGGAGTAGTGTTGAGCGAACTTGTGTTTTAAGTTCGGCGTCTAAAGTTCGGGTTCAGGTTATCGAAGTATCCCGTTATGGATTCTAAATTCCGTTATGGTCCAGTGGTAGCGGAATCCATAACGGGATACTTCGATAACCCGAACTTTAGACGCCGAACTTAAAACACAAGTTCGCTCAACACTATACAGGAGGGTAATAGACTTGACACCATTATATCGTACAGAATAGTAGTTACTGGGAGCTGCTGCGTGCACGTGATCAAGTTTACTAGTTTTGTGAGTCATCGTCTCGGACTACGTCAGGAGTTGTCAAACTTCATGTTCTTTCCTGATGACAATTGTCTTTTTGAGCTGAGATTATTTCTGACGGTCTCTGTATTGGACGGCTCCACTTTCAGCTCCCCTCAGCGCTCAGACATTTTACATCCGCACTGTGGTGTCACATCTAATACACTGGCGAGGACCCGAGGCTCGCTGAATAATTTGTAGCTGACTTGAAGGCTTGCCACTACCGAGAGACCGTCCACAAAGGTTTTTTGAATTACACGCTGGTTTTGGCAGTTTTCTCCCTGAGGCCATAGAAACGTACAGAAGTATAGCAGATCTATACACGGGACTAGAGAAAGTGACCCACAGTACACGGAGCTTCTGCCTTCATATATTTCAGATAGAGGGCCGTAACTCCATTACTTGGTAATTATTATAACATTGTGTATGTTACTTGTCCTCTGAAATATATCACGATGCATAAAATGGTTATGTAAGGGTTAATTAATACCACAGGCACAGGACAGTATCCTTTGAGGACGGACAATAGTAACAGTGAGAGATAATTCAGATGAAACTCAATTACCGAAATGCATAGAAAATCAATAGTCACCCTTTTTTACGCCAGGCTCCCCTGCTATTATCAGCTGATTGATAGTGTATAGTAAATTGGCCAAAACTCTCAAATTAATTCACAGGTTTTTCTCCATTCAGGTGGTGACTCGACTTATCCATCTACTTGGAGAGAAGATCCTTGGCAGCTTGCAGCAGGTCAATGGGCCCCTTACAGGTGAGAAGCAGCACTTGGCTGGCTTTAATCTCTCCAGTTGGCAAAGTGCTGAATTGGCATATTTAGGAGGGTGGCGGAGAGCCAGCTCGTCGTAAATCATTTACTCATTATCTCCACACATACAGACGAAGGCAGAGAATGCCAGCACGTGAGACGGGAAGGAAAGAGCTGTGCACATTGCCATACTGCTCTGAAATGCTGTATGCTATTACCTATGGAAACTCATTTACGGTCTCCGTGATCAGCCCCTGGGATATCTAGTCCTGGTGATCGTCAGGAGCGCTCATTAACCTTCCCTGTATGTTCATGATGGTCATTCAGTTGTAGGACTGTGAAATGCGTTGGTATCAATAGGATAAAGAAGGCAGGGTGTGCAGTGGGCACTTAGAGTCTAGACAGGACCAGAAAGGGGATTTCAAAGAAGATTTTGAGCTGTTATTGTCTTACACATTTCAAGAGCAGCCTGGATGAGGAGAGCAGTCCTCTCTTGAAACATGTGGCCCTATAAAACATTTTAGGTCTTTTTTAAAAGCCAATTAGGACCTGCTTGATCGTACGAAGGGGGGCTGTCCTTTCAGCTGCTCCTCTCCTTATCACAGCTCAGGGGGTCTGTCCTTTCTCCATTAGCTCTTTCCCTATGACTGGTGACAGTTGAAGATTTAAACTGAGCATGTGTGACCACCTCATTGAAGTGGACATGAAATGAGCAAAAGAACAAACAGCAGATGGCGCTATACAGATACATTTTACAGCTCAGTGGCTACACAAAATTTTTAATTGCATATAATTGCAATTGTATTCAGAACTAGGTGCTGGTTTGAAAATGTAGAATGTTTTTTTCGCGGCACAATACCCCATAACTTCAGGAGGCTGTAGTTTTCCCTTCCTCCGGCTGCATGTTCAGGACCTTCTCAGGCCCCCAAATATCAGTCTAGTGTTATGAAGCCGCTATCCAGCAGCTGTGAAGCTACAACATGGCGCAGCAACCTATACCCATTATGCATGCTGAGACTTGTAGTGTCACAAGAACTGGAGAGCTCGCAGAGCACTGTTCTTTACAGTATACCTATAGACGGCCACTTCAGGACGCGGCCGGTGGTTATCACACTTCCTTCCTGTAAGATTGACGCTCGCTGAGACATTGCAATTCCTTTTTATAGGAGATAACAAGCGGCATCTGGGTAATAATGTTATTATTAATTCACCTGAGGGGTCAGCGCATTGATTGAAAAATGGAGATCCTGGCAGCAAGCTAACCCCTGCAGCGCTCTTTGCCCCGACATGGCGTCTCTTGTGCCCCATCAGAATGTGGTTATTGCTGCTTTCTGTACTACCGGCTGAAGCTTTTCCACATAACCTGTTCCCGCTGTTCGGTCAGTGACTATAATCCGCTGCTCGGGATGTTTCCTTGGTTACGATGCGGTGACTCATCTGTCCCAGCTGAGTGCAAGCAATCGCTCGTCTGGTATGTAAGTGACATTTACTTGCATCACTGGTGGGTGCTGCTTGTGGCCGTTTGTGGCCTTAGCCCTTGCACACAGCGGCTGAGCCTGTCCAGGAGCCACAGGTTTGACTCCGGAGCTTCACTTGTCTTTGCTTCATGCACAGTTTTTCGGTGCGGTGCGAATGATTAGATGTCACTTGTAGTCTCTGAAGACAGGAAGTTCTTGGCCAATTCCCTTCATTTTTGCACTAAATAAAATGTTTGTCTAAGAAGTTTTTTTGACCTTTTGAACCAGTTTTTGGAGGAATGAACTATGGTCATGGCTCTGTATGTATGGCCAATCCCTACGGGTTGTGCTGCCTGATATAAGGGGCCCCAGGAGCACCCCCTTGCTTAGGGGTTAGATGATATCCCTGCAGCAGGGCATGCACTGGAATTAGTAGGGGGTCTGTGGAGTCCACTGATCTCTGGCTATGCCTTGTTGTCGCCCATGACTGCAAACCACACTCAATGCTGGTCTCGGTAGATAAAATGGCGTCCTGAGCAGAGCATGTGACAGGTTGACTATGGCTGGCGATGCACATTGGACTAATGTCTGCCAAACAGGGCCGGCTGACCATCCAATGTGTGTTAGGCCTCCTGACTCTCCACCCACACGTCAGGGATGTCGGAGTTTATGTCCAAACCTACTGGGAGAGAGAAGCTGCCTCCAGGGGTGACTGGAGGGACAGAGGTGTCTGGCAACTTACTCCCCATTGAAAACACATGCATGCACAGCCAACTGGTACACTTGTATGCAGAGGGTCAGGAGGAATAGCTCTGAAGTGTATTGCCAACTTTAAGGATACCCCTCCCCTCCCGTTTTATCTATATGGTGACTTCTTAATCTCGTACGACTTCTTGGCCGTCCTCCCCATTTACCGTAAATCAACAGGAATCTAATAGAAAAACATGAAAATATTCTGATAAAAAAATTACCAAACTGGTTAGTACTTTACTGGGAGTTTATGTGGAGAATAACTATAAAACATCTCTGTTCATCTTTACTGATCTGCAAAATCTCTGTGTGTAGCAGTGACCGTATAATGGCTGCTGCACCAATGCTATGTTCATATGGAGTGTTTGCCTGATTCTTGAGCCTTAAAGATGGAGGCCACTCAAATCCACAGACCAACAAGAAGATTGTCGCTGTCTGTTCGTGATCTGGTGTCAATAAGGAGCAGAATAAGGTGCTGCGTAATGTATTTAATATCAGCGGGCCCCCAAAATCTATGTAACCTTGTTATACTCATTATTTTGAGCGATGACCCGTATCCGGTAACATCAGCTTTTGCGCTGACACTCGGGGATTATATGGTTACACACGGGGACGAATTCTGCCTAATTATCCGGTGTATTCTCCGCTTGTTAATCACAATAAACCTCCCCGCCGTACAGCGTAGGAATCCTCCGCCGAGCTCCACCATGAATCAGCACTTCGCTGTCTCATCAGTCATTGTCACGTAAATCCCAGCCGTCTTTTCGCGCTGACCTGCGAGGGGGCAGATTCCATTTCACTTGAAAATTGTATGAGCCGAGACTCAATTGTACTTTTTTTTTTTTTTTTTATCTTTTCAATTCTTTTTTTCCCTTTTGCTCTAAACGAACGTGTTTGAGGTATCTTATTGAAAGTATTCCCAGCAGGCACCGAGGCGAAGCAGCGAGGTATAAAGAGCAGGCCCCCGCGGCACAGACCAGACCCCCAGCCGGCGCCGAGTCTTTTTAAAGACTGAAGACTTGCTGCTTTCCACAATGAACACGTTGCATAACTCGAGCGTTTTGTAAAGGATTCAGCTGCTAGTATCTGCCCCAGGTTTAACCCTGTCTATTCCTGGGTCTATCTGCAGCCTCTCTGCCTGTATCATGCACTGCATAAATATACATATAATGAACGTGCAGGTGTAATAACCATGAGCGTAGCGATTACTGACTGGTAACCCCCCCCCCCCCCTGTGATCGTACATAATAGAACAATGAGATGTGAGTTTCCACCTCCAGATGCCGTGCATGCTTTTCCCTATTATAGCCGTCTGCCATGTTGTATGTAGGTTTTCTTTCTTCCCACCTTTTTTGAAGTGACAAGAAGATGCTTTGTAGTCGCCGTTTCCAGTGCAATCTAGTAAATTACTTATCGGTGGATGACAGAATCAGGGCAGCGATCGTCTTCTATTGGTGACCGTTCCTGCTCTCCCATACGTTCCAGGCTGGGGAGCAATGTGACAGTTGCAATGGCATTTTGTGGCCATCAACAATCCGTCTCTAATAATACCGCCACAGCTTGCTTGGCCTTACCCTTATGGATATATCTGGTAAAACCACAGATATTAGTGGAATGGAATAATAATTTTTTGCCGCCCATGTAAAGGCCTTTCAGACGGTTAAACGTCTTATCGTCCACACTTGGCGCCCAATGCAGCACCACTGAATATATGTTAACCCCCCATTATTTTCTCCCATCTGCAGGTCACGGCTTCGGCCTTCACACCGCCGGCAGCAAATGGGATTCCGGGAATCCATCCAGTAACCTCGCCACAGTAGCCATATTGCCAGTATCTGAGGACGTTCCTCTTACAGCCTTCACCCTGGAGCTGAAACACTGCGCTCTGCGCTGTAGGTAAGTCACTCCTGCACCCAATTTTCACGCTAATGTTGCCGTAGTTAGATTTGACCCATCGTACTACAATAAAGCAGAGCTACCCGCTGAGCCGCGCCATCCATTATTTAGTCATCTAGTGATTTGGTAAGTGGGGAATGGACACAAGTGGGTTTGTAATTTAAATTAATTTTTTTTTTACTAAAGTGGAGAATCACCAGCACAATAATGAAATGTTGGAGATGAGTGTGAGGACGATGACCTGCTGCGGGCGCTGTCAATTTGCATCTACAAACCACAGTGCCCTGGACTGGTGTATATAGTCCCAGTATGGGCTGGTATATGTCACCACACTGGATCTGATGCCTCATGGATACAGATGAGAGGGTCATATTGGTGGAGCAATGTCAGTTTTCCAGCAGCAGAAATCTCTGAGCCGTGCCGCACATTATAGATCGCCCTGGCCTGAGATCAGACATGTCTCCTCTTATGTATCCGAGACCTCTCAGAAGTTCATCTTCGCTTTCCCTTTTACATTCCCTCAGCAATAGATCGGATTCGGCTGCAGACCAGAGAGATTTGTGTGAGTCAGAGGTGCGCTGCAAATATTACTTATTCCTGTCCTCATCCTTTTAGCGTATAACAACTTGGCAGCGCCAGTATCAGACCAGTTGGCAGAGATGCCATGTAGCCTAAGATCTTCCTGGAAAGTAATGATGGGAAGCAGATTTATGTCCGTAGTAAAGGCTTTTTACCCACAGTTTTTAGTTGGTGCCAAGTTCAGGGAATAATAAAGTAATCCATTCAGTGTCATGTATTTGCTATTTTGCTGCCTCTTTCCATTCGTAGCTTGTGAGTCTGTATGTGAAGATGGTTTATTTGTCATCCTCCTCCTTCCTGCAAGCGATTCGGCCCACTTGCTTTTCGTCTACGCGTGTGTGATTTAAAATGAGTGATAATAACATAGGTTATCAATTCTTCACAGTTTCCAAGGAGACTTCGGTAACAGGGACCTGGTCCCAGGAAATGCAGTGTACACTTTCCTCCCACGGCCCTTTCTTTAGCACCACCGCAGGGTTCTGACGATGATCTCTTCTAAGGTTGTCGCGCTCTTTATGGCTCGGCTCATGGCCGCTACAAGATAACATTTGCTCCATTTACCTCCGTCCCCGGCAATATCCTTTCTTTTCTAGCACAGCTGCAATCGGTGTGCACCAGGGTCAGATTTTAAGGTTGCTTGTGAAGGTTGGAGGAGAGCCTGACCAGTTGAGATAGTGAGCTCGAGAATATGGAGGAAGCACAGGAGAAATCTTGGAGACGGTTGTGCAAGGAGCAGAGAAGGAGATCTTGTGAGGATCGCACATTACGTGTAGGGATGCATGAAGCCATTAGGTTAGAGCTGGATAGAGGGGACAGGTTGTGGATGGCCTTGCTTGATTATATTTTGCCTGGATAGCTGGGTGATCCTCCATAATGGCAGCCATTAGTGTTTTAGTGGTAAGATATGGCTTAGGGCTCGTTCACACGACCGTGTAAAGCCCATGCTGTGAACCATAAATTGCAGTCAGCAATGCACGGGCACTGACCATGACCCAGCCACATGGGGATCGTGGACCCATTTACTTGAATGGGTCAACGATCCCTCCGTTCCGCAAAAAGATAGAGCATGTTCTATCTTTTTGCAGTGCGGAGGCACAAAAGCACTCCTTAGTGCTTCCGTAGTTTTCCGTACCGTGCTTTCGTTCCGCATCTCCAGATTTGCTGACCCATTGAAGTGAATGGGTCCGCATCAGTGATGCAGAATGCACACGGAACGGTTCCGTGTGTGTTGCGGATCCGCAAATGCGATCCGCAATACGGCAACGGACAGCACTTGTTCGTGTGAACAATCCCTTAGTCATATACGCCAATACCGTTGCTTCTTGATGTCAGCCATGTTCACAGTCCCATTTCTCTGGGTACATATGGCAGACAGTTTTCCAGGGGAGGGATCCCATGCGTCTGTGGTGACTGCCGCAGCTGGCGATTATGTCTTGGTATGGCTGGCATTCAGGGCTCCTCTTGGCACTTTCAGCTCTGACGCAGGTGTCCATTTCCCAGTTAAAACTCTGTGTATTATTCATGTCGTCCGCCTCCGGCATTTTTGCTGAATATTTAATATAATTAACCTTATCGTTGCCAGGAAGCAGGATAGTACACCAAGCACTGTGACCAATAAGGTAGCATTGCTTTGTGTCACCGGAGTCTGGGGTGCTTTGTCCAGATTGCTCACGTAGCGGCCGACGTGGGAAGGGGATGACGTTGACATTTAGTTTTACATCTGCTGAGCGGGCAGGGGGCGACTCTGACAGTAAATGGAGTTCTCTTGGGTGCTTTGTTGTGTCACTGAAGCAGAGTTCCCGTCCCCCTGCATCATGTTCAAAGGGTGTCGGGTCCATAAATGTAGAGTATTCACTTCCAGGATCTGACGGAGCTCCGAGCAAGGAGGGCAATGCAGCTGAAAAGTCATACACAATGGAAGCAAAGCACTTGACTAATTGAGGGTGTGACACTGGGATCTCCATCAGGAGCAAGTTCCAGGTAAACCTCTGTGACCCTTCCCCTTTGATGAGTTCCCGGCAGTTGGATCAGTCAGGGATGGCGTATCCTGATGTGCAGATGTGTTATGCTTCTCTCTATTGAGACGAGAATTTAGGTGAAATATAGGTCAGGGATAATCTTCCGCTGAACTCTCCGTTATCAGCAGTTCTTGCCTCATTTTGAAATGGATTTAAGCGGATCATCGAGACCAGCGATACTTCAACAACCATACAAGAGGCTAAATCATGTCTGCCACTTCTGGCAGTATTGCGGCTTTATGTCAGGCCTGTTAGTGCTACACGATCATCAGATGTTATGTTCCCAGTGAACCGTTCAGGCCGACATAAAAGAAAATGCGGTCACAGAAGTCATAAATATAAAGTCTCTCAGACGTGGAGGAAATAATATCTCAGACATGTTATGAATTGTAGGGACACGTTAGTCCCCCCAGTGACCTCCATGTTTCATTAATGCCGGGGGAAGCAGTGAGTTGTATTAAAATATTGATCTTAGACTACAAAGCAGCTGCTTCCTACAGATCCGATCGGGCCACGCCATGGCTACATTATGCCTGCTTTAGATGGACATACGTGTGTTATATGCAGTAATAGGATGCGCTTTAATGGTTTTGTCTCTGCTCTTTAGGCCCCACTTTGCTGCTCACCAGTGACAATATCAAGCAGCGTCTGGGATCGGCCGCTCTCGACAGGTCAGTACAGACTCAACTTATCCTGTAAGATACTGATGTACTGGTCCTTATTGTGGGCCGAGCTTTCTCCAGGGTCCTCTACTATCACTGACTTCCACTATATTTCTCTTCCACTTCTTCTGATACAGTTTATGTAATACACACTGGCTGCCAGCACTATTCAAAGTCGTCAGACATAGTAAAATGGCAGTCTTCAACCTGCTGCTCTCAGCAACTGTTGCTAAACTACAAATCCCAGCATGCCCTGATGGCTAGAGACTTCCACTCTTCCAGCAGCTGGAGAGCCACAGGTTGGAGCCCATTTTTGTGAAAGGAAAGTCTGGTAATGGTTGATGCTTAGTAACAGCGGGCACCACTAGCAGGTGACGCAGTAACATTCATCCTGCCATAAAGAGCTTCTCCGTGGTACTTATCCAGTGGTTGTGGTCTTCATCTAAACATCTCTTCATTCACAGCGTCCATGAGTACAGACTTTCTAGCTGGCTTGGCCAACAAGAAGACATCCACCGAATTGTCTTGTATCAGTCTGACTATTATCTCACGCCTTGGACACAGCGCTGCATTCGACAAGCTGACTGCATCCTCATCGTGGGGCTGGGAGAGCAGGAGCCTACTGTTGGAGAGGTGAGCGTGGACATAGACTGTTAGCATCGAGGTTTGCTAACCTAAGAGGGGCTGCCATCAATAAGTTATCGGAAACGAAGGGGGCCATCAATGCCATACTGTTGTGGGTATGACGCCCACAACTTCCATCGATCAGCAGAATGACTACCGCAATGGCACCATCAGTATTTTTCCAGCCACAGTGGCGCATCCATGCATGTGAGCTGCAGTACCAGCCCGGATGTACAGATGCACACTGTATGCTATTTTCTAATGTAATGGGCACATATATGAAAGGATTTATGCCACTTTTATGACTCAATAAATGTTGCACACTATATTCGCAACTTTTTACACTTTTCAAAAGGATCGGGGCCTGCAGCAGCTCAACAGTTTTACTATAGGAAACACAGTCAATCTGCCTCTGTGTTTCTCAGAATCGCTCCCTGTACACACTGAAGCAATACTGTAATAAGCCTGCAGCTTTCTTACCACTGTCCTGCAGTAAACTGTACGCGCCATTCATGGCAGCCTGTATGCTGAGAAGGGCTGCTCAGAGGCTGCAGTAAACTGTACGTGCCATTCATGGCAGCCTGTATGCTGAGAAGGGCTGCTCAGAGGCTGCAGTAAACTGTACGCGCCATTCATGGCAGCCTGTATGCTGAGAAGGGCTGCTCAGAGGCTGCAGTAAACTGTACGTGCCATTCATGGCAGCCTGTATGCTGAGAAGGGCTGCTCAGAGGCTGCAGTAAACTGTACGTGCCATTCATGGCAGCCTGTATGCTGAGAAGGGCTGCTCAGAGGCTGCAGTAAACTGTACGTGCCATTCATGGCAGCCTGTATGCTGAGAAGGGCTGCTCAGAGGCTGCAGTAAACTGTACGCGCCATTCATGGCAGCCTGTATGCTGAGAAGGGCTGCTCAGAGGCTGCAGTAAACTGTACGTGCCATTCATGGCAGCCTGTATCTTGAGAAGGGGCTGCTCAGAGGCTGCAGTAAATTGTATGTGCCATTCATGGCAGCCTGTATCTTGAGAAGGGGCTGCTCAGAGGCTGCAGTAAATTGTATGCGCCATTCATGGCAGCCTGTATCTTGAGAAGGGGCTGCTCAGAGGCTGCAGTAAATTGTATGTGCCATTCATGGCAGCCTGTATCTTGAGAAGGGGCTGCTCAGAGGCTGCAGTAAATTGTATGCGCCATTCATGGCAGCCTGTATCTTGAGAAGGGGCTGCTCAGAGGCTGCAGTAAATTGTATGTGCCATTCATGGCAGCCTGTATGCTGAGAAGGGGCTGCTCACAGAGTCGACCTTGATGCCTTTTGTATTTTGGGGCAGCATTAGGTAATTTAATTTCCCTGCAGTCTTATCCATGGTACCGCTCCTTATATTACAAAATGTGTTATGAAAAGGTTCTGAAACTAGCAATTTTCTGAATTTAATGCTGATCCTAATGGCTCCATGGCAGCTGAGCCGCCCCAAGTGTTTACATGTATGGGTCACTGTGGTTCAGACATGACCAGAATATAACGCTGGTGGTTTTATATTGCCAGCCTGCGCCATATGAAATTAATGGCCTTGGAGTTTTGTAGCTGAAGTATTGGTTTGATTTCCACTTTATTAAAGATCCTGCCTGGACGTGTAGCGGGCTCATGTAATCATCAGAGAGCTCGGCTTCTCAAAACCATATATTCTGTGTGCGTCTAACGAGGTTCAGCAATGACGGCTGCAGCGCAGGTTTATTTATACTAGGACAGATTGTGTTCAGTGACAGGCTGGTACCAGGCTGAATGACATTAACTGTTTACAGGCACTCTGCATCGATATCGTAGGCAGACCTGACAGCCAAGACCTGAAGTGTAAATGGGCAAATGAAAGGATATACTCCCATTTTGGAGTCTTTTTAAAGGGGTTTTATTAACATTTAATACAAGAAGCTTCCATTTTAGTGAGGTCCATTACTCACTTATTTCCGTTCTTTTTTTTCTTTTCTTTTTTTTTCTCCCCTATGACAGCTTGAAAAAATGTTGGAGAACACAGCCGTCCGGGCACAGAAACAGCTGATCCTTCTCCATAAAGAGGATGGGCCCCCGCCGTCCCGCACGGTCGACTGGTTGAATATGAGGAGCTGGTGCTCCGGTCATCTACACCTGCGCTGCCCTCACAGAGTTTTCTCCAAGAGGAGTCTGCCAAAACTGGTAAGGAGTTCAGCCACAAAATGGAGTAAGGCCAGTTTTGAATGAGCGTTTGCGGATCCGGGTGATGGCTGATTTTCCTGGGCTGACCCAAACTCACTCCATTATAGTGATCCACCCTTTTCTTACGATAGAAATGGCAAAAACTCTTGTTGTTGCCTTGATTCATTCACGTCTTGATTACTGCAACGCATTACTAATCGGTCTCCCTCTCACTAAACTCTCCCCTCTTCAGTCTGTCCTAAATGCTGCAGCCAGGCTCATCTATCCATCCAACCGCTATACTGATGCTACTAGTCTGTGCCAGTCACTTCACTGGTTGCCCGTCCACCACAGAATACAGTTCAAACTTCTCACCCACAAAGCCCTCTACAGTGTTGCACCTCCATACATCTCCTCCCTCATCTCCATCTACCACCCTACTCCTGCTCTCCATAGTGCTGCTCCTCCATACATTTCCTCCCTCATCTCCATCTACCACCCTACTCGTGCTCTCCACAGTGCTGCACCTTCATACATCTCCTCCCTCATCTCCATCTACCACCCTACTCCTGCTCTCCACAGAGCTGCACCTCCATACATTTCCTCCCTCATCTCCATCTACCACCTACTCGTGCTCTCCACAGTGCTGCTCCCCCATACATTTCCTCCCTCATCTCCATCTACCACCTACTCGTGCTCTCCACAGTGCTGCTCCTCCATTCATCTCCTCCCTCATCTCCATCTACCACCCTACTCCTGCTCTCCACAGTGCTGCACCTCCATACATCTCCTCCCTCATCTCCATCTATCACCCTACTCCTGCTCTCCACAGTGCAGCACCTCCATACATCTCCTCCCTCATCTCCATCTACCACCCTACTCCTGCTCTCCACAGTGCTGCACCTCCATACATCTCCTCCCTCATCTCCATCTACCACCCTACTCCTGCTCTCCACAGTGCTGCACCTCCATACATCTCCTCCCTCATCTCCATCTACCACCCTACTCCTGCTCTCCACAGTGCTGCACCTCCATACATCTCCTCCCTCATCTCCATTTACCACCCTACTCGTGCTCTCCGCAGTGCTGCACCTCCATACATCTCCTCCCTCATCTCCATCTACCACCCTACTCCTGCTCTCCACAGTGCTGCACCTTCATACATCTCCTAGCTCATCTCCATCTACCACCCTACTCCTGCTCTCCACAGTGCTGCACCTCCATACATCTCCTAGCTCATCTCCATCTACCACCCTACTCCTGCTCTCTACAGTGCTGCACCTCCATACATCTCCTCCCTCATCTCCATCTACCACCCTACTCGTGCTCTCCGCAGTGCTGCACCTCCATACATCTCCATCTACCACCCTACTCCTGCTCTCCACAGTGCTGCACCTCCATACATCTCCTCCCTCATCTCCATCTATCACCGTACTCGTGCTCTCCGCAGTGCTGCACCTTCATACATCTCCTCCCTCATCTCCATCTACCAACCTACTCCTGCTCTCCACAGTGCTGCACCTCCATACATCTCCTCCCTCATCTCCATCTACCACCCTACTCCTGCTCTCCACAGTGCTGCACCTCCATACATCTCCTAGCTCATCTCCATCTACCACCCTACTCCTGCTCTCCACAGTGCTGCACCTCCATACATCTCCTAGCTCATCTCCATCTACCACCCTACTCGTGCTCTCCACAGTGCTGCACCTCCATACATCTCCTCCCTCATCTCCATCTACCACCCTACTCCTGCTCTCCACAGTGCTGCACCTCCATACATCTCCTCCCTCATCTCCATCTACCACCCTACTCCTGCTCTCCACAGTGCTGCACCTCCATGCATCTCCTCCCTCATCTCCATCTACCACCCTACTCCTGCTCTCCACAGTGCTGCACCTCCATACATCTCCTCCCTCATCTCCATCTACCACCCTACTCCTGCTCTCCACAGTGCTGCACCTCCATACATCTCCTCCCTCATCTCCATCTACCACCCTACTCCTGCTCTCCACAGTGCTGCACCTCCATACATCTCCTTCCTCATCTCCATCTACCACCCTACTCCTGCTCTCCGTTCTGTTAGCGACCTAAGATTAATAACCTCCATAATTCGTACCTCTCACTCCCGTCTTCAAGATTTTTCTCGAGCTGCACCTACTCTCTGGAATACTCTGCCCCGGAATACTAGGTCAATCCACAACTTCTCCACCTTCAAATGTGCCTTAAAAACACATCTTATCAAGCAGGATTACTAAGCTACCTAAACTGACTTTTCCCGCCTAAACCTTCCCCCACCAACTCCTCTGGCCTGAACTCTATCCTCTAGTAGTCCCAAATCCGAAGCCGGGACCACTCCTGTGAGTTCAATAATGGCTCGAATCCTACTTATCACAATCAACTACCTTATGTGTCACCCCCAATTCCTCATAGATTGTAAGCTCTTGTGAGCAGGGCCCTGACTCCTAGTGTTTCAGTTGTATATTAGCCAGTTAGTTTTGTTTTATACATGAACCCGATCAATTTGTGAAGCGCTGCGGAATATGGTGGCGCTATATAAATAAATATGATCTGTGAGTTGAAACTCAGCCACGGGTCCTCTGTACTCACAGTATTATTTGAGTACAGGATAGTAGACCCATGGTTACCCAAGCTGTGATTTGTCCAGGAAATACGATTGAGGCTACTTTCAAACTAGCGTTCGGGGCTCCGCTTGTGAGTTCCGTTTGAAGGCTCTCACAAGCGGCCCCGAACGCATCCGTACTGACCTAATGCATTCTGAGTGGATGCGGATCCGCTCAGAATGCATCAGTCTGGCACCGCTTGTCCTCCGCTCCGCTCAGCAGGCGGACACCCGAACGCTGCTTGCAGCGTTCGGGTGTCCGCCTGGCCGTGCGGAGGCAAACTGATCCGTCCAGACTTACAATGTAAGTCAATGGGGACGGATCCATTTGAAGTTTACACAATATGGCTCAATTTCAAACTGATCCGTCCCCCATTGACTTTCAATGTAAAGTCTGGACGGATCCGTCTTAACAACTTTCACACTTAGAATTTTTTCTAAACTATAATGCAGACGGATCCGTTCTGAACGGATCCCATCGTCTGCGATATAGGAGTGGATCCGTCTGTGCAGACACCAGACGGATCCGCTCTGAACGCAAGTGTGAAAGTAGCCTGAAGAGATTGAGCCGGCACTTTGTCAGTTTATTTTCCCTGAAAGAACAGGTAAACATAGTGCTCAGAGTGCGCCAATTATAAGGCAACGGGGGAGACTGAATTTTCTACTATTTATGCCCTATTTTGATCTATAAAAAAAATTAAGATACTGGTCCTGTTTTGGTGCCGTATGGCGGCTCAATCTGTGCTGCACGTCGTCCATAGAAGGCATTGTTTTGACACATTTAGTCCACATTATTGGTCATGAGAGGGTTAATAATGAGAGCGGGCGGCAGTATTGCCAGTATACCTGTACTGTACATCAAATGCTTAGATTGCCTTGGCGGCCATGTGTAAATTAGGTGGGCACCGGCACTGTAAATGACTATAATGTCAGAGTTACTATAGAAACCGTTTTCCCTGTCAAGCTTTCACCATCCGACCGCTGCGCAGCCGCTGAGTGTTTGTGTCTGCTATAAAATCTAGTTTTGGGGTTTAATTGCTCTCGGTTTTCACAAAGCGTTGACAATTCTCATGTAGATCCCTGATTGAATTGTGTATATGATTAAGGAGCAGGCGGAGGGAATCGGCAGAGAGATAAATGTTTTACTTTGCAGACATGTAGCCTTACATTATCTTCACCTTCGAAACTGGCTGCTTTTTTATGTATCGCTCCCTCTATGATATTAGTATTGTACCTGCAGACGAACTGACAGTTGTATATAATTTGCTTCCCCCATTTTGGCAGATTGAGATGTACGAGCGCGTGTATCAGAAGCCACCAGACCGTCACTGTGATTTCTCCCGCCTGGCCCGTGTACTAACAGGGAACACCATCGCACTAGTACTAGGAGGAGGAGGCGCCAGGTACGTGCTTTATTGTGCTGTTGCCTTTTTCATAAGGAATTCATTGTCTTCCAGCAAGGGGTTGTGCAGTGCTAGTATATATTGATGACCTATCCTCAGGATAGGTCATGAGTATAAGTTTGGCGTGGGGTTCAGGGAGGACCGCTGTCGATCAGCTGTTTGAAGAGGCCGCGGCGTCACTTCTTTGCTGCATACCATCTAGCTCGCAGCAGCGATGCAGTGTAACTACAACTGTGACGTCCACTTGAATGAGACGAGCAGTTGTAATTACATTGCACTGCCACTACAAGCTAGATCTTGGCCTCTTTAAACAGCAGATCGGTGGGGGTCCTGGGAGACAAAAAGCCACAAATCTGAGCATAGATCATCAACATACTAGCACTGCACAGCCCCTTTAAAAGATTGTATACTATTAGAAATGGGTGAATATATTCACCGCTTATGCGTTACACTATCGTGGATCAGTTAAAAGGGGTTGTTCATCTTCTGGGGGTCTTTTGGCAGACATGGATGTTGACAGTAGGTGTTCCGAGCTCAGCATCAGCAATGGGGGAGCAAAGAAGCAGGACCCAGCAGTGAGGAGAGGGTAAATATGCTTCCCTCCGCATGTCCAGCCACAAAGGCAATTCTGCCAAAAGACCCCCTTCCCCCAAAGAAGATAAACAGCCCTGTTTAAGGGGGTTGTTCACCCCCGGAGATCTTTGTGGCAGAAGCCCCAATGTGGCCGGACCTACAGAGTAAAACCTGCTTCACTTTGCTTCCCCAATCTGGCTGCAAGTCTCAGTGGCCGGCCGCAGCAGTGATGGCTTCCCCGTGTGTCATGTGACCCAGTGACATTACGCACAGAAACACATCACCACTGCAGCAGCCACGTGACCCGCATCAAACTCGATGCAGGGGAGCAAAGGAACCAGAAACCAGAGCTGGGGATCAGGCAGGTATTATTCCCTCCGCAGGTCTGACTGAACGATCCCAGGGGGTGAACCCCCTTATACCATCCATCAATAGAATACATTGGGTGAATCCATCGGACAGGTTTGTGGTTGGTCTGTCTCTTTTCTTCTAGAAACAGCTCCACATCTGCCCACAGGTTGTGCCTGGTATTACAGGTCTGCACCAGGAAGTAAATGGAGCTGACCTGTAGTGCCTCACCTGACCTGTGAACAGATATGGAGCTGTTTTTAAAATAAGCGGCCATTTTCTTCCCTTTTTCTTACCATTTTTTAAGCATGCACATTTGAGGCCAGACATCTAATCCTACAGATTCCAGTGCAGATCGATTCTCCGGGAACCATTCCAGAGAATGGTCACATTAGGAAGAAAGATGCACATGTTGTGCGCGCTCATGAATGACCTTCCCCGTCCTCCACTCCTGCCACAGAACTTCACCAGGTCTTTGTCTTCTGAGTCCGTTACACAAAAGAGCCTTTGTTCCATCCCCTGCAGGTATCTGGAGCACTATGGCCGGGGATGAATTGGCATATTGTGTATCATTCAATTATCGTTTCTTCTGCTGTGCATTGTATGAACCAGTCTAGGGCTGACATCGCAGATTTGCAAATCTTTCCGTCCATAGCTTTACATCCTGCAGGGAATTTAAGGACAGACGATAGAAACACAGAGGACACTGCTCTCCCCAAACACAATTCCACCCCCTCATATCATCGGAGCGTAGGCAGGGCATCTGTTACCGTCTCTCGCTTAAAGGGCAAACCATGTTGTATCCAGCGAGAGCGCGATGTATCTTACACAGCGAGAAGAATTGCATCTTTATATAGGGGATCGTTCCCGTGCAGGGGTCAGAGGCAGCCAGGATATGTCATGTGAGATGGAGGCAATGATGTTTCTATTTAGTGTGCAGAGATTCTCATATGTGTATAGACCAGTGAACTCCCAATGAGGGACTGAACTACAACTCCCAGCATGCCCTGCAGTGATGTAGTCTCATTCTCTTGTCCTTGTTTTTTGCTTCTGGTCTTTTGAAAGTCAGGATAATTGTGCATTTCTGTCTTTACAGCAAGTGCCAAATTATCAGAGTTCGTGGATTATTAGATGCTGGATTAAAGAGATTAATTAAAGGGGTTACCCAACCCCTAAAATACCTCCCCATATGCCCGAGCCCCTCACAAAGGTTGTACTTAACTGGCTCCCCGGCACCGGTGTCGCTTCTGATGCCCTCACGGACTCCGTTGCATCTACCCATCGCGCGGATGAAAACATCCCATGTTAGGGATGTGAGGGGTCGGAGAATAACAGGCCACAACGGGAACAAGCCTCCCTAGCATCGTGGGTGACGCTAGGGAGGCTCGTTCCCATCGTGGCCTGCTATTGTCTGTGATCCACGATGGGGAGATGCAGTGGCCACGCGGGCTTTAGAAGCGACGCGGGTGCAGTGCAGCCAGGTAAGTGCAACCTCTGTAAGGGGCCCAGGCATATTGGGAGGCAATTATTCTCCAGGTATTAGGAAATGATTGGTGTAGAAGGACACTTTTTGACATTGGTGCCTCTTGTAGGATTTGTGGTCATGCACTCGATCACATCCCACGTTAATTCAGGTCAGCAGAGGCAGATCTCCGCCGTCTCATTGGCGCTGTGCCTCGAAGGGTAGCATTTTCCAGCATGCACTGAGTAGATAAATGAATAATGAGCGCAATCTCTCTGATATGCCCAAGGGCAGCACTTATGATCTTCTGACTGACTGTGGTGATGAAGCATTATATGAGGGCCGCATGTCATTCTGCGACCCGGCTCATTCGTGAGTCTTATCCCCGTCTTGTCTTATCCCCGTCTCGTCGCCCCGGTTATATACAGTTGAGAAGGTTAATTATGGATGATGCATTAGGAACATACTGTATATCCTGAGCTCCAGCCACAGCAAGTACCCAGAGAAACCTGTGTGCAGTACAGTCCATTGCAGGTCCACGGATCAATGTGGGCATAACCAGAGCTGGCACCAAGGAAGGCGTCCGTCTCCGAGGCACATGTCCCCTCTCTGAGGCCTCTGCTGCTCAGTTCCCAAACTCTACAGATGACCGTAAATAGGGCTGGTCTGATGACGAACATAAACCGTATACTGAAAACTATCAGGATGGCAGTGGTGATCATCATCGGAAAGCAGCAATTGCAGGTTATTCACACAGATTGCACAGAAAGAATCATGAGCAGAGATGACCGTCAGAACAGCGCTGTGTAAATCTCGTCAGTGTATGTCATATATTGACTCCCCAGAGCAGCACGCACTCTACCACGGGCACCCCAGTGCGGGTACCAGTCCTGGCTAATCAGCTGCTGACATGGAATAAACATGGGAATGGCGCAGAGAGAACCCACTTCTCCCTGCATGTCTCACACAACGTCTCTGACGTGTTTAGGAAGCAGAACTCATGTATGTCATCTGGGATCAGTATCATCCTGTGTGACATGTATGATGCCAGCGGAGACAGCTCCAAATCTGACATTATTGTATAGATCCAAATGTTTTTGTCAGCAACAACTTGGTGTGACCGTCTGTTTAAAAATTGGACGGAAACAAAATCCAAGGTAAAAGCTGAGCTACAAGATTCTACCAAACGCCTGGGATCAGCCAACTCCAGGTGCAGTGATACTACAACTCCCAGCATACACAATTGCTTCCCTGTTCTTGAAATTGGTCTGTATAGAAGGAGAAAAGGCGCTGTCAGCAGGAGTCAAATACCAGGTGAGTATTGGTAAAAAGTAGATCATTTATATTTCCAGTCGATGCATTTCAAGGGCGGAGCGCCCCCTTAATCAGGACAGTAATCGCATGTTATCTATATACAGCGATTTTTAAAACCATTTATGTCGCGCAGGCTACAAATCGCTGTATATAGATGACGTGATTACTGTCCTGATGAAGGGGGCGCTCCGCCTTTGAAACGTGTCGACTGGAAATGAAAATGATCTACTTTTTACCAATACTCACCTGGTATTTGACTCCTGCTGACAGCACCGATACAGAGGTTCCCCTTTCTCCTTCTATACGGACCATTTCATCCCGACGACCGCATCCACGGCACGGGTAGGAACCAAGGCAGCAGCGCAGGCCCCCGTACGCTGATCGGGCAATATTAGCCAAGTAGAACATAGCTGTTGTGACTCCTCACAACAAGAGTTGGTAAGCGCAACTATGTTTATGTTCATATTCTAAGAAAACCGCACCACACATGAGGCGCTGCCTCCTGTCCCTTTCTTCTCTTTGTTGTTCTTGAAATTCCCATAGAAGTAAATGCTGGGAGTTGTAGTTTCACAATAGCTCGAGTGCTGGAGGCTGCTGACCGATGACGCATTGACGTTCTGAAAATGTAAAATCTATACCTCAGATCAGTTTACTACGAGATCCCGCGATGATTTTGTTACATTTTGTTTCCACTGTAAAACACTTTGGATTTTTCGCTGCCGCATCCCAGGCGGAAAATCGACAGCGTTGTCTATTGCCCAGAACTTTCCATCTATAGACTCCAGAAAGTTTCTTGGTGCCGCTTAAAGGGTGAAAAGAGATAATTTTCAAAGCAGGATAAATTAAATTATTTAAAATGCGTAGAAATGGGCAAAGTGATTGCAAACGTATATCTTCTCTCCAAAATGGGAATAATCCGACCAGATCAGGGACATTCCTCCTGTGGGTCACTGTGGCTCGTGTTAGATAAGTAGGATCTGTAATTCTTGTAGACTGTGCAGGAATAGCGCGGCGTTCTGTCACGTACAGACGGGGAATCGAGGCAAGAAATCAAAGATCTTTTTCTTTTAACAAACTGCGCATAGAGAAGCGTAATTAGACTTACCCGAGGATAATGTCTGCAGATCACTTCAAGGTCGGAAGGATTGAGATTCATGTAAATCAGCCTCAAGCTGACGGCACGTAATCTGCACGTCTTTGGTGGAGAGCCAAAAATACCATTTACAATTAAGTAATGAGTGATGATAACCAAGCGACATAATGATAATCAGCAGGAGAGGAGACTGCGCCGTCCTGGGGGGTTAACACTTTACTCATCACAAGCGCTCCTGTGCTTCAAGTGCATCTCCTGTCTGATCTTCATGTGGAGACGTCCCTCAGGACGATGGCTTGAGACACACGGCTTTGGTTGTATATACACTGTCCTGGCTATTCACTTTCAGGCTGCGTCAAGACCTAACGGGGCCCATAGAGAAGAGAGAGCAGGGGCTGTGCTTTTCTGTGACAACTGGGTGAATTGGTAGAATAAGACACTGCCTGCTTTATATTGAAGCTTTGGAACCATTGCAATGGATGTTTAACTCCTTAGTGGACACCAATACGTGTTTTTATTGTTGGCGAGTCTGCTTTGCAAGGGTGCTCAGCTGCATAGTGTCCAATCCCGGCTGTTTAACCCCTTCGATGTCAGGATCAGTAGCTGTCGTGACATCTAAATGATTTCAGAGTGGGGCAGGCTCCCTTTTTCACCCCTCATCAGCCGACCTGCAATGTGATTTCAGGGTGCCAATGGCTGCTATGACAGCGATGGGCCTAAAAATGGCCTCCAGGTCTGCCATCTATGGAAGGGGCAGGGCCCAATAGGGTGACTGATCTCTATAGGTTTCCTTGTGCTAAAGAAAAAGTTCAGGTTTTTCCTTATAAAATGCTAAAAAAATAAATGTAAAAATATTTTTAAAAAAATGCATAATACGTACTGCTGCATCTGTACAAACTTGAACAATACTACTAGCATGTTATTTATCCCACATGTTCAACAGTTAAACAAAAATGCAAAAATTTAACTTTTTTGTTCATCTGCCTCCTAAAATAATATTATAATAATAAACTAGCTGTCCTACAACTCTGTCAACGGAAAAATAAAAAAGTTACAGGTCCTGGAATATGGCAATATTTTAAGTGCTTTTATTATCTGTAAACCTTAAAAGGGTTTGTTTATGGATCCCGAGATCTCCCCATTCATTGTTTCAATTGCTCTGCTAGATTTATTTTAAGCTGGCAGCTCAGCGGTGTGTCCTTTCTGCTGCAGCTTTCACCCTGTCACAGCTGGGGAGGGTTCTTTCTGCTGCAGCTTTCTCCCTGTCACAGCTGGGGGGGTCCTTTCTGCTGCAGCTTTCTCCCTGTCACAGCTGGGGAGGGTTCTTTCTGCTGCAGATTTCTCCCTGCCACAGCTGGGGGGGGGGGGGGGTCCTTTCTGCTGCATCCCTCTTTCTATCACAGCTTGGGGGGAGGTCCTTTCTGCTGCACCCCTCTCCCTGTCACAGCTGGGGAGGGGGTCCTTTCTGCTGCACCCCTCTCCCTGTCACAGCTGGGAGGGAGGTCCTTTCTGCTGCACCCCTCTCCCTGTCACAGCTGGGGGGGGGGGAGGTCCTTTCTGCTGCACCCCTCTCCCTGTCACAGCTGGGAGGGAGGTCCTTTCTGCTGCACCCCTCTCCCTGTCACAGCTGGGGGGGGGGGGAGGTCCTTTCTGCTGCACCCCTCTCCCTGTCACAGCTGGGGGGGGGGGGGGAGATCCTTTCTGCTGCACCCCTCTCCCTGTCACAGCTGGGAGGGAGGTCCTTTCTGCTGCACCCCTCTCCCTGTCACAGCTGGGGGGGGGGGGGTCCTTTCTGCTGCACCCCTCTCCCTGTCACAGCTCAGAGGACAAGTCCTTTCTGCTGTATCTAGTGGGAGTTGAATGGATGGAACTGAGCATGTTTGTCCACCTCATTGTGGTAGACACAGAAATTAGAAGAAGAAACAGCAGGTGGCGCTATGTGGATAGATTTTATTGAATAACT
Source organism: Bufo gargarizans (assembly GCF_014858855.1). Classification (NCBI taxonomy): domain Eukaryota; kingdom Metazoa; phylum Chordata; class Amphibia; order Anura; family Bufonidae; genus Bufo; species Bufo gargarizans. The sequence goes on from NC_058088.1 coordinate 190,161,373, forward strand.
CGGCTGCTGTGTTACATTTTTAATGATCTGCAATTACAAAAGTATTCAGATCCAGGGGCTTTTCTTAAATTGTTGAATATTAATCATGACACAACCCCTTAAAGTGAATATGAATGTGGTATCACAGTAGTCATACCGACGGGTAGTGCCGGCCACAGTCATGTAGAAGCAAAAGGAGCCTGAGCAATGTAGTAATATCATTATATTGGGGGCGAGCCAGAACAATATAATATCACTGGATAACTTCTATATCTTTGTGCTGCACATTGGCCGCGGTGGTCGCTCCTCATGACGTCCTGCCGCTGAGTGCCCAGAAGAGCTCTGCCTGTATCCGGAGACTCCGGGGGGGCTGCGGATTCTTAGGTTCTGGACGTCTTGCTGACGCCTTTTTCTCTTTTTCAGGGGCTGCTCGCAAGTGGGAATCATCAAAGCTCTGACCGAGGCCGGGATTCCCATCGACATGATCGGAGGGACCTCCATTGGGTCCTTTATGGGGGCGCTGTACGCAGAGGAGCACAGCTTCAACCGCACAAAGATCAGAGCTCGGGAGTGGTGCATGGTGGGTATCTCCTCTACGGGGCACTTAGTAGGATGACTTACAACAGATTATCTGACCAATCATTGGTCAGATGGCCGTTTACACAGATCTTTTGTTATACACACCAACTATTGGTCTGATTGGACAGAAATTGATCAGATAATCTATTGGTGTAAGTGCAACCTTAGGCACGTGAACAGAGCGAAACCCATGGTCACCTGTACAATCATCACCGACCATTGAAAGCAATGATCTGGGGAAACATCTCCTCCTGAAGATCCTGGTCCATAATACAGAGTGTGAAGCCCATCCCCTCTATGGCAGGGGGCTGGTGGCACCAGGGCACAGAAGATACTGTAACCTCTGCAGCCCACCTAGTTACCTGCAAGGTGTATCATTAATGTGACCATCCAACCGTCTGGAATATCTGCTAATCCGTCATTACACTGGTGTCACTAAATCTGCTCAAAATACTCATCTCAACTTATATCATGTCTCCAATCGCATCCAGAGCTGCTTTCACACTTCTGTCAGTTCTGTTGGGCTCCATCCACACTATGCTGGGAATTTAGCACAGCCTGCACTGCAGAAATCTGGCTTCAATAAGTTACAAAATAGGGTTTTGTCACTTTTTTGGGACTGACCTGCTCAAAAATTTTACACCACTCGCTCCAGGTTTCAAAAGTGAGTGGGAAAGTGAGTGTGGTGAGCTGTGTTAATGAGTTTCCCTCCAGATATAATACCACAACTTCCAGGCAGCCCCTCAGCCCCTCAGCCCCCAGCAATTAATGCTCCGATGCTCCCCCTTGCTGTATAGCGCAGGGCAAGAGCTTTTTTGTTTATAAACGTACACTGCTAGGCGGAGGTTTCTGCCTAGCAGTGTTCCTAATGACGTCACCAGCAATGGGCGGGCTTTAGCACCACCTAGCAGAGACCCATACGTCAGCAGATCTAATGAAAATGCCCTTGCCCTGCGCGATACAGCTCAGGGTAAGGGAGAGCATCGGACCATGAAATGCTTTGATGCTCATATCGGGGGATGCCAGGGTACAAATGGGGATATGTCCAGGTTCAGCTCTGACAACCCCTTTAACAAACCACAGGCACCATTTAATACATTTTATGCAAAATACAATTTTCATATAGATGCATTCAATAGAATTTTATATATTTTATTATAAAATCGGTAATTATTTTATATTATATTATTACTAGCTGAGGGACCCGGCTTCGCACGGGATATTTCATTTATCTCATTTATTGTTTGTGTGTGTCGTTAATATATCAACATTATCCACTACAACAGTGACCTCTACCTTACTTCGCCCCCTTAACAGTGACCTCCACAGCCCCCCCCACCCCTCAATACTGACCCCCCCCCCCCCCCCCCCACACACACACACACACACACAGTGCCCTGTCTCCTTAAAATGGGACAGTCACAGCAGCCCACCCCCTTAACTTTGACCTTCACAGCAGCCTGCCCCTTTAACAGTGAGTTCCACAGCACCCCACCCCCTTGACAGTGACCTCCACAGGGGCCCGCCCCCTTAACAGTGACCTCTACAGCCCCCGCCCCTTAACACTGACCATAGGTTACAGTTCTCTTAACTGACCACCACCATTCCCATCCCCCTTAACCCCCTTTAACAGACCTCCACAGTGACTGCCACAGTTCCCCACTGACCTCACTGTAACCTGCTGCCCCTTTAATAGTGATCTTTACAGTGACCTCCACAGCAGCCTGCCCCCTTAGCAGTAACATGCACAGCGCCCTCCCCTTTAACAGTCACCTTCACAGTGGCCGCCCCTTCATTAGTGACCTCCACAGCATCTCACCCCTTTAACAGTGACCTCCACAGCGGCCGCCCCTTTATAAGTGACCTCCATAGTACCCTATCTCCTTAACAGGGATTTCCACAACACCCCACCCCCTTAACAGTGGCCTCTACAGCAGTCTGCCCCTTAACACTGACCTCCATAGCGGACCGTGATCTCCACAGCAGCCTGCTCCTAGGGTGGCCAGAGGTCCGGTTTAAGGCCAGACAGTCCAGCTTTCAGACTCCCTGTCTGACGCAGGGCCTGGACGGACACAGGGATGTTCTTTTGAACAGCTCACTCTCAGACAGCAGCACTGTGCTGTCTGAGTGTGAGCTGCAGGGAGAAAGTCACCATCCCTTTCCACCTCTGCACTTTTACCTTCATTTTTTCGATTCCTGTGAAGTGGGAGGGGGAGTGGCCTAACCAGATGGTGGTGTGGCTGTGTGACCTGGGGGCGGGGTTTTTAAGTCCGTCTTTTGAGGGTGGCCTAAATGGCCACCCTACCTGCCCCCTTAACTGTGACCCCCACAGCACTCCGCTCCCTTAACAGTGTCATCCTCAGCACCCTGCCCCTTTAAAGCTGACCTACGGAAACCTGGTGTAAAAGTGTGTGTATGTGGAGACCAAGGGCCTGCGAGCTTCTATTGGCTGATCATGTGTATGGCAGTGTGTTTTGATATACGATATATCAGCATAGGAAGAGAACAGAGACAAAAAAAAAAAAAACGGAGGCGTAAATCCTAGTGATGCCGCTTTATGAAAAAGTGTGCAGTGATTCATACATCTGAGCCCAGAAGTGACCTGTATGGAGAGGGGCCTTGTGATGTGTGGGGAGAGCCGTGATGGGGGTCCGCCGTGTAGACGATTCTCCTTAGGAACGTGACGAACCCTTTAAGCTGGAGACGGGTTAATCTTCTGTTGTGTATTCTTATTGTTCCTGTCCTCTCCTGAGGGTTACGCTGCTCATTACTCATTTGCGGCAGTAATCTGGAATGGGATTTGCGGTTTGGCCTCTGGCGGCTGCGGTACCCCAGATACCTACTGTTGGGGGCACAGAGTGTAATTCTTACCTGTCTGCTCCTACAGTAAAAGATAAGCGGCGCAGTGGTGTCTGGCGGAAAGGCGGCAGTGACCTGCATCTACCTGCGAAGCGTAACTAATGGTGACATTACTTTGCAGCCGTATGGTTTGGCTGTCATCGGATGCTCTGTGACCTAGTGGGTCACCGAGAACTAATTGGTATAACTGCATCCCAGGACAGGGTTTCCGTACTCCCCTCGCTCCGCTGTGTATTAGGAGTGCGGTACATGGCGTCCCCAGTAATGTCTGCTTGTGTGTACAGATGTAGCAGAGCTGACTTTGCATTATTCGTACCTCCTTGTGCCTAACAGAGCAGATAACGACTGTGACGTCTTAGTGATGAGTGCTAAGTGACAAACTCAGCACTGCTACATCTGTGTACGTGGCCTGGCAATGAAACATTACAGATATGGAGTCTCCCATCAGGGGCCACATTACTGGACAGGAAGTTGGGGTGCAAAGGAAAATGTATTCCCCTTAATGAAGTCCTCAGAAGCTGCTGCTCCACGTGTTTGCTGCCGGCTCCGAGTTGAGCAGCTGACATGTCTGACCGTCTGGTTGCTAAGGATACGCAGCATAAGACCAGCAGTCCTTTATATGGCAGCACGTCCCTAGCAACCAGTCTGTCTCCCGCATGGAGCCTTCGTCCAGATTCTAGCAGGACAGACGGACGCTGCACTGGATCCCGGCGGACACAAAAATCCCACATCCAGGGTTGAAGGCTCTAGTATGTGTCGTGCAGACACTTGTCATGGTGGTGCTGCTCCTCGCAGGGAGGATGATGAGGGTCACAGGAAAACTGTAACCCTGTAACAGAAGAGATCTATTACTTGAAGTAGTCCGGGGGATGCTGGGAGTCGCTCCTGTGATTATACAGGTCACAGGAGCTCCACAGACATCTGCAGTTAGCCTCAATCTAGGTGAAGCATGGGGGACAACTGGTTTTGGCCACATGATCAGGGACATGCATGATGGTATTAATTCCATTACCCATGGAGTTGTCTCAGAACTACAAGACCCAGCATGCCCTGACACCTGAGGAGAGGGGTTTCAGTGACCAATACAAGCTGTAAAATCTCAACGACAATGTAAAATGGTGGGTCAGCATGTCCCTCGCCAGGGAAATAAAATGTCTGTATTTACACCAAAGAGCTGATCTCCCCAGGGTGGAGTATGGGCCGGTGAATAATGATACGGAAGAGAGAGCGTTGTCGGTGACGACCAGCAGCTGGGATTACATGGGATTACTGGTCAGGAGAATTTTAAAGTCACAGTTTGTTCTTTCATCTTCCTCCAAGGACATGACCTCTGTTTTTAAGAAGGTTCTGGACCTCACCTACCCCATCACCTCCATGTTCTCCGGGGCGGCCTTCAATAACAGCATCAGCTGCATATTCAAGGACAAGCAGATAGAGGTGAGCACCACTGCGAGGACTATCCCCCTCATCATCACAGCTAGTGTCTGTATGTGTGCAGTCACTGGTGTATTACAGATAGAAGTGAGCACCACCTGGGGGACTATCCTCCTCCTCATCACACCTACTGCCTGTATATACATGTGTGTGCAGCCAAAGCAGTCCCTGGTACACTACAGATAGAGATGAGCACCACCTGGGGGACTATCCCCCTCATCATTACTTCTAGCCTCTGTATGTGAGTAGTCACTAGTGTATTACAGATAGAGGGGAGCACCACAGCGGGGACTATCCCCCTCATCATTACTTCTAGCCTCTGTATGTGAGTAGTCACTAGTGTATTACAGATAGAGGGGAGCACCACAGCGGGGACTATCCCCCTCATCATTACTTCTAGCCTCTGTATGTGTGTAGTCACTAGTGTATTACAGATAGAGATGAGCACCACCTGGGGGACTATCCCCCTCATCATTACTTCTAGCCTCTGTGTATGTGTGTAGTCACTAGTGTATTACAGATAGAGATGAGCACCACAGCTGGGACTATCCCCCTCATCATTACTTCTAGCCTCTGTGTATGTGTGTAGTCACTAGTGTATTACAGATAGAGATGAGCACCACAGCTGGGACTATCCCCCTCATCATTACTTCTAGCCTCTGTGTATGTGTGTAGTCACTAGTGTATTACAGATAGAGGGGAGCACCACAGCGGGGACTATCCCCCTCATCATTACTTCTAGCCTCTGTACACAGTGCTGCCCATAATTCTTCAATTTTGACTTAAAGTTACTTTTATTCAACCAGCAAGTAATTTTTTACGGGAAATGACATCGGTGTCTCCCAAAAGATAATAAGACGATGTACAAGAGGCATTATTGTGGGGAAAAACATTTCTCAGCTTTTATTTACATTTGAGCAAAAAGTGTCCAGTCCAAAATTATTCCTCCCCTTCTCAATAATCAGTAGAAAAGCCTTTCTTGGCTATTACAGCAATCAGACGCCTCCTATAATTGCAGTCCAGCTTTTTGCAGGTCTCCACGGGTATTTTTGCCCATTCATCTTTAGCAATGAGCTCCACATCTTTCAGGTTGGAGGGTCTTCTTGCCATCACCCTGATCTTTAGCTCCTCCACAGATTCTCCATTGGATTCAGGTCTGGACTCTGGCTGGGCTGCTCCAAGACGTTAATGTTGTTGTCTGCTAACCATTTCTTCACCACTTTTGCTGTGTGTTTTGGGTCATTGTCCTGCTGAAATGTCCACTGGTGCCCAAGGCCACGTTTCTCTGCAGACGCCTGATGTTGTTGGTGAGAATCCTCATATATTGCTCTTTTTCATGGTGCCGTTTGCTGTGATTAGGTTCCCTGGTCCATTGGCTGAAAAACACCCCCAAAGCATTAGGTTCCCACCACCATGTTTGACAGTGGGGATGGTGTTCTTTGGGTTGAAGGTTTCTCCTTTTTTACGCCAAATGAAGGAAACCTCATTGTGACCAAACAATTCAATCTTTGTTCCATCTGACAATAACACAGAAGACCAGAAGTCGTCGTCTTTGTCCAGATGAGCTTTTGCAAAGGCCTAGCGAGTTTTTGCTGTGCCTTATCTGGAGAAGTGGCGTCCTCCGTGGTCTGCAGTGTGCAGTGTCCGCTGGATTGTCTGCCTTGAGACATTGCCACCAGCAGAGCCCAGATTCCCCAGGATGGCCTTGGTGGTGATCCTTGGTTCTTTTTCACCTCTCTAACCATCCTCCTGGCAGCACAGGGGTCACTTTTGGCTTCTGACCACGTCCTCTGAGATTTTCCACAGTGCGGAACATCTTGTATTTTTTCCTTAAATGTAAATAAAAGCTGAGAAATGTTTTTTCCCCCACATTAATGCCTCTTGTACATCGTCTTATTATCTTTTGGGAGACACCTATGTCATTTCCCATCCAAAAATTACTTGCTGGTTGAATAAAAGTAACTTTAAGTAAAAATTTGCCAGGAGTATGAATAATTATGGGCAGCGCTGTATGTGCAGTCCCTGGTGTATTGCAGATATATAATTTACCTGTGATTGTACTTTGTTTTTAGGATCTCTGGATTCCATATTTCAACATCACAACTGACATCACTGCCTCCGCCATGAGGGTGCACACAGACGGTAGGTGTCCTCAGCAGTCTGTCACGCCCTTTCTTGACCCCCAGGAAGATTTGTTATCACATTATTAAGATGGTGACCAATTGTATGATTCCATGTGCCATCAAACAGATCCCTGAAGATTAGTCTGGAGAGGAGGTGGCTGGCGTGTTCTTAGGTGAAATTAAAGGAGCTGTCCAAGAGTTAACCATTCCACACCCCACCCCATCCCATGTACTGAGTGCTCCAGTACGGCGCGTAATCACCCTGTAAATAGGACTGGAGCATCTGTGCTGGGGATTGAAGAGGTGCATGCCGTTTTCTATATATATATATATATATATATATATATATATATATATATATAATATATAATATATAATATATAATATATAATATATAATATATAATATATAATATATAATATATAATATATATATATATATATATATATATATATATATATATATATTCCTGGACTCTTGGACAACCCCTTCAAGCACTTCATAGCGCTCATTAAAATCAATGGGCCTTCCATGTAATGCACCAACAAGCAGACTGAGATCCGCACACTGTGATTAGACTGCACACAGTATCTGTAGCATTGCCCTGTGCGCCATGTGCTTTTCTGACTAATTTGATCATCCCGCATCCTCCATTTCTCGCTTTGTAGTTCATAGCAGAACATCTTGTTCAGTTCTCCAGATAGTAAATGAAGCTGTGGTTATACCCGGGCAGATAAGAGGGAGAATCTCCTTGTACATGATGGCTGACAGGGCGGCCCTCCTACTCAGGAGCGCTCTCTTATCTCGTCGCTATCCGTTCTCATTATACTCTCTTCCCCACATTCAAAGCTCCCTCAGATTTTCCGGCAGGTGACTCATGGAGATAGCAGGGACTCTCTCCATCATTAATTCTCAGTTCTGCAGCTCAACACCCACACAATAGAGTCCTATGGACCATCTGCTGGCTTCCTGACATCGCCCGTTACGTGCAATCGGAAGTTGCACTTCAAGATGATGATGATGAGCGCTCAGTCCTTCCAGGAATGACCTAGGATGGTTGATCATTTAATATTTACACGTGTCAAGTGGTGACAGCCTGCAGAGCATTCTCCGCCATACAGAACCCATGCAGTTGCTGTTCTCAGGCGACATCACTTTATCCTTGTAGATGGCACTTCTCCATTTTGTTAGGTTAGGTGGACTAATATGGGGGTCAGTCCGAGTATATCAATGTAAATCTCTATTAATAAAGTGCAGCGTGCTGGAGATCCCCACATGTCTGGGATTTGTGTGCTGTGGGGTATGTGAGAACCCGCAGAGCCAACCCAGCTGGACTTCTGGAGACTTAGAATGAATGGCGGTACTAGCACAGATTGATTAGTGGATACTGACAGGTTCTGGTGGAGTGTCAGCAGGGGACCGCATCCCGCAGATCGCCATAAATTATTATGTATCCTGGACAAGATGGAGGCTAATACCCTCACAGTGATTTATCGCTAGAGAGGTTCACATGTGTCCCTGTGTGCCGATATACAATTACACTGTAGGGTAGGACACCGCAGTAAAAAAGGACACCTGAGGCGCTATCATCATTTCATCAAGCCCTGTGTCCTTCCAGGGTCATGAGCACGATCTATCTATATAAAGAAGGACGTGTGTGTATATATATATATATATATATATATATATATAATCTGTGTGTATGTATGTTTTACGATCACTCAGAAACGCAACCATCGATTTCAACTAAACTTGGAATACACATCTCTTGCTACCTGGGAAGAAATCCTGTGGGGGGTCCTCCGCCCCTACACAGCAGCTGCATGGAGTCTGTTTGCTCCAACTGTTTTTGCAGCACACATATTGTTCTGTAACTCAAAAACTCATTGATCAATTTCTACTAAACTTGGTGACATATCACTTACTATCTGGGAAAGAATACTGTGGAGGTGACATGCCGGTACACAAGGAGTTTGTATGTCTGTCTGTATGTTCTTTATGCGCGACCAAACGACTGGATCGATCTTTACCAAATTTGGCACACAGGTACATCAGGTCACCGGGAAGGTTTTAGACCGGGTCTCTGCTCTCTAGGATTGGCATTAGCCAATACAAGCCTGCAGATCTTTCTCTTCATATCTCAACTGCCATACACACGGTCACATGACCCTTATTAGCCAATAGAAGCTCGCAGGCCCTTAGTCTCCACATACACACAGCTTTACTCCAGGTTTCCATAACAACCCAGCCATTTTTCTTCACTGCTGTAGGTCAGCTTTAGGCTAGTGCTGTGCGACAATAAGTCGCACGACACATAGGGCAGAACTACACTGCTACATGTGTCTCATGACATGTGACATACTGCGACGCGACAGTCGCAGAAAAATCCAGCTTGGATAGATTTTTTGCAACTGTCGTGTCGCAGTGCGACACCATAAACTATCATAAAAATTGTTGAGACAAAATGTTGCGCGACATGTGTTGTCCTGTAGCCCTAGCATTAAAGGGGCAGGGCGCTGTGGAGGTCACTGTTAAGGGGGCAGGGGCCACTATTAAAGGGGCAACTGCTGTGGAGCTCACTGTTAAGGGAGCGGGGTACTGTGGAGGTCACTGTTGGGGTCCATTCACATGTCTGTAATTTGGGTCTGCATTAGTTCCGCAATTTGTGGACCCATTCACTTTCACTTTCAAATTGCGGATCGCACATTGCAGGTGTCCGTGTTTTGCGGATCTGCAAAACACTTACGGACGTGTGAATGGACCCTTAAAGGGGTTCTGCACTTTCAATTAACTGATGATCTATCATCTGGATAGATCATCAGCTTCTGATCGGCGGGGGTCCGACACCCGGGACCCCCGCCGATCAGCTGTTTGAGAAGGCAGAGGCGCTCCAGCAGCGCCGCGGCCTTCTCACTGTTTACCGCCGGGCCGCCCGCCCACTGACGTCACGACTTGTATCAATTAAAGTGGGCGCGGCTAAGCTCTGTTCACTTGAATGGAGCTTAGCCGCGCCCACTCTAATTGATACAAGTCGTGACGTCAGTGGGCGGGCAGCCCGGCGGTAAACAGTGAGAAGGCCGCTGCGCTGCTGGAGCGCCGCTGCCTTCTCAAACAGCTGATCGGCGGGGGTCCCGGGTGTCGGACCCCCGCCGATCAGAAGCTGATGATCTATACAGAGGATAGATCATCATCAGTTAATTGAAAGTGCAGAACCCCTTTAAGGAGTGGGCCCCTGAGGAGATCACTGTCAAGGGAGTGGGTGCTGTGAAACTCGCTGTTAAAGGGGTGGGCTGCTGTGAAGGTCAAAGTTAAGGGGATGGGCAGCTGTGGAGGTCCCATTTTAAAGTGGTGGGGCACTGTGGGGGTCAGTGTTAAGGGGTGGGGGACTGTGGAGTTTACTGTTAAAGGTGCGAGGTGCTGTAGAGGTCACTGTTATGGGGGATACTGTCTATATCTTTTAACGACACACAGAAACATGTAATGAGATAGATGAAATCTACCCGAGCGAAGCCGGTCCTTCTGCTAGTGTCCTGATAATGAAGAAATGCTGAGAGCGTCGTCAGTCACTGTAATAATGAGTGCGGAGAACAGGCCGATCCGCGCTCCCTGTCCTATAGACGTCTTCACCTGCCTTCTCTCCTCTTCTCAGGCTGCCTGTGGAGATACGTCCGTGCCAGCATGTCTCTCTCCGGGTACATGCCGCCTCTCTGTGACCCCAAGGATGGACATTTGTTAATGGATGGAGGTTACATCAACAATCTGCCAGGTACGCAGCGTGACTGCTGTGGGAATAAATGGAGAATAGGAATATCCTGACTCAGCAGTTATAAGGTGTAGGAGGGTCGTTGTTTGTTTTTGTGGGGGGGGGGGGGGGGGGGTCTGAGTACTGCACATATGTTAGTATTGATTTTAGGGGCAGGGATTTGGTCGGTAATAAAGTATTATCATGACGCAACCTCTTTGTTTCCCAAAAGCATGTCACCCATGACCAGCAGCAGCTAAATGTCCCAGTGTAGGCCCGGCCTGAAGAGGTTGACAGCAGGGGACAGTAGCTTCCAGCACACGGAGAGAAGACGTGCAGGCCAGCTGGGGCTGACTTTAACATTTCACGCAGATGTGTCTTCACACATTGAGCTCTCCTAGCAGCAAAAGGTTAATTTCTTTGCTCTGTAACCGCTCCATTTTGCCCAACAGCCGACGTTGCCCGCTCCATGGGCGCCAAAGTGGTGATAGCCATCGATGTGGGCAGCAGAGACGAGACTGATCTGACAAACTACGGCGATTCTCTGTCCGGTTGGTGGTTGCTGTGGAAAAGATGGAATCCAATAGCGGAGAGAGTCAAGGTGAGACTTCCAAGGTACAAGGAGGAACTGAGCTTCCAGCTCCCGGGGGGCGCCCGATCCGAACCATGGCTGTCAGATGAAGTGATGCAGAAGCCTCAGAGCAGCCGTGCATTCATGTGGAGGGAATGAGAATAGATTAACCAGTGCAAAATGAATGCTGCTTAACCACTTGTGCGCCTCAGTCCACTACAGGCTGTTCCCACACAACTCAAGTAACTGATTGTGTGCAGTTGGATGAATTTACTTAAAGGGAGTCTGTCACCTACTCTGAGTCAGATCGCGTCCTAGAACGTTTGCCCTCCATTAAAATAGTATCTCTCTTGTGTCTGTCCCACGTGGAGATCCTGCAAAAAGTACTTTATAACATTATGCAAATTAGCTGTCACAAGTGCCCGGGCCCCTCAGCTACGTGCACAGATAACCGCTCCCCTTGCAGTCCTCTGGACCGCCCTCCTCTCCTACTGCTTCCTCCTCCTCTGGCTTGGAGATCTCGCGCAAGCGCCGGGCCTGAGCATGCACACTGTTAAGATCCGTGTCTCTGCATGTGTGGGCCCGGCGGTGGCTGGCGCTCTCTCAAGATCTCCAAGCTAGAAGAGGAGGACGCAGTAGGACAGGAGGGTGGGCCAGAGGACTGCAAGGGGAGCGGTTATCTGGGCACATAGCTGAGGGGCCTGGGCACTTGCGACAGCTAATTTGCAGAACTTTATCAAGTACTTTTCAGGATCTCCACGTGGTACAGACACGAGATGTAAACATTCCATACCACGATCTGAGCGGTCTAAAACTCTGAGTCGGTGACAAACTCCCTTTTACTGTATTTACTCACCTTTTTTCTATTATCTATTCCTGGATAATCCTGAGGATAGGTCATCATTATCTATTCCTGGATAATCCTGAGGATAGGTCATCATGATCTATTCCTGGATAACCCCTTTAAAGAATATTCTACTGTATTCTTTATACAGCTCCGATGATGACTTGTGTGTCTCCATGGCAGCAGACGTATCCTTCGGTCTTGCTTAGTAACCAAATTTACAACAGTAGGAAATGATACATATGGCAGGGAGTGACTGCAGGATCAGACCACACTTTGTGTGTCTGTAGTCTGTTACCATGGAGACACAGAGTGACTTTCTGTTATTGGTATCAAAAAGCTGACTTACAATTCAGAGCAGGTTCAGAGTATTTCAGTGAAAATTGCAACTTTAATTTCTGCCACGTAATGGGGATCCACAGCCGGCCCTGAAATCCACACAGATTTTTTTTGCCGCGTGTGCATGAGGTTCTTGAGGACCCTATTCACATGCATTGTGCTGTAGATTGTGGAGTCCACCAGGCCTGAACGTGGCCTAAACTGTGCAGATGTAGAGGAACCCGTCATACACAGGTTGAACTGCATTAGTTTTCTGTGTCTTTGGAGGAGCGGAGAAATCTAGGCGTCGCTCTGCCGCTTGTGCCCTGATGCCCCCACCGGTCGCAGTTACGAAAGCAGGCACATTCACAGACAGGTAGTCTATTGTATTCTGTCTCTTCTTGGCTCGACTTTTGGTTTTGGGTCCAAGTGAATTGGTGGCAGTGACTGCACCCGCTAATATCCCGTATTCCCCCAGGTGTTGAACATGGCAGAGATTCAGACACGCCTGGCCTACGTGTGCTGCGTGCGTCAGCTCGAGATGGTGATGAACAGCGAATACTGCGAGTACATCCGACCCCCCATCGACAGATATGGAACACTAGAATTCGGCAAGTTTGACGAGATCTGTGTAAGTTTCATCGTCTTACCATGGTGATTTTTTTTTTCTGGGGGGTGTCATAATATAAAACCAGTAGGGCCGACCGATCTGCCCTAGCGTCACACTTGGGTTCCGAAAGATCTGGGAGTGAAATGCGATCATCTGAGCTCAGAACTCACATTTTCCGGTAACCCCCTCCGCTCGCAGTGCAGTCGCTTGCATTGTATTTGCATTGCCGATGAGTTCTGTGGGTTTGCAGTCAGGGCCGGTTTAAGTTTCTTGTCATTTCCTGAAAGTATTTTTGCAGAATAACTGCAGAAGGTCCAGATTAGCATGAAAAACAGATCGTCCTTGCAGAAGTGACCCCCTTATCTCCTGCAGCGCTGGTAGCATTCACAGCCCTTCATAACTCATAGGTGACAGGAGAAAGCTGCTGGTCTCTATTAATTAGACTGCGCAGCCAGTGAGCGCCTCCGTCTCACCAGGGATCGGCTGACGTCACTGCTGTTTACAGGACATAGATGTGTTCAGCGGGGAGCTGGTATTAATTAGGACGTATGTATGTCACATCCAGAGCTGCATTCAGAATTCTGCTCCATTCCTGTTGCCCCGTGCAGGGCATCAGGATTCAGGTGCACATAACACCATGGGAGGTTACATGAAGACTTTTGTAAGATGGCGGTATCCTGATCGCACAGATTGAGGTCCGGTCCTTGACTGTAAATGCACACATATCCCGTACAGGAGCCATTACAGGTTGAAGCCTGATGACGGGGACCCTAATCATTCTAAGTCTGGAGGAACCGGGAGGATGCAGTCTGGTGTCTGCACTGGGCACATTGTAAAATCTCTCATTTATGTGGAATTATCCAGGAAATAAATGACCCTTAGGAGCCCCCCCCATCCCAATAACCTAATGTGTGACACAGGAATGCCATGCACTGAGGGTAACAGGAGGTACGAGCGTCCTAGTGCAGTGCCCATGGGGAAGCTAACCTTTTCTTTCCCAAATGCAGGATGTCGGATACCAGCATGGAAACACAGTATTTAACGTGTGGGGCCGCAGCGGGGTCATCGAAAAGATGTTGAAGGATCGGCAAGACACCTGTAAATCCAAAACTTCAGACGTAAGTCCTCCATATATTAATATATATGTGTATCTCTACGACTGCTGACACTGACCTGCGACATCAGCCTGTATACGAGGCCACAGGGACCCCCCACACCCGATATAAAAATGATATGTGAAGAAGACTTCTCCCCTCTGCATTCCTTATATAATGACTATGCTGGAGCATCTTTTTATATAATTGTTTTCTATTCCTCTGTTATTCCTGCTGGAAGATTCTGAACTGCCAGCGTTCTGCATTCATGGTCCATCTGGGTGTTACCAGTTGGGGGCGTGTCCCTGCACAGTTTGACACTAACACATAGATGGACCATTACTGCAGACGGCGTGGCAATTCATTCATACACTTCTAGGAGGAATACTAGAGGAACAGCACAACATAGTCATAAGAATAGATGCTCCAGAATTATTACAGGGGAGGTGACAGGTCCACATTAATGGATATCTCCAGCCTGATCCATTGCATTGTGTAGACCAGGCATGCTCAACCTGCGGCCCTCCAGCTGTTGCAAAACTACAACTCCCAGCATGCCCGGACAGCCATCAGCCTACAGCAGGGCATTGTGGGAGTTGTAGTTTTACAACAGCTGGAGGGCCGCAGGTTGAGCATGCCTGGTGTAGACTGATTGTGACAAGCTGTGAATGGCATAGAGAATTCTAATGGGAGTGTCCTGATGAGGAGCTCAGCAGTCGTATCATTAGTGACCCACATGGCGGGTAAAGGGCACGATCCCTTCCCAGGAGGGGGGAGCTCCAGGACATGAGTGGCCCAGAGGTTTATAGACATTTGAGATTGTCTTGTACTGTGTAAATTGTTTAATGGAGACGTCAAGAAGACAAATCTGTGCAAAGGGAGCAGAGCGACTTCAGAACTGACCAATATACTGATGGTGGTCCCTGTTCTAAGCCACAGGGGGCAGTATTGGGCCACCTGCACAGATTGCTTATAGCATAATACGGAACTAGGGAGGGAGATTCATCAAACTTCATGTACACTTTGTGTAATTGTCACGTGCGGAAACTGACCCGAAGTGTGGATTATAAATCACAGAATGTCAATTGTCTCTGCAGATCTTTAGTGCAATGGAAACGGTGAGATCAGTATAAAAATTCACACAAAAAACACCACAAAACTGAGATAAATGGTGTGGAGTTTTATTCGAGTTTCATGCATAGAAATACACATGTGCATAGGAGCAGTATTATAGTAGTTATATCCTTGTACATAGGAGCAGTATTATAGTAGTTATATTCTTGTATATAGGAGCAGTATTATAGTAGT
Source organism: Bufo gargarizans (assembly GCF_014858855.1). Taxonomy (NCBI): domain Eukaryota; kingdom Metazoa; phylum Chordata; class Amphibia; order Anura; family Bufonidae; genus Bufo; species Bufo gargarizans. The sequence goes on from NC_058088.1 coordinate 190,176,834, forward strand.
TATATTCTTGTACATAGGAGGCAGTATTATAGCAGTTATATTCTTGTACATAGGAGCAGTATTATAGTAGTTATATTCTTGTACATAGGAGCAGTATTATTGTAGTTATATTCTTGTACATAGGGGGCAGTATTATAGTAGTTATATTCTTGTACATAGGAGCAGTATTATAGTGGTTATATTCTTGTACATAGGAGCAGTATTATAGTAGTTATATTCTTGTACATAGGAGCAGTATTATAGTAGTTATATTCTTGTACATAGGAGGCAGTATTATAGTGGGTTATATCCTTGTACATAAGAGGCAGTATTATAGTAGTTATATTCTTGTACATAGGAGGCAGTATTATAGTAGTTATATTCTTGTACATAGGAGGCAGTATTAAAGTAGTTATATTACTGTACATAGGAGGCAGTATTATAGTAGTTATATTCTTGTACATAGGAGCAGTATTATAGTAGTTATATTCTTGTACATAGGAGCAGTATTATAGTAGTTATATTCTTGTACATAGGAGGCATTATTATAGTAGTTATATTCTTGTACATAGGAGCAGTATTATAGTAGTTATATTCTTGTACATAGGAGCAGTATTATAGTAGTTATATTCTTGTACATAGTAGGCAGTATTATAGTAGTTATATTCTTGTACATAGGAGCAGTATTATAGTAGTTATATTCTTGTACATAGGAGCAGTATTATAGTAGTTATATTCCTGTACATAGGAGGAGTATTATAGTAGTTATATTCTTGTACATAGGAGCAGTATTATAGTAGTTATATTCTTGTACATAGGGGCAGTATTATAGTAGTTATATTCTTGCACATAGGAGGCAGTATTATAGTCGTTATATACTTAACCATATTTCTTTTTATTGAAAAAGAGCAAGAAATCAGGGTCAAGGCCCATACATGACATTTCAGTGGTGATGACAAATCTCCAAATGCTCATCTGGCATATACATCATGCATAGACAGTACAATCAATCTTGTCATAGTTAGTAAGAAACATCAAATAAAAATGTAAAAGGGGAAGAAGGGGAAGGAACAATCAGGAGGGAGAAAAGGGAGGAGGGGGGGAAACGAGGAAGTGAGATAACTTCTGCTCTATCATGTAAAATTTCTGTGAACTTTCCATGGGGACCACAATCTTAAGAAGCGGGCGCGTGAGTTAGTCTCCCAATGCGCAAGCTCCTCAAAACGGTAGATCTGGTCCACCTTGTCGGACCACATAAGAAGAGTCGGTGGGGAGTCATTCTTCCACAAATATAGTCGTTATATACTTGTACATAGGGGCAGTATTATAGTAGTTATATTCTTGTACATAGGAGGCAGTATTATAGTAGTTATATTCTTGTACATAGGAGGCAGTATTATAGTAGTTATATTCTTGCACATAGGAGGCAGTATTATAGTAGTTATATACTTGTACATAGGGGCAGTATTATAGTAGTTATATTCTTGTACATAGGAGGCAGTATTATAGTAGTTATATTCTTGTACATAGGAGCAGTATTATAGTAGTTATATTCTTGCACATAGGAGGCAGTATTATAGTAGTTATATACTTGTACATAGGGGCAGTATTATAGTAGTTATATTCTTGTACATAGGAGGCAGTATTATAGTAGTTATATTCTTGTACATAGGAGGCAGTATTATAGTAGTTATATTCCTGTACATAGGAGGCAGTATTATAGTAGTTATATTCATTGTACATAGGGACAGTATTATAGTAATTATATTCCTAGGAGCAGTATAGCAGTTATTGTAGGGCAGTATTATAGTAGTTATATTCTTGTACATAAGAGCAGTATTATAGTAGTTATATTCTTGTACATAGGAGCAGTATTAAAGTAGTTATATTATTGTACATAGGAGGCAGTATATAGTAGTTATATTCTTGTACATAGGAGCAGTATTATAGTAGTATATTCTTGTACATAGGAGGCAGTATTAAAGTAGTTATATTACTGTACATAGGAGGCAGTATTATAGTAGTTATATTCTTGTACATAGGAGGCAGTATTTATAGTAGTTATATTCTTGTACATAGGAGCAGTATTATAGTAGTTATATTCCTTGTACATAGGAGCAGTATTAGAGTAGTTATATTCTTGTACATAGGAGGCAGTATTATAGTAGTTATATTCTTGTACATAGGAGGCAGTATTATAGTAGTTATATTCTTGTACATAGGAGCAGTATTATAGTAGTTATTCTTGTACATAGGAGCAGTATTATGAGAGTTATATCTTGTACATAGGAGCAGTATTATAGTATTATATTCTTGTACATAGGGCAGTATTATAGTAGTTATATTCTTGTACATAGAGGCAGTAATTATAGTAGTTATATTCTTGTACATAGGAGGCAGTATTAAGTAGTTATATCTTGTACATAGGAGGCAGGTATTATAGTATGATATTCTTGTACATAGAGGCAGTATTATAGTAGTTATATTCTTGTACATAGGAGCAGTATTAAGTAGTTATATCCTGTACATAGGAGCAGTATTATAGTAGTTATATTCTTGTACATAGGAGCAGTATTATAGTAGTTATATTCTTGTACATAGGAGCAGTATTATAGTATATTCTTGTACATAGGAGCAGTATTATAGTAGTTATATTCTTGTACATAGGAGCAGTATTATAGTAGTTATATTCTTGTACATAGGAGCAGTATTATAGTTATATTCTTGTACATAGGAGCAGTATTATAGTAGTTATATTCTTGTACATAGGAGCAGTATTATAGTTTATATTCTTGTACATAGGAGCAGTATTATAGTAGTTATATTCTTGTACATAGGAGCAGTATTATAGTAGTTATATTCTTGTACATAGGAGCAGTATTATAGTAGTTATATTCTTGTACATAGGAGCAGTATTATAGTAGTTATATTCTTGTACATAGGAGCAGTATTATAGTAGTTATATTCTTGTACATAGGAGCAGTATTATAGTAGTTATATTCTTGTACATAGGAGCAGTATTAGTAGTTATATTCTTGTACATAGGAGCAGTATTATAGTTATATTCTTGTACATAGGAGCAGTATTATAGTAGTTATATTCTTGTACATAGGAGCAGTATTATAGTAGTTATATTCTTGTACATAGGAGCAGTATTATAGTAGTTATATTCTTGTACATAGGAGCAGTATTATAGTAGTTATATCTTGTACATAGGAGCAGTATTATAGTAGTTATATTCTTGTACATAGGAGCAGTATTATAGTAGTTATATTCTTGTACATAGGAGCAGTATTATAGTAGTTATATTCTTGTACATAGGAGCAGTATTATAGTAGTTATATTCTTGTACATAGGAGCAGTATTATAGTAGTTATATTCTTGTACATAGGAGCAGTATTAGTAGTTATATTCTTGTACATAGGAGCAGTATTATAGTATATTTCTACATAGGAGCAGTATTATAGTAGTTATATTCTTGTACATAGGAGCAGTATTATAGTAGTTATATTCTTGTACATAGGAGCAGTATTATAGTAGTTATATTCTTGTACATAGGAGGCAGTATTATAGTAGTTATATTCTTGTACATAGGAGGCAGTATTATAGTAGTTATATATCTTGTACATAGGAGGCAGTATTATAGTAGTTATATTCTTGTACATAGGAGGCAGTATTATAGTAGTTATATTCTTGTACATAGGAGGCAGTATTATAGTAGTTATATCTTGTACATAGGAGGCAGTATTATAGTAGTTATATTCTTGTACATAGGAAGGCAGTATTATAGTAGTTATATTCTTGTACATAGGAGGCAGTATTATAGTAGTTATATTCTTGTACATAGGAGGCAGTATTATAGTAGTTATATTCTTGTACATAGGAGCAGTATTATAGTAGTTATATTCTTGTACATAGGAGCAGTATTATAGTAGTTATATTCTTGTACATAGGAGCAGTATTATAGTAGTTATATTCTTGTACCTAGGAGCAGTATTATAGTAGTTATATTCCTGTACATAGGAGCAGTATTATAGTAGTTATATTCCTGTACATAGGAGGCAGTATTATAGTAGTTATATTCTTGCTACATAGGAGCAGTATTATAGTAGTTATATACTTGTACATAGGGGCAGTATTATAGTAGTTATATTCTTGTACATAGGAGGCAGTATTATAGTAGTTATATTCCTGTACATAGGAGGCAGTATTATAGTAGTTATATTCTTGTACATAGGAGGCAGTATTATAGTAGTTATATTCTTGTACATAGGAGGCAGTATTATAGTAGTTATATTCTTGTACATAGGAGCCGTATTATAGTAGTTATATTCCTGTACATAGGAGGCAGTATTATAGTAGTTATATTCTTGTACATAGGAGGCAGTATTATAGTAGTTATATTCTTGTACATAGGAGCCGTATTATAGTAGTTATATTCCTGTACATAGGAGGCAGTATTATAGTAGTTATATTCTTGTACATTGGAGGCAGTATTATAGTAGTTATATTCCTGTACATAGGAGGCAGTATTATAGTAGTTATACTGCCACCCTCTCAGTTCAGTTCAGTTCTCTAAGACCAACAGTTTAATGGACACTTTTAGGCAAAATGTGCACAGAGCCGTTCCCTTTTTTTTTTTTTTTTCCTTCGTTCCTCTTGACGGCTCCAAACTGTAATAAGAAATACGGACACTTAATTGCAGAGTTCGGTGCAGATCGATGCTCGGTCTTTGCAGGACGTGGTAGACGTTCAGCCCCATTGACTGGATTCAGCGCAGCGATGACATTTCTCAGCTTTATGCCTGTGAATATTTACGAGGTAAAAGGAAAGTTGAAGCTTTTTTCAGTTTGTCTCATCGACGCTGTGAGCTGCAGGGGGGCAGTCTGCACATAGAAATCTTAGTGTGGAGCCAAAATGTCATGATTGCAGCCACCCAGGGCCTCTGCGCCGGTCACTCAGCCGCATACAGATTGTCCAAGTGCAGGGCAGAGCGATCTTGTCACGTGGGGAGGATTTCTGATGAGGTTTGGGAGCCGCTTGCAGCTCTCCTTACATCTCCTACACACTTAAAAACAGGCCCAGAGGACGCATTGACCTTGATCCAGCCGCAGCTGTGGAGCTGAAGGGTCAGGAGTTCTCAGCCTTTAGCACCCTGAATTCTTCAGACGTCCCCCAGGGCAGTGCAGGGTGTTAGTGCGCTCCATAAAGGACATTAGACACGAGTGAAACGATGCCGAATTCACCCGCCATTGTGACCAAGAATTAATTTACTAAATGTGACCCTTATGCATATGAAATCTGGTGACCTCAGTAGGACAGTGTTGTGTGGATCTTGCGCTGTGACGACCGGGTCTTTTGCACTTGATATTTTCTATAAATCTGTGAGTTTTGATATCAGCCGCCATTCACACTGTTACTCTCCTCCTCTCCGCAGCTGAACACTTGCCCGAGCGCCTCTTTTACAGATCTTGCGGAAATAGTGTCCAGGATTGAACCTGTCAAAACGGCTGCGGTGGACGGTAAGTGCAGAACCTCAGAGTAGCGGCACTTACCAAAGCCGTGGACATGGAGGCAGTATATAGCCAGGTGCATGGTGCCACTCACATAGGGGGACGCAGCGTAACTGTTTTATTAATTGCTAATTAATAAAATGTATTAATGTAGCTGAATAAAACCCCTGGCATGCAGTTATATTGCGGTACATTAACCCTTCTCCTGTCCGGATTAGCTGAGCAGGAAACCTTCGGTATAACTGCTTTATTGCTGTAACTTCCTGGAGGGCAGTGACTGGCGGCTTTCCTCACAGGAGCAGGACTCGTAAACGCCAGAGCGAGGAGAAACCCATACATCATCCATTGAGCCGTTCCTCATGTCAGGAGCGTGTGCAGTGTGATGGACCCCTTCACATAAACCTGCGGCTCTCCTGACCATGCTGGGAGTTGGCCTCATCACATCCGTGCGCACTCCCAGAAGTGGAGATATGTCCTACACTGTGGAGCTTGTATGACAGAGCAGAGGTACACGTGGAATCCCTTCATGTGGTATACACTGTATGTACCTCACAATCTGAGAATGTACAACGGGTCCCAAATAGCCTGGTCCTGAAGGGGTTAAAGGAGGCCTCTTGCAGGATTACAGGGCGTTCTCTGTGTCACCCGGCTAAGAAGTTAATGATTATAATTATCTGTTATTCTAAAGGTGCCGTTCTGTTCTCCGCTCTAGGAGTTCACTGCAGTAGAAGTGTCAGTAAGAGTCCATGAAAGCTGACGGTTCTCCTGCAGCTGCATCATTAACTATTGCTGCGCGCACACGTTCCAGAACTTGCAGGCTTTTATGGAACAGGCAGAAAGGGTTAACATTATGGATTGTAGCATCAATTAACCTCCTAAGGATTGGGGGAGAGTTACAGTCGCAGTTTGGGCTCCCAGACAGGATGCCAATAGCGATATTATACAGAGAGGCTTCTCTGTGGTCATAAAGAAGGTGAGGGTCGCTCTCCGGACGGCGTCTCCTGCCGCTGTTTCCCGTCAGCACCAGTCGGTTCTGGCCAAGCCTCCTGTCGACTCTGCTCCTGGTTTTTACATCCCTTAATGGTTCTTACTGGGGGAGGGGAGATAACCCTATTAACCTCCAGTGAGCAATAGGATGAAGCCAGTATTTTATTTCTTCTACATGAGGAGCGGGCACCAGTCCATCCACCCTGTAATGGGAGTATTCCAGCTCCTCACCTGTCAGCTTCTCAGCAGTAATCTGCGATAATAGTCACAGGCCTGGGAGTGGCGCTCTAATCCAGCGAGGTAATAGATGTCTCTCTTCCAGATGAATCCGATTATCAGACAGAATATGAAGAGGAAGAACTACCAGACCCTAAAAATGAAGATTATCTCAACTTCCTGAGTGCCCAAAACAATGAAGCGGTTTCTGATAGCGTAAGTAGATGAGGAGCAGCAGGCGGATCGGGGCGCGTTCACACTGCAATGCCACTGCACGTGGAGACCTCTACACGTCATATACACACGGCTTTCCTGTGTGCAGAGTTAGGGCTCTTTCACATCTGCGTTCTTTTCTTCCGGCATAGAGTTCCGTCGTCGGGGCTCTATGCCGGAAGAATACTGATCAGGATTATCCTGATGCATTCTGAATGGACAGTCCGTCCTTCATGATGTCTTCCGTTCCGGTACGCAACGTTTTTTGGCCGCAGCAAATAGCGCAGCATGCTGCGCTTTTTGCTCCGGCCAAAAATCCGGAACACTTGCCGCAAGGCCGGATCCGGAATGAATGCCCATTGAAAGGCATTCATCCGGATCCGGCCTTAAGCTAAATGTCGTTTCGGCGCATTGCCGGATGCGACGTTTAGCTTTTTCTCAATGGTTACCATGGCTGCCGGGACGCTAAAGTCCTGGCAGCCATGGTAAAGTGTAGTGGGGAGCGGGGAGCAGCATACTTACCATCCGTGCGGCTCCCGGGGCGCTCCAGAGTGACGTCAGGGCGCCCCAGGCGCATGGATCACATGATCCATGCGCATGGGGCGCTCTGACGTCATTCTGGAGCGCCCCGGGAGCCGCACGGACTGTAAGTATACCGCTCCCCTGCTCCCCGCTCCTACTATGGCAACCAGGACTTTAATAGCGTCCTGGCTGCCATAGTAACACTGAACGCATTTTGAAGACGGATCCGTCTTCAAATGCTTTCAGTACACTTGCGTTATTCCGGATCCGGCGTGTAAATCCGGCAAGTGGACTACACGCCGGGTCCGGACAACGCAAGTGTGAAAGAGGCCTAAGGATCTCAAATACTTTCTGTGGATCCATTCTCCACATGCTGAAAAGCCGAGCAGAGACGATGACACAGTTCAGAGCGCGGAAAAGCGATGCTGCAAATGATGGTATCACCAAAGGTTCAGGTTCCCTTTAGAGTCTCAAACTTAAAGGGCCCATTCACATGGCTGTATGAACGGGTCCGCACCCGTTCTGTAGTTTTGCTGAACGGGTGCAGACCCATTCTTTTCAATGGGGCTGCAAAAGATGCAGACGGCACACTGTGGGGGGGGGGGGGGGGCGGCGGCAGAGAGAAAGAGAGAATCTTCCCCGTTTTTTTGTTAAGAAATCAGTGAATCTAAAACAGACTGAAAATTAGTCCTAGCCATGCTTTCCATATGGAGGGGTCACTAAAATAGAGGAAAACTGACTCTGTTCTTCTCTACAGGATGAGGAGGCGGACATGGCAGTACGACAGCGGTCAGTCAGACGGCATGCAGGAGCCAAGACGTCAGAAAACAGTTGAGATGATCCGTCTGTACTCTCAGCCCTTGGGGTTCCTCTGCTTTGTACGGTTCTAGTGGTAGTAGTTCTTATGGTCCCCGTATTCCTCTCTGGCTTGTGGGGACTGACGGAGCCAATATTTGATGCAATACAATTCATAGCGAGTGACGGTCACAAGATCTCTTCACCTGCGAGACAGTCTGTAGATTGTAGCTGCCGGTGGTGTGAGCACCTTCTCTATCCCAGGGAGCAGCGGTCTCCATGTGTGATGCTGCTGAAGATACCGCGGGGTTGGGGTCATTATTTGGCATTTGCTTCTCTACAGCAGAAGACCACTCTCATCTGGTAGGGTCTCCCAGGTCCCTGACAAATCCAAAAATTCACCTTGAAAGGGACTAAAGCAAAGCAACTTATATTAGTATAGATTTTATTTTATTTGTAGGAGATGAAATATATGCAAGTCGTGCAGAGCTGAAGTTAGTATTTTGTTATGTATCAGTAACCGCCTATGTCTAAGTGCCTAGATTGTCAGCTCCAGGGACAAGGTTTCATTTTATTACGTTGGTTGAGTAAACGTGTGACAGAGGCTGATGCCATAGGTAATAGATGTATATACTGCTGAACATAGATCCGTGCTTTACCAGGAGGCTGCTGAGACCGCGGAGGGGTTTCCTGTAGGGGGGAGGTCGGCCCCGGGGCTCTGCCTCTTGCACTCCCCGATTTGCACATGTAAACCTAATATTTATTGCAGCTGTCAGTAACGACTGGAGGACCTTACTACATGTATGTATGCGCCTGCATTTTCCACTCTTATCTTTACGGGGTTCTTTGGTTTCTGAGGCTGGTCGGCCATATCGGTTATCCCGCACAACCCACCCTAGGTACATGCATGACCGCATTCCTAACACCCATCAGGCTTCATTGCACCAATGATGAGCAATTCTTACTCCACAACTGATTCTGATGCTTTGCACCTCGCCATAGATAGAGCAGTACTAATGATGCGCACTAATAAATGGCTTGATGTGAGAGGCCCCCTTTATGGAAATAAATGAAATATGCTTGTGTTGATATTCTGCATATGGGAAGGATGCGGCCACAAGCTTCAGCATTCATAGTCCGGCGGCGTATGAACACGTCTCCTGTGCCGTCCTCGCTGGGCTACCATCACTCTTCATACCGGTTTAATTGCCAAATTCCGACACATCACTTCCAGCCAAAGATGAGCCCTGCCTGTCCAGGAGGCACAGTGTACAGTAGGGAAGGGGGGGGGGTCGTGTCCTCAGTGCAGGGTATTTTGGGGTGAAATGGCAGTGACTTATGTGAGAAAATGTGTCATCCGTGTACTGAGATCTTTTGTATAATAAAGTCTTTTGGCGATTGATCGGCCATTGTCCTGCTGTGTGGTCTCTTCATCTAGAGTCCTCTGCCGAGACAAAATCATCAGGGGCACCGGCACCCCCAGACTAAGGCCCCTTTCACACGGGCGAGTTTTCTGCGTGGGTGCAATGCATGAGGTGAACGCATTGCACCCGCACTGAATCCGGACCCATTCATTTATATGGGGCTGTGCACATGAGCAGTGATTTTCACACATTACTTGTGCGTTGCGTGAAAATCGCAGCATGCTCTCTACATTCTGCGTTTTTCACGCAACACAGGCCCCATAGACGTGAATAGGGCTGCGTGAAAATCGCAAGCAAGTGCGGATGCGGTGCGATTTTCACGCATGGTTGCTAGGTGACGATCGGGATGGGGACCCGATCTGTATTATTTTCCCTTATAACATGGTTATAAGGGAAAATAATAGCATTCTGAATACAGAATGCAAAGTAAAATAGTGATGGAGGGGTTAAAAATAAATTAACTCAGAGTCCACTTGATCGCATAGTTGCGGATCTCTGTCTTCTTCTGTAATGTTGAGCTGCCGGCTAAGGACCTGTGGTGACGTCACATCACATGGTCCCTCACCATGGTGATGAACCATATGATGAGCACAGTGATGTCATCAAAGGTCCTATTCCTGTGCACAGCAAAGAAGAAGACAGAAGAGATGCCGGCTGTGCGATCAAGTGGATTAAGGTGAGTTCAATAATTTTTTAACCCCTCCAGCCCTATTTTACTATGCATTCTGTATTCAGAATGCTTTTATTTTCCCTTATAACCAAAAAATTCCAAAATTCCTATCTCAAAAAATTAGCATATCATGTAAAAGGTTCTCTAAACGAGCTATTAACCTAATCATCTGAATCAACTAATTAACTCTAAACACCTGCAAAAGATTCCTGAGGCTTTTAAAAACTCCCAGCCTGGTTCATTACTCCAAACGGCAATCATGGGTAAGACTGCCGACCTGACTGCTGTCCAGAAGGCCATCATTGACACCCTCAAGCAAGAGGGTAAGACACAGGAAGACATGTCTGAAGGAATAGGCTGTTCCCAGAGCGCTGTATCAAGGCCCCTCAGTGGGAAGTCTGTGGGAAGGAAAAAGTGTGGCAGAAAACGCTGCACAACGAGAAGAGGTGACCGGACCCTGAGGAAGATTGTGGAGAAGGACCGATTCCAGACCTTGGGGGACCTGCGGAAGCAGTGGACTGAGTCTGGAGTAGAAACATCCAGAGCCCCCGTGTACAGGCGTGTGCAGGAAATGGGCTACAGGTGCCGCATTCCCCAGAAACAGCGGCAGAAGCGCCTGACCTGGGCTACAGAGAAGCAGCACTGGACTGTTGCATGTCATTCGGAAATCAAGGTGCCAGAGTCTGGAGGAAGACTGGGGAGAGGGAAATGCCAAAATGCCTGAAGTCCAGTGTCAAGTACCCACAGTCAGTGATGGTCTGGGGGCCATGTCAGCTGCTGGTGTTGGTCCACTGTGTTTTATCAAGGGCAGGGGCAATGCAGCCGCTATCAGGAGATTGTGGAGCACTTCATGCTTCCATCTGCTGAAAAGCTTTATGGAGATGAAGATGTCATTTTTCAGCACGACCTGGCACCTGCTCACAGCGCCAACACCACTGGTAACTGGTTTACTGACCATGGTATTACTGGGCTCAATTGGCCTGCCAACTCTCCTGACCTGAACCCCATAGAGAATCTGTGGGATATTGGGAAGAGAAAGTTGAGAGACGCAAGACCCAACACTCTGGATGAGCTTAAGGCTGCTATCGAAGCCTCCTGGGCCTCCATAACACCTCAGCAGTGCCACAGGCTGATGGCCTCCATGCCACGCCGCATTAAAGCATCCTGGGCCTCCATAACACCTCAGCAGTGCCACAGGCTGATTGCCTCCATGCCACGCCGCATTGAAGCCTCCTGGGCCTCCATAACACCTCAGCAGTGCCACAGGCTGATGCCTCCATGCCACGCCGCATTAAAGCATCCTGGGCCTCCATAACACCTCAGCAGTGCCACAGGCTGATGGCCTCCATGCCACGCCGCATTAAAGCATCCTGGGCCTCCATAACACCTCAGCAGTGCCACAGGCTGATTGCCTCCATGCCACGCCGCATTGAAGCCTCCTGGGCCTCCATAACACCTCAGCAGTGCCACAGGCTGATTGCCTCCATGCCACGCCGCACTGAAGCATCCTGGGCCTCCATAACACCTCCGCAGTGCCACAGGCTGATGCCTCCATGCCACGCCGCATTGAAGCAGTGATTTCTGCAAAAAGATTCCCGACCAAGTATTGAGTGCAGAACTGAACATAATTATTTGAAGGTTGACTTTTTTTGTATTAAAAACACTTTTCTTTTATTGGTCGGATGAAATATGCAAATTTTTTCAGATGGGAATTTTGGGTTTTCATGAGCTGTAGCCAAAATCATCCATATTAAAACAATAAAAGGCTTGAACTCCTTCAGTTGTGTGTAATGAATCTAAAATATATGAAAGTCTAATGTTTATCAGCACATTACAGAAAATAATGAACTTTATCACAATATGCTAATTTTTTTTAGAAGGACCTGTAGTTTTCCCATGGCATAGGATGAAAACAGCAATGCAGCCGTGTACCTAAATAACACCGCCCTCCTCCACACCCACCATTCAACGGAACTTATAGGAGAGGCAGGGTGGGGGGGCTAGTAAGTGCTTGGATTTCTTTACCATTTACACAATCTGTGCTTGCTGTCAGTGAATGGTAACTCACTGGAAACACAGAGCTCTGGTATATGGTAACACGGCTTGTATCTATCATTTGGACACGAATAGGGCAGGTTTTCAGGGTCATGTGCCCCGGAAGTTGAGTGCTGTGAGGCACAAACGAGCCGCTTTGCCATGGACTGGGAGGCAAACCAAACCTCTTGACCAGGATGAAAGAAAGCCTGGCTACACTTCTGTCTGCATGTGATTGTTTCTATTCACTGACTGCAAGTTAATATTCCATTGGAAAGTGTTCCAGACCAGAACACATGCAAATCCTGGGCACCATTATCCCCTGGTCAGGTGCAGGGGGTAAGAATCGCCCCCTCTGATTATCTGAACCCCCAGAATTGTCTGGTTCACATTAGAGACGTATTCAGTATAATTAGCGCAGATTCATGTCTGTACTTCTGTACCAGATGACAAGCTCCTCCATCTGTCCAATCATTAACCGCTGAGGTACCAGATTGTTGCATAAAATTTCTACAGCTTTAGGCCTCATGCACACGGCCATTGTTTTGGTCCGCATCCAAGACGCAGTTTTTGCGGCTTGGATGCGGACCCATTCACTTCAATGTGGCCGCAAAAGATGCGGACAGCACTCTGTGTGCTGTCCGCATCCGTTGCTCCATTCTGTGGTCCGCAAAAAAAATATAACCTGTCCTATTCTTGTCCGTTTTGCGGACAAGAATAGGCAATTATATTAATGGCTCTACGTGTTGTTCCGCAAATTGCGGAATGCACACGGATGCTATCCGTGTTTTTTCAGACCGCAAAACACACAACGGTCATGTGCATGTAGCCTTACAGGGTGGACTGGAGGTCCCACACGTGGGTCAGGCTGCCACCAGTGGAGGAAGGTCCATTTAACCCAATAATGGTGAGATTTGGTGCAGAACTGAAGAGGCAATCCACCAGCAAATGTGAATGTGTTTCTAGAAAGTTGGGTGCTTTTGTGACGGCTGCCATTACAGTTGCCACCCAGCTTTCCAAGAGCACTGAGCAACGAGTCTGCTAAGTTCTGCCGTGATGGGGTTTATTCACACATTGTGGTTTTTGCAACCATTTGGGGAAAATGCAGTAAAAGCTGCAAGGTGTGAACAATCCCAGATAAGAGCTGAGCAGTGAGGGAGGAAGAGGAGGAGTTAAAGGGGTTGTGTCACTTCAGCAAATACCATTCATCATGTAGAGAAAGTTAATACAAACCACTTACTAATGTATTGTGATTGTCCATATTGCTTCCTTAACTGGCTGGATTCATTTTTTCATCACATTATACACTGCTTGTATCCATGGTTACGACCACCCTGCAATCCATCAGCGGTGGTTGTGCTTGCACATTATAGGAAGACGTGCCGGTCTCTGGTGGCCGGGACCGTGGGACCTCACAGATGCTGGTGTTTTTTTTTTTGGTGTTTTTTTTCTATAATGTACAAGCACAGCCACCACTGATGGATTGCAGGGTGGTGGTAATCATGGAGACGAGCATTATATAATGTGATGGAAAAATGAATCCAGACAGTTAAGGAAGCAATATGGAGAATCCCAATACATTAGTTAGTGCCTTGTATTAACTTTCTCTACATGATAAATTCCATTTGCTGAAGTGACACAACCCATTTAAGAACTTGTCATTAGTGTGCATTTCCTTTTAAAAGTGGAAGCTATAGACGGTGGAGCCGGCCCGCGTCACTCAATATCAGTGCACTTATCCACCGCCAGCGATATAAGGCGCACGTATGGCAGATCGATGCCCCGTCCAGCTCCTCTCACCAGCCTCTGTTAATGTGCTTGTTTATCTGGCACAGATCTGTTCAGCCGGCTCCATAACCTTCATAGGAAAACCACAAAATGACACACATCTCTCAGTCCGCTAATGTCTGAGTCATCGCCAGTAAGTGAATTATGGATGAGCGCCACTAAGGAACTGTACTATGGCACCGCAAAGTAAAAGATACCTATGTATGCACCTCATATCTAGAAAGAGGGCCTGCTTTATAGAAAATAATCCCCTGGTCCTATGTTTACCATTTTGAGGCAGTTTTTCCAGTAACTTCAGCCCTCATAATACCGCTAACATAGTGCCGCCATATACAGCCCACATAATACCACCATACTGCTCCCAAATACAACACATATCTACACCCAGATCCAGTACACTGCTGTGTGCACAGAACCATCTATGTCCAGATCCAGTACACTGCTGTGTGCACAGAACCATCTATGACCAGATCCAGTACACTGCTGTGTGCACAGAACCATCTATGTCCAGATCCCGTACACTGCTGTGTGCACAGAACCATCTATGACAAGATCCAGTACACTGCTGTGTGCACAGAACCATCTATGTCCACATCCAGTACACTGCTGTGTGCACAGAACCATCTATGACCAGATCCAGTACACTGCTGTGTGCACAGAACCATCTATGTCCAGATCCAGTACACTGCTGTGTGCACAGAACAATCTATGTCCAGATCCAGTACACTGCTGTGTGCACAGAACCATCTATGACCAGATCCAGTACACTGCTGTGTGCACAGAACCATCTATGTCCAGATCCAGTACACTGCTGTGTGCACAGAACCATCTATGTCCTCATCCAGTACACTGCTGTGTGCACAGAACCATCTATGACCAGATCCAGTACACTGCTGTGTGCACAGAACCATCTATGTCCAGATCCAGTACACTGCTGTGTGCACAGAACCATCTATGACCAGATCCAGTACACTGCTGTGTGCACAGAACCATCTATGACCAGATCCAGTACACTGCTGTGTGCACAGAACCATCTATGTCCAGATCCAGTACACTGCTGTGTGCACAGAACCATCTATGTCCAGATCCAGTACACTGCTGTGTGCACAGAACCATCTATGTCCAGATCCAGTACACTGCTGTGTGCACAGAACCATCTATGTCCAGATCCCGTACACTGCTGTGTGCACAGAACCATCTATGTCCAGATCCCGTACACTGCTGTGTGCACAGAACCATCTATGACCAGATCCAGTACACTGCTGTGTGCACAGAACCATCTATGTCCAGATCCAGTACACTGCTGTGTGCACAGAACCATCTATGTCCAGATCCAGTACACTGCTGTGTGCACAGAACCATCTATGACCAGATCCAGCACACTGCTGTGTGCACAGAACCATCTATGACCAGATCCAGTACACTGCTATCTGCACAGAACCATCTATATCCAGATCCAGTACACTGCTGTGTGCACAGAACCATCTATGACCAGATCCAGTACACTGCTGTGTGCACAGAACCATCTATGTCCAGATCCAGTACACTGCTGTGTGCACAGAACCATCTGTATCCAGATCCAGTACACTGCTGTGTGCACAGAACCATCTATGTCCAGATCCAGTACACTGCTGTGTGCACAGAACCATCTATGTCCAGATCCAGTACACTGCTGTGTGCACAGAACCATCTATGTCCAGATCCAGTACACTGCTGTGTGCACAGAACCATCTGTATCCAGATCCAGTACACTGCTGTGTGCACAGAACCATCTATGTCCAGATCCCGTACACTGCTGTGTGCACAGAACCATCTATGTCCAGATCCAGTACACTGCTGTGTGCACAGAACCATCTATGATCAGATCCAGCGCATCGCTGTGAAGCATCGCCTACAACGCTTGCCCCATCCAAAAAATGAGTAAATGTAAGTCTATAAAGGACTTCTATCCGTTTTGGGAACTCTGGGTAGCAGCCAAAATGGTCAGATTGACAGCTATGATTTTGACAACGTGCAGACGTCGGCACTAAGCCCTCACTCTGAGGTCGCATACACAGTAGTAGTGCGGGTCCACAGATCTGGATACACCTAGCCCTCTATGGGGCCCTTGTGTTCCACCTGCCATACATTGGGATGTGCCCTCCGATGCTGTACTACAGAGGGAGAATCTGATATGTGGAGCATAGCCGCGCAGAGTCCCCGCAGGAATGTGGAGATAAGATTATCGTGATAATGAGTTGCTTTAGATCGCAGTGTAACATATTGTATTATATTGTGCACGTGAAGCAGCCGTCACTGTGAGACCCCCGCCACAAAGCCTGACAAATGGCAGCGAGACCCTGAGGAATACTATAAACCCGGGAAGAGATCGAGTGTCAGTGGAACAATCCCAGTTGTCGGGAAGCAATGCATTTTCCAACTCGGCGAGCGTCATATCCATCATAAAGCTATTTATACCTTTAAATGTTACAGGACGAAGACCATCCATCCCTCGTGCCCCCCTCCCCCTATTACCCCTTTAATTATTGTATACGTGAAGAGATTGTAAGCTCTTGGGGGATACTCCAGTGTTGTCAGGAGTTCAGGTTGTGTAAATCTGTCCTGATATAATAGACAGTGGTTTGCAACTAGAGGCTCTATAGCTGTTGTGGAACTACAACTCTCAGCATGCTTTGCAAACCAGTGGGGGGTTTCATATAAGATGAGCACATTGCTATAAATTCCTGTGGGCGTCCAGCCCCCTCCGCCTTCATCCCAGGGATGCAGAGATAATCTTCATCGAGCCGGAAAGAGACATTCAGTAACCGTATCCTTCTGACCAGGCTGTGACCTGGACGGGGAGGGAATTTCTATGTAGCCTCGGATTTATAAAGGTGCCGGAGGTGTGCTCCAGGCCCGCAGTGATACATACATTTATCCTACGTGACAGCTTACATAACCTACCAGGGAACATCACGTGCGGCCTGCCAGCGAGGAGCACAGCGCAACACTGAGACCCGGACCAGCAGCTGCAGAGCCCCTCAGGTTTAGGCTATAGATCCCCCCAGTGTAATGAACTGCACCATGTATGATCAGAAGAATATTCCAAAAAGTAGACACGGAGCCTAAAGGGTATGCACGCCTCTGATCACCATTTTATAGCTTGCGGATAGAATTAATTTACAAAATCAATGTAGTTACTGTGTACATACATTACTTATCCTGTACTGACCCTGAGTTACATCATGTATTATACCCCAGAGCTGCACTCACTATTCTGCTGGTGCAGTCACTGTGTACATATATTACTTATCCTGTACTGATCCTGAGTTACATCCTGTATTGTACTCCAGAGCTGCACTCACTATTCTGCTGGTGCAGTCACTGTGTACATACATTACTTATACTGAGTTACATCCTGTATTATACTCCAGAGCTGCACTCACTATTCTGCTGGTGGAGTCACTGTGTACATACATTACTTATCCTGTACTGATCCTGAGTTACATCCTGTATTATACTCCAGAGCTGCACTCACTATTCTGCTGGTGGAGTCACTGTGTACATACATTACTTATCCTGTACTGATCCTGAGTTACATCCTGTATTATACTCCAGAGCTGCACTCACTATTCTGCTGGTGCAGTCACTGTGTACATACATTACTTATCCTGTACTGATCCTGAGTTACATCCTGTATTATACTCCAGAGCTGCACTCACTATTCTGCAGGTGCAGTCACTGTGTACATACATTACTTATCCTGTACTGATCCTGAGTTACATCCTGTATTATACTCCAGAGCTGCACTCACTATTCTGCTGGAGGAGTCACTGTGTACATACATTACTTATCCTGTACTGATCCTGAGTTACATCCTGTATTATACTCCAGAGCTGCACTCACTATTCTGCTGGTGCAGTCACTGTGTACATACATTACTTATCCTGTACTGATCCTGAGTTACATCCTGTATTATACTCCAGAGCTGCACTCACTATTCTGCTGGTGCAGTCACTGTGTACATACATTACTTATCCTGTACTGATCCTGAGTTACATCCTGCATTATACTCCAGAGCTGCACTCACTATTCTGCTGGTGCAGTCACTGTGTACATACATTACTTATCCTGTACTGATCCTGAGTTACATCCTGTATTATACTCCAGAGCTGCACTCACTATTCTGCTGGTGCAGTCACTGTGTACATACATTACTTATCCTGTACTGATCCTGAGTTACATCCTGTATTATACTCCAGAGCTGCACTCACTATTCTGCTGGTGCAGTCACTGTGTACATACATTACTTATCCTGTACTGATCCTGAGTTACATCCTGTATTATACTCCAGAGCTGCACTCACTATTCTGCTGGTGCAGTCACTGTGTACATACATTACTTATCCTGTACTGATCCTGAGTTACATCCTGCATTATACTCCAGAGCTGCACTCACTATTCTGCTGGTGCAGTCACTGTACATACATTACTTATCCTGTACTGATCCTGAGTTACATCCTGTATTATACTCCAGAGCTGCACTCACTATTCTGCTGGTGGAGTATAAGAAGCTTACATAAGATGTAGGGTCGGCATCAGCACCGGGTAAACATGGGGGATGTAAGAACTTGCTGAATGCTTCTTCCGCTGAGGCTGGAGTACACACTGACACTGCAGCCCCCCTCACCTGGATCCGGCCTGTATGGCATCTACCTGAAGCACGCAGTAATGAGGGCTACAGGTAGGTTGCCATTTACCAGATTGGCGCTGGTGCAGCGCTGTTCTCTCTCAATCTTGTGAAGCTGTAGTCATACATAGAAGAACAGATTGGATCCCTGGTGGCAGGAGGCGGCTGAGATCTACGTACTGCGCGACCTGGTATTTTTATCTGCCTTGTGATACCACTGTGACTGAGCGGGAACATGTGCCAGGCAGGAGCCGGGCAGCTGAGGAGGGATTGATTATGACAGAGCTAAATCACACAGAATATTGTGGCAGCTGTACAAACACGCCAGGCTGGCATCAGAGGGGCTACAAGATGGCAGCTGTGCAAACACAGCCTCTTCCCAGAGACATCTTCATCTTCTTATTATATATTGTGCGGAAGACGCAGCAACCAGTCAGTGTAAAATCAACAACAAAGTCCTTCACGTGGACGCAGACGATGCATTGGTTACATCTGGGGATCAGGTCCAGTCTAAGACATTACATGCAAAAGTCCAGCATTTGTCTGAGACCTCCCATAAATATAGGGGGCGCTGTTGCATCATTACCTGTGGAAAACAGTAGTGACCTGTAGTGCATGCAATGTGATCATTACGGTGGGTGGGGGCATCGTGGCCACAAAACTTCACATAACGCTTTTCAGGGTTTTTTTTCTGGGAAGGCCAAGTAGCAATTTAACCCAAGGCTGATAGGAGCGTTAAAATAAATAAACGCTATTGGTATTGCTGGTTTAAACCTTACTTTGTTGCCCCAAATTTCATATGTAAAAAACAGGCTTCAAGAGGAGCCGTCACGGTGCGGCCTGATGAAGCAATAAGGCTACTTTCACAATTGCGGCAGAGTGATCCGGCAAGCAGGTCCGTCGCTGGAACTACCTGCCGGATCCGGCAAAACGTATGCCAACTGATGGCATTTGTAAGACTGATCAGGATCCTGATCAGTCTGAAAAATGCCTGATCAGTCAGAAAATCATTGAAATGCCAGATCCGTCTTTCCGGTGTCACCCGGCAAAACGGATCCGGCATTTATATTTTTCACTTTTTTTTCCGGCATTCCGGCATTTTGAATACATTCCTATGGAAAAAAATTCAGTCAAGTCTTCAGATTTTTTGCCCGTAGCATGCTGCGGTTTTATCTTTTGCCTGATCAGTTAAAATGACTGAACTGAAGAAATCCTGATGGATCCTGAACGGATCGCTCTCTATTCACAATGCATGGGGATATGCCTGGTCAGTTCTTTTCCGATATTGAGCCCCTAGGACTGAACTCCGTGCCGGAAAAGAAAAACGCTAGTGTGAAAGTACCCTAAATTAGTGTTTCCCAACCAGTGTGCCTCCAGCTGTTGCAAAACTACAACTCCCAGCATGCCCGCACAGCCAAAGGCTGTTCAGGCATGCTGGGAGTTGTAGTTTTGCAACAGCTGGAGGCACACTGGTTGGGAAACACTGCAATCACAACGCAGTGAATGTTTCTGAACCAAAAAGTATGTCAGAGGATGGTCGGGGTTTCCCCACATTCGTTCCTGGAATACTTTACTTTCCCTGGGATAGCCGCCGTAATGGTCCCTCCCCTTGATACAATTTGCGCATTCAGCGCTTTCCCCGGAGGCTTGCCTTTTGAAGTTATGAGGCGTTCCGACAGTCGGATAAATACAGGGAAGTCGCTCACATCCGACTGGCTGGCCGCATCAAGCCACTGGATGGGGTGTATTCCCCTTTAAAGCTTAGTGGTCACCCGGCGGCGTGCGGCCATCCTAGCGCCAATACTTCCACCAGAGCATCAGAGTTACTTTCAGGCAGGGATATTATGCGAACAAGGTCTCCTGTGTACGGCTCCTGATGAAGTGCTAACAATAAGAGCACAGAAACGCGTTGAGCCACGTGTATTTGATCTTATCCTAAAACCTGGGATTGATCCACGGTACTGGCCATACTAGATGCCAGACTGTAAGCATCCTAGGGAGATTACTAGTTAAATTCTCTGGGATAATTGTCTGAACCAGTACCAGTGGCTCCTGTGAGCTGGCCTTCAGACAGAGGAGGGTCTGAGCCCTGTGAATATGAAATTTGGGGCAACACACCCGTAAGTTTTAAACCAGTAATACCAAGAAAGTTTATTTGTTTTATTTTAACGCTCCTATCAGGCTTAGGTTAAACTGATTATTGTGTAAGGGACGTATACCACTATACTAGCTTTTAGAAGGCCAAGTAGCAACTAAAATGGAAGCTGTTGTAATTTAGGAACCCGACTTGTCCTTAAAAATGAGGGGGAAGGCAGCACTGGGTGGCTGTATCTTCTTCGCACTCATCGTTCTAGGTAGGGATGAGTGAATCGACTTCGGATGAAACATACAGTACAGTATTAGAATGTATTGGCTCCGATAATCCGAAAATATTACTTTGCAAAGTCGCATAATAACTTCAGTAATTAATTTATACTGTAAAAAAAAACATTTCCCGATCTCGGGTTAGGTTCTAAATGGTACCAAGGATCATGTGCTAGCCACCATATAGCCAGAGATAGAGCCATTAGAAACTAGGTTGGAAGTGAGATCTGCAAGCTATACGTGCAGATCTAATTCCCTGGCTCATATCTCTAGCTGCTATACAGCCTTAGATACAGCAGGTAAAGCCGCCCCCCCCCCCCTGTTCTACAGCAGGTAAAGCAGGCCCCCCCTGTTCTACAGCAGGTAAAGCAGGCCCCCCCCGTTCTACAGCAGGTAAGCAGGCCCCCCCTGTTCTACAGCAGGTAAAGCAGGCCCCCCCCTGTTCTACAGCAGGTAAAGCAGGCCCCCCCCGTTCTACAGCAGGTAAAGCAGGCCCCCCCCTGTTCTACAGCAGGTAAAGCAGGCCCCCCCCCGTTCTACAGCAGGTAAAGCAGGCCCCCCCCGTTCTACAGCAGGTAAAGCAGGCCCCCCCCCCTGTTCTACAGCAGGTAAAGCAGGCCCCCCCCTGTTCTACAGCAGGTAAAGCAGGCCCCCCCCCCCATTCTACAGCAGGTAAAGCAGGCCCCCCCCCCATTCTACAGCAGGTAAAGCAGCCCCCCCCCCTGTTCTACAGCAGGTAAAGCAGCCCCCCCCCCCTGTTCTACAGCAGGTAAAGCAGCCCCCCCCCTGTTCTACAGCAGGTAAAGCAGCCCCCCCCTGTTCTACAGCAGGTAAAGCAGGCCCCCCCCCTGTTCTACAGCAGGTAAAGCAGGCCCCCCCCTGTTCTACAGCAGCTAAAGCAGGCCCCCCCTGTTCTACAGCAGGTAAAGCAGGCCCCCCCTGTTCTACAGCAGGTAAAGCAGCCCCCCCCTGTTCTACAGCAGGTAAAGCAGGCCCCCCCTGTTCTACAGCAGGTAAAGCAGCCCCCCCCCCCGTTCTACAGCAGGTAAAGCAGCCCCCCCGTTCTACAGCAGGTAAAGCAGCCCCCCCCCTGTTCTACAGCAGGTAAAGCAGCCCCCCCCCTGTTCTACAGCAGGTAAAGCAGCCCCCCCCCCGTTCTACAGCAGGTAAAGCAGCCCCCCCCCTGTTCTACAGCAGGTAAAGCAGCCCCCCCCCCTGTTCTACAGCAGGTAAAGCAGCCCCCCCCTGTTCTACAGCAGGTAAAGCAGCCCCCCCCGTTCTACAGCAGGTAAAGCAGCCCCCCCCTGTTCTACAGCAGGTAAAGCAGGCCCCCCCCCCTGTTCTACAGCAGGTAAAGCAGGCCCCCCCCCTGTTCTACAGCAGGTAAAGCAGGCCCCCCCCCTGTTCTACAGCAGGTAAAGCAGCCCCCCCCCCGTTCTACAGCAGGTAAAGCAGCCCCCCCCTGTTCTACAGCAGGTAAAGCAGGCCCCCCCCCTGTTCTACAGCAGGTAAAGCAGGCCCCCCCTGTTCTACAGCAGGTAAAGCAGGCCCCCCCCTGTTCTACAGCAGGTAAAGCAGGCCCCCCCCCGTTCTACAGCAGGTAAAGCAGGCCCCCCCCCTGTTCTACAGCAGGTAAAGCAGGCCCCCCCCTGTTCTACAGCAGGTAAAGCAGGCCCCCCCCCTGTTCTACAGCAGGTAAAGCAGCCCCCCCCCTGTTCTACAGCAGGTAAAGCAGCCCCCCCCCCTGTTCTACAGCAGGTAAAGCAGCCCCCCCCCCTGTTCTACAGCAGGTAAAGCAGGCCCCCCCCCTGTTCTACAGCAGGTAAAGCAGGCCCCCCCCCCTGTTCTACAGCAGCTAAAGCAGGCCCCCCCTGTTCTACAGCAGGTAAAGCAGGCCCCCCCCTGTTCTACAGCAGGTAAAGCAGCCCCCCCCCATTCTACAGCAGGTAAATCAGCCCCCCCCCCCTGTTCTACAGCAGGTAAAGCAGGCCCCCCCCTGTTCTACAGCAGGTAAAGCAGGCCCCCCCCTGTTCTACAGCAGGTAAAGCAGCCCCCCCCCCCGTTCTACAGCAGGTAAAGCAGCCCCCCCCCTGTTCTACAGCAGGTAAAGCAGCCCCCCCCCGTTCTACAGCAGGTAAAGCAGCCCCCCTCCTGTTCTACAGCAGGTAAAGCAGCCCCCCCCCTGTTCTACAGCAGGTAAAGCAGCCCCCCCCGTTCTACAGCAGGTAAAGCAGCCCCCCCCCCCTGTTCTACAGCAGGTAAAGCAGCCCCCCCCCCTGTTCTACAGCAGGTAAAGCAGCCCCCCCCCCTGTTCTACAGCAGGTAAAGCAGCCCCCCCCGTTCTACAGCAGGTAAAGCAGCCCCCCCCCCTGTTCTACAGCAGGTAAAGCAGCCCCCCCCCCCCTGTTCTACAGCAGGTAAAGCGCCCCCCCTGTTCTACAGCAGGTAAATCAGCCCCGCCCCTGTTCTACAGCAGGTAAAGCAGGCCCCCCCTGTTCTACAGCAGGTAAAGCAGCCCCCCCCGTTCTACAGCAGGTAAAGCAGCCCCCCCCCCGTTCTACAGCAGGTAAAGCAGCCCCCCCCTGTTCTACAGCAGGTAAGCAGCCCCCCCCCCTGTTCTACAGCAGGTAAAGCAGCCCCCCCCCCTGTTCTACAGCAGGTAAGCAGCCCCCCCTGTTCTACAGCAGGTAAAGCAGGCCCCCCCCCCCCGTTCTACAGCAGGTAAAGCAGGCCCCCCCCCTGTTCTACAGCAGGTAAAGCAGGCCCCCCTGTTCTACAGCAAGTAAAGCAGCCCCCCCCTGTTCTACAGCAGGTATAGCAGCCCCCCCCCCCGCTGTTCTACAGCAGGTAAAGCAGGCCCCCCCCCCTTTTCTACAGCAGGTAAAGCAGGCCCCCCCCTGTTCTACAGCAGGTAAAGCAGCCCCCCCCTGTTCTACAGCAGGTAAAGCAGCCCCCCCCCTGTTCTACAGCAGGTAAAGCGCCCCCCTGTTCTACAGCAGGTAAATCAGCCCGCCCCTGTTCTACAGCAGGTAAAGCAGGCCCCCCCTGTTCTACAGCAGGTAAAGCAGCCCCCCCCCCCCGTTCTACAGCAGGTAAAGCAGGCCCCCCCCCCCCCCCTGTTCTACAGCAGGTAAAGCAGCCCCCCCCCTGTTCTACAGCAGGTAAAGCAGCCCCCCCTGTTCTACAGCAGGTAAAGCAGCCCCCCCCCCTGTTCTACAGCAGGTAAAGCAGGCCCCCCCCCCCTGTTCTACAGCAGGCCCCCCCCCCTGTTCTACAGCAGGTAAAGCAGCCCCCCCCCTGTTCTACAGCAGGTAAAGCAGCCCCCCCTGTTCTACAGCAGGTAAAGCAGGCCCCCCCTGTTCTACAGCAGGTAAAGCAGGCCCCCCCTGTTCTACAGCAGGTAAAGCAGCCCCCCCTGTTTCTACAGCAGGTAAAGCAGCCCCCCCCCCCCCCCGTTCTACAGCAGGTAAAGCAGGCCCCCCCTGTTCTACAGCAGGTAAAGCAGGCCCCCCCTGTTCTACAGCAGGTAAAGCAGGCCCCCCCTGTTCTACAGCAGGTAAAGCAGCCCCCCCCCTGTTCTACAGCAGGTAAAGCAGGCCCCCCCTGTTCTACAGCAGGTAAAGCAGGCCCCCCCCCGTTCTACAGCAGGTAAAGCAGGCCCCCCCCATTCTACAGCAGGTAAAGCAGGCCCCCCCCCCATTCTACAGCAGGTAAAGCAGCCCCCCCCCCCTGTTCTACAGCAGGTAAAGCAGCCCCCCCCTGTTCTACAGCAGGTAAAGCAGCCCCCCCCCTGTTCTACAGCAGGTAAAGCAGGCCCCCCCCCGTTCTACAGCAGCTAAAGCAGGCCCCCCTGTTCTACAGCAGGTAAAGCAGGCCCCCCCCCATTCTACAGCAGGTAAATCAGCCCCCCCCCTGTTCTACAGCAGGTAAAGCAGCCCCCCCCTGTTCTACAGCAGGTAAAGCAGCCCCCCCCCCTGTTCTACAGCAGGTAAAGCGCCCCCCCTGTTCTACAGCAGGTAAATCAGCCCCGCCCCTGTTCTACAGCAGGTAAAGCAGGCCCCCCCTGTTCAACAGCAGGTAAAGCAGCCCCCCCCCCCCCCCGTTCTACAGCAGGTAAAGCAGCCCCCCCCCCTGTTCTACAGCAGGTAAAGCAGCCCCCCCCCCTGTTCTACAGCAGGTAAAGCAGCCCCCCCCCCTGTTCTACAGCAGGTAAAGCAGCCCCCCCCCTGTTCTACAGCAGGTAAAGCAGGCCCCCCCCCTGTTCTACAGCAGGTATAGCAGGCCCCCCTCCTGTTCTACAGCAGGTAAAGCAGCCCCCCCTGTTCTACAGCAGGTAAAGCAGGCCCCCCCTGTTCTACAGCAGGTAAAGCAGCCCCCCCCTGTTCTACAGCAGGTAAAGCAGCCCCCCCTGTTCTACAGCAGGTAAAGCAGGCCCCCTCCTGTTCTACAGCAGGTAAAGCAGCCCCCCCCCTGTTCTACAGCAGGTAAAGCAGCCCCCCCCTGTTCTACAGCAGGTAAAGCAGCCCCCCCCTGTTCTACAGCAGGTAAAGCAGCTCCCCCCCTGTTCTACAGCAGGTAAAGCAGCCCCGCCCCCCCTGTTCTACAGCACATTATTTATGTCACCTGTAGGAAAGGAGCCGGTCTGAAAGTTTGATGTGGGGTCCGGCCTTCCTAGTTACATCGCCAGCAGGTAAATTGTCCTCGGGAAAGGTCCCAGAGGTCCTGCCACCACCGAATAGTAAAACTCCAAAGCGTGATGTGATCTGGCTCTGATAGAAGTGACCTTTGCAGAGAGAGAGATCTCACAATATGTCACATTTACCCAGGAGCGAGGACTTTCTTCAGGGTAAAATACTGCTTGAGGAGCCTTGCCATACATCTACCGCTACTTTCACACTGGCGTGTTGGTTTCCGTCTGCGAGATCCGTTCAGGGCTCTCACAAGCGTCCAAAATGGATCAGTTTTGCCCTAATGCATTCTGAATAGAAAAGAATCCGCTTGGTTCCGTCTCCATCCCGCTCTGGAGGCTGCTTCAAGCGTTTTGGTGTCCGTCTGACGAAACTGAGCCAAACGGATCCATCCTGACACACAATGTAAGTCAATGGGGACAGATCCGTTTTCTATGACACAATCTGGCACAATAGAAAACGGATCCGTTTTTTTACCCATTGATGTCTTGGCTATGTTACAGGTAATACAAACGGATCCGTTCTGAACAGATGCAGACGGTTGTATTATCTGAACGGATCCGTCTGTGCAGATCCATGATGGATCCGCACCAAACGCGAGGGAAGAAGTAGCCTCCTCCAGTCTGCTTGAGGCTTAATACCGCGGTTTCTTACAGCAAGGTGCTGAATAGGAGATTTTTACATAAGATTACAACTTAAAAGGTCAATTAGGACGCGGGATCGCTGGCGACAGCTCGCACGGCGCTACCGAGAGACATAAATCTCTTCAGATAAGAGCCTTCCAAGGAAGATGTTGTATTGTGAAGCTTCTTCTGGCGATATACCGAGGAACCCAGACATCCTTATCTGTTCACCTACAGTCTATAAGTACAGAGAAGTATCCATGCTGCAGAGGAGGCGGCCTTCTTACCGTTCCTATTTTCTTCCTATTGGACAACTTTGCAAATACTAATCTCCTACCATTTAGGGACTACAGCTCTCATGCAGACCTATGTGTTACCATAGCTACAGTCTCTGCGTATTCCAATTCTGCAGCCACAATCCCATCAGTCTCCTACAAAGTGTATGTTAGAAGAAGTAGGACAGAAAGAAAGGAACGTAACTGCAGGGTCAGACTACACAGTGTTTGTTTGTAGTCTGTTACCATGGAGACATATGAGTATGCTTAGGAGATGTATACACAGACAAGCAGTATTTGCAGAGTTGCTCCACACATCGGAGCAATACATGGTCTGCAGGTCCCAGGATAGCCTCTCGTGTAAAGACAACACTCCCCCCAAAGGCATAGCTATAGGTGGTGGGGAGGTAGCAGTGCCATCAGGCCCTGGGGTGATGGGAAGCCCCACAGAGGCTTCCTTTATTGATTTTGCACTGGGATTCAAGAGCTTCTTACCCCTTAAAGGGATTAGAACAGTTTCCTTTTACATTAGGGCATCTGTATTACGGCTCATTAAGATGGCCCTAGTGTTTTACGGTTCGCAAATTGCGGATACTGGCCCATTTTGCGGACCGCACATGGCCGGTACTATGATAGAAAATGCCTATTCTTGTCCGCAATTGCGGACAAGAATAGAACATGGGGCCGCAGAACGGAACTACGGATGCGGACAGCACACGGAACGTCTGAATGAGCCCTTATGTTAAGGGCAGAACTGAACCCATTGAATGCCCGCCAGTCAGAGGATCTCCTTAAAAAAAAAAGGGCAGCACTCCAATTTTTTAAGAATGGCAAGAGCAGTGGAAAACAAAAAGTTGCAATTTTTTTTTGGCGTTTGTGCAAAACTTTGCAACTTTTCTATGCCATGACCCAATGGGTGTGAATGAAAAGATATACAGGATCCACTATCGCTGTCAGGAAGTGCATCACGTGGCCCCTTGCCCCGTTTATAAGCAGCTCACTTCTTCTGGACCCACACCATGCTCACCTTGAGCTATTTAATAACTGTCCTGTGCCCTCACGTAGCAGAACGGTCGACTACTTCCCCTCTGGCACCGGGGTCCAGATGTGTCTGCAACCTTGGTGCCCCTGCCCTCTACAAATAGCTATATGACCCGGGCTTGCCAGGATATTCACTTTATAACAAAACACAGGCGCCCACAATGTGCCTGTAGGTAAGGCCTGGAACCTGGAGGCATGCACGATGCCAGCTGTCAGGCTGATTGCTCATGGCACCAGTTGCCACCCTCATGTTCTACGGTCCCACGCACTGCCACCAGGCAGGAGCCCGGGACCAGACCTGGTCTAATATAGATATATAAGCCTGGCGCCATCATTAATCACACATGTGCGATCTGCTGCCATTAATTATTCAGAGCACTGCAGGACGAGGCGGGGAATTATTGTTTTTGGCACGGGCGATGTGACAGACGGCTAATTATTCCATAACTGGTGGTGACGGCTGCACAGCTGATGGTGAAGTAATCAGATCTATAGGCGAGCGTAGCAGAGCTGTGTACGATCATGAACGTGCCGCCAGCAGATTGTGAGGGGGGACGACATAGGAGGAGGCTGGATATAGGGTGCTGCAATTATAATACTTCGCTAATGTGCAGATACAGTCCTGATCAAAAGTTTAAGACCACTTGAAAAATGGCAAAAAATCCTATTTAGCGCGGCTGGATCTTAACGAGGTTCCAAGTAGAGCTTCAGCATGCAACAAGAAGAAATGGGAGTGAGACCAAATATTTTTTGAGCATTCAATTTAATTAAAACAACGAATAAACTGAAACAGGCTGTTTTTCAGCTGATCAAAAGTTTAGGACCACACCTCTAAAAATCCCCTAAACCCCCCAAA
Source organism: Bufo gargarizans (assembly GCF_014858855.1). NCBI lineage: Eukaryota > Metazoa > Chordata > Amphibia > Anura > Bufonidae > Bufo > Bufo gargarizans. The sequence continues at coordinate 190,205,490 of NC_058088.1, forward strand.
AACTGAAATCCAACTTCCAAACATGAGCTCAGTAATGAGTAGCTCCGCCGTTATTGTTTCGGCATGCTTGATGCAAGCGTTTCCATGAGGTGAGTGGGAACATTTCTCCAAGTGGTGAAGACGGCCGCACGAAGGCCATCTACTGTCTGGAACTGTTGTCCATTTTTGTAAACTTCCCTTGCCATCCATCCCCAAAGGTTCTCAATTGGATTTAGATCAGGGGAACACGCAGGATGGGCCAAAAGAGTGATGTTATTCTCCTGGAAGAAGTCCCTTGTCCTGCGGGCATTGTGTCCTGTAGCGTTGTCCTGTTACCACACAGACGAGGGCCCTCAGTCATGAGGAATGCTCTCTGCAACATCTGGACATAGCCAGCGGCCGTTTGACGCCCCTGCACTTCCTGAAGCTCCATTGTTCCACTGAAGGAAAAAGCCCCCCAGACCATTATGGCGCCCCCTCCACTGTGGCGCGTAGAAAACATCTCAGGTGGGATCTGCTTGTCATGCCAGTAACGTTGGAAACCATCAGGACCATCAAGGTAAAAAAATAAATCTCAGAGAATAAAACTTTCTTCCACCTTTGAATGTCCCATGTTTCTCTCTTGCAAAGTCCAGACGAGCAGTTCTGTGGCGTTCAAGGAGACGAGGTCTTTGAAGACGTTTTTTGTTTTTGAAGCCCTTCAGTCTCAGATGCCGTCTGATGGTTATGGGGCTGCAGTCAGCACCAGTAAGGGCCTTAATTTGGGTCGAGGATCGTCCAGTGTCTTGACGGACAGCCAATTGGATCCTCCGGCTCAGTGCTGATGACATTTTTTGGGGTCTTCCACTTGACTTTTTTGTTCCATAACCCTCAGGATCATTTAAGAAATTCCAAATGACTGTCTTACTGCGTCCCACCTCAGCAGCGATGGCGCGCTGTGAGAGACCCTGCTTATGCAGCTCAACAACCCGACCACGTTCAAAAAGGGAGAGTTTTTTGCCTTTGCCATCACAACGTGTGACTACCTGACAGAAGATGACAATGAATCCACATCTTTGCACAGATTTGGCCTTTTAAAGGCATGTGGTCCTAAACTATGGATCAGCTGAAAAACAGCCGTTTCAGTTTATTCGTTATTTTCAATTAATTGAATGCTCAAAAAATGTTTTGTCTCCCTCCCATCTCTTCTTGTTGCATGTTGAAGCTCTACTTGGAACCTTGTTAGGATCCAGCCGCGCTAAATAGGATTTTTTTGCCATTTTTCAAGTGGTCTTAAACTTTTGATCAGGACTGTATCTTGCGGTGTATGTCCCTTTAACAACCAGTCTCCTTACGTCCCTTCTGTCCATTATATCAGGTATTGATTATTACGTCTTGTCCGGAAACTGATTCAATCCCGCTAAAACACATCTGCTCACGGATCATTTGTCACACTGTTCCCGGACAAGTCTCCTCTGTCAATGCTGATCCTGAACCAGCCGCCTGACATTACCGCGCAGAAGACGAATATTTCCACACTGGAAAATACAGAAATGCGCCGCATGGAAGATTTATTTCTCAGATTGTGTCCTTTAGCGGACACATTATAAATGACGGTTGAATCCCCGAAGCCACAGATTGTAATTTTTTCCCATGATCAATCATCTATGTCATAAGAAAACACGTTTCTGCGCCACATCCAGGGTCTAGGGAACATGGTGGCAATATACCCCAAGTTATAGGGGAACCCCAGGTCAAATATGATGGGGCACAAAGGCTGAGAGGCCAATCTCAAGACCTTCCTTATACAGTTGCAAGAAAATGTATGTGAACCCTTTGGAATGATATGGATTTCTGCACAAATTGGTCATAAAATGTGATCTGATCTTCATCTCAGTCATAACAATAGACAATCACAGTCTGCTTAACCTAATAACACACAAAGAATTAAATGTTACCATGTTTTTATTGAACACACCATGTAAACATTCACAGTGCAGGTGGAAAAAGTATGTGAACCCCTAGACTAATGACATCTCCAAGAGCTAATTGGAGTGAGGTGTCGGCCAACTGGAGTCCAATCAATGAGATGAGATTGGAGGTGTTGGTTACAGCTGCCCTGCCCTATAAAAACACACACCAGTTCTGGGTTTGCTTTTCACAAGAAGCATTGCCTGATGTGAATGATGCCTCGCACAAAAGAGCTCTCAGAAGACCTACGATTAAGAATTGTTGACTTGCATAAAGCTGGAAAGGGTTATAAAAGTATCTCCAAAAGCCTTGCTGTTCATCAGTCCACGGTAAGACAAATTGTCTATAAATGGAGAAAGTTCAGCACTGCTGCTACTCTCCCTAGGAGCGGCCGTCCTGTAAAGATGACTGCAAGAGCACAGCGCAGACTGCTCAATGAGGTGAAGAAGAATCCTAGAGTGTCAGCTAAAGACTTACAGAAGTCTCTGGCATATGCTGACATCCCTGTTAGCGAATCTACGATACGTAAAACACTAAACAAGAATGGATTTCATGGGAGGATACCACAGAGGAAGCCACTGCTGTCCAAAAAAACATTGCTGCACGTTTACAGTTTGCACAAGAGCACCTGGATGTTCCACAGCAGTACTGGCAAAATATTCTGTGGACAGATGAAACCAAAGTGGAGTTGTTTGGAAGAAACACACAACACTATGTGTGGAGAAAAAGAGGCACAGCACACCAACCTCAAAACCTCATCCCAACTGTGAGGTATGGTGGTGGGGGCATCATGGTTTGGGGCTGCTTTGCTGCGTCAGGGCCTGGACGGATTGCTATCATCGAAGGAAAAATGAATTCCCAAGTTTATCAAGACATTTTGCAGGAGAACTTAAGGCCATCTGTCCACCAGCTGAAGCTCAACAGAAGATGGGTGTTGCAACAGGACAACGACCCAAAGCATAGAAGTAAATCAACAACAGAATGGCTTAAACAGAAGAAAATCCGCCTTCTGGAGCGGCCCAGTCAGAGTCCTGACCTCAACCCGATGGAGATGCTGTGGCAGGACCTCAAGAAAGCGATTCACACCAGACATCCCAAGAATATTGCTGAACTGAAACAGTTCTGTAAAGAGGAATGGTCAAGAATTACTCCTGACCGTTGTGCGCGTCTGATCTGCAACTACAGGAAACGTTTGGTGGAAGTTATTGCTGCCAAAGGAGGTTCAACCAGTTATTAAATCCAAGGGTTCACATACTTTTTCCACCTGCACTGTGAATGTTTACATGGTGTGTTCAATACAAACATGGTAACATTTAACTCTTTGTGTGTTATTAGGTTAAGCCGACTGTGATTGTCTATTGTTGTGACTTAGATGAAGATCGGATCACATTTTATGACCAATTTGTGCAGAAATCCATATCATTCCAAAAGGGTTCACATACTTTTTCTTGCAACTGTATGTGTAGGGGAAAGATGTGATATATGGTGCGGGAGGAGGATTTCTGTGCATCTTATGGCTCCTTGCTGCGCATTTACTGCCATAGGATGGTTGGTGCCCTTCTTTGGGGTCCAGTCCCACCCTCGGCTCTAATGCACTGCCCGTACAGCGGGTTAATGAAGGACACATAGAATGAACATTACAGCAGCCATAGAGAGTATGCAGACTATTTCAGCTTCTAAAATACATAACAATCCTTTTGTGTGAAGAAAAAACCTCCATAGAGAATGATGACCCTGCCAAAATGATGAGGAGGTGAAGACAGAGGCAGCCATGAGCTCCCTGATGATCCACAGCCGCAAGACACAGACTGGATGAACTTGCCTGTGGAAATCACACTCAGGAGGCGAACCTGTTCTCACGCTACGGGAAGAGATGAAAACACAACCATCAACCAGACAAGAGATGAGCAGAAATGAGGGCACTATAATAACCCAAAGACAATACGAGTAGTAGCATAAATGTCTAAGCTACACTGAGGTATTCCTACATGAGAAATTATATTATTCATTCTATAATAAAATTCCAATACTCTGTTATTTTATAATACATATTGTCTGCTATTACTACTATAACACTGCTCCTATGTACAAGAATATAACTACTATAACACTGCTCCTATGTACAAGGATATAACTACTATAATACTGCCTCCTATATACAAGAATATAACTACTATAACACTGCTCCTATGTACAAGGATATAACTACTATAATACTGCTCCTATGTACAAGAATATAACTACTATAATACTGCCCCCTATGTACAAGAATATAACTACTATAACACTGCTCCTATGTACAAGAATATAACTACTATGATACTGCCTCCTATGTACAAGAATATAACTACTATAATACTGCCTCCTATGTACAAGAATATAACTACTATAATACTGCTCCTATGTACAAGAATATAACTACTATAATACTGCTCCTATGTACAAGAAATATAACTACTATAATACTGCTCCTATATACAAAAATATAACTACTATAATACTGCTCCTATGTACAAGACTATAACTACTATAATACTGCTCCTATGTACAAGAATATAACTACTATAATACTGCTCCTATGTACAAGACTATAACTACTATAATACTGCTCCTATGTACAAGAATATAACTACTATAATACTGCTCCTATGTACAAGAATATAACTACTATAATACTGCCTCCTATGTACAAGAATATAACTACTATAATACTGCTCCTATGTACAAGAATATAACTACTATAATACTGCCTCCTATGTACAAGAATATAACTACTATAATACTGCTCCTATGTACAAGAATATAACTACTATAACACTGCTCCTATGTACAAGGATATAACTACTATAATACTGCCTCCTATGTACAAGAATATAACTACTATAATACTGCTCCTATGTACAAGAATATAACTACTATAATACTGCCTCCTATGTACAAGAATATAACTACTATAATACTGCTCCTATGTACAAGAATATAACTACTATAACACTGCTCCTATGTACAAGGATATAACTACTATAATACTGCCTCCTATGTACAAGAATATAACTACTATAATACTGCCTCCTATGTACAAGAATATAACTACTATAATACTGCCTCCTATGTACAAGAATATAACTACTATAACACTGCTCCTATGTACAAGGATATAACTACTATAATACTCCTCCTATGTACAAGAATATAACTACTATAATACTGCTCCTATGTACAAGAATATAACTACTATAATACTGCCTCCTATGTACAAGAATATAACTACTATAATACTGCCTCCTGTGTACAAGAATATAACTACTATAACACTGCTCCTATGTACAAGAATATAACTACTATAATACTGCCTCCTATGTACAAGAATATAACTACTATAACACTGCTCCTATGTACAAGAATATAACTACTATAATACTGCCTCCTATGTACAGGAATATAACTACTATAATACTACCTCCTATGTACAAGAATATAACTACTATAATACTACCTACTATGTACAAGAATATAACTACTATAATACTGCTTCTATATACAAGAATATAACTACTATAATACTGCCTCCTATGTACAAGAATATAACTACTATAATACTGCTCCTATGTACAAGAATATTTTTGTACATAGGAGCAGTATTATAGTAGTTATATTCTTGTACATAGGAGCAGTATTATAGTAGTTATATTCTTGTATATAGGAGCAGTATTATAGTAGTTATATTCTTGTACATAGGAGCAGTATTATAGTAGTTATATTCTTGTACACAGGAGCAGTATTATAGCAGTTATATTCTTGTACATAGGAGGCAGTAATATAGTAGTTATATTCTTGTACATAGGAGCAGTATTATAGTAGTAATATTCTTGTACATAGGAGGCAGTATTATAGTAGTTATATTCTTGTACATAGGAGCAGTATTATAGTAGTAATATTCTTGTACATAGGAGGCAGTATTATAGTAGTTATATTCTTGTACATAGGAGCAGTATTATAGTAGTTATATTCTTGTACATAGGGGCAGTATTATAGTAGTTATATTCTTGTACACAGGAGCAGTATTATAGTAGTTATATTCTTGTACATAGGAGGCAGTATTATAGTAGTTATATTCTTGTAAATAGGAGGCAGTATTATAGTAGTTATATTCTTGTACATAGGAGCAGTAATATAGTAGTTATATTCTTGTACATAGGAGGCAGTATTATAGTAGTTATATTCTTGTACACAGGAGCAGTATTATAGTAGTCATATTATTGTACATAGGGGCAGTATTATAGCAGTTATATTCTTGTACATAGGAGCAGTAATATAGTAGTTATATTCTTGTAAATAGGGGGCAGCATTATAGCAGTTTTTACATAGGAGCAGTATTATAGTACTGATATGCCGTGGTCAATTGTGACCATGGCACCTGAAGCTGCATTTCCTGGGAGAACTGCATTGTGATCAGAGAGCCTTCGGTTGTATATGAAAGCCTTTATGTCTCTGAAGAAACCAGGACTTTTACAGCTGTAATTCCTGTAGTGCACTGTAGGTGGCAGGGCTCTATGAGAATGTAGCTAATTTAAAATTTATTCCATCCGCAATTCACCGAAATGTATTGGTGGAAGTAATCTAATGATTGTTTATTATTATCTAGGATGACAAAAAAAAAAAAAAAAAAAAAAAATTATATATATATATATATATATATATATATATATATATATAAATATAAAAGTTTAAAATCACCCCTCTATTTCCATAATTAAAATAATTGAAAAATAAATCGATAAACATCACAGGCGTTGCCGCATCCCAAAATGTCCATACTATTAAAATGCAAAAATATTTATTCCATATGGTGAACAGCGGATCGGAAAATAAAATAAAAAAATGGTCAATTACACGTTTTTTGTTGTATCAACTCCCCCAAAAATGTCATAACAAGCAATATAAACTACAGATCATCCCTTAAAAAAAAAAAAAAGAGCCCTTACAGCTCTGTAGACGTACATACAGGGCCGGTGCAAGGATTTTTGCCAACACAAGTAAAGCTACATTTTGCCCCCCATGTCAGATTTCACCCCCTCCGTTTCACATCACATCACCCCCTTTGTGTCACATTTCTCCCCCTCCATCGTGATTTATTTAGGGCTCTTTCACACTTGCGTTGTCCGGATCCGGCGTGTACTCCATTTGCCGGAATTACACGCCGGATCTGGAAAAACGCAAGTGAACTGAAAGCATTCGAAGACGGATCCGTCTTTAAAATGCGTTCAGTGTTACTATGGCAGCCAGGACGCTATTAAAGTCCTGGTTGCCATAGTAGTAGTGGGGAGCGGGGGAGCGGTATACTTACCGTCCGTGCGGCTCCCGGGGCGCTCCAGAATGACGTCAGAGCGCCCCATGCGCATGGATGACGTGTCCATGCGATCACGTCATCCATGCGCGTGGGGCGCCCTGACGTCACTCTGGAGCGCCCCAGGAGCCGCACGGACGGTAAGTATGCTGCTCCCCCGCTCCCCGCTACACTTTACCATGGCTGCCAGGACTTTAGCGTCCCGGCAGCCATGGTAACCATTCAGAAAAAGCTAAACGTCGGATCCGGCAATGCGCCGAAACGACGTTTAGCTTAAGGCCGGATCCGGATCAATGCCTTTCAATGGGCATTAATTCCGGATCCGGCCTTGCGGCAAGTGTTCAGGAATTTTAGCCGGAGCAAAAAGCGCAGCATGCTGCGGTATTTTCTCCGGCCAAAAAACGTTCCGGTCCGGAACTGAAGACATCCTGATGCATCCTGAACGGATTTCACTCCATTCAGAATGCATTGGGATAATCCTGATCAGGATTCTTCCGGCATAGAGCCCCGACGACGGAACTCTGTGCCGGAAGACAAGAACGCAGGTGTGAAAGAGCCCTTAAAGAGGACCTTTCATGGGTCCAAACATTGTAAGATAACTATCTGTATATGTAGAGCGGCGCCCAGGGATCTCCCTGCACTTACTATTATTCTCCCGCTCTGTATGCTAATTGCTAGCATCGGAGCAATGGGGAGGATACTGCCCTTTTTCTCAATGGGCGTTCCTTCTCCCTGTAGCGCTGTTGTCACGGTGGGGAGTGGGGAAAACCCCCCGCCGTACGATGACTGGAGGATAAAGAAAGCAACTAGGCCTGAACACAAGGATAAGGGAGCAGGTCACCTCCTAATGCGTCCCTATACCTAGCCCTAACTCCTCATCGTATGAGCGGACCTGGATGGTAGGACGGCTCAGACCCTGGATACCGAAGGCCCTGAGAATCCCTCACAAAGGAGCTGAGGAGAGGACACGAAAGACCAGGAGTCTCAAAAGGCCTAGAAGCAGGGAAAGGAAAAGACCATATGCAGCAAGAGAATCGGCAGGTAAGAAAACAAGACGACACATTTACCTGCCGCTGCCACCACCACGGGAACCTGTGAATACGTACCGGAGCCCTAACACCAAACAGGACACCGTACCAGCTACTCACACAGGCATCCAGCACACCAGACTCCGCCAGGACCCCCATGCCACAAGGTGCATGGCAGCCCCAGGTGGCACTGCATACAGACTTGTGGTACAATAACCCCACACCAAACATGCAACACACGTAAGGGCGGGAAGACATCGCTGTCCCACTAGGAGGCCCTCACTCTGGGAGATGGAACATGAAGACCAGGAGCATAACTCCAGCACACCCCCATGGCTGGAGTACCACTGACCCCCGGCCTCTAGCCACAGGTAAGACCACGCCCAACAAGGTGGTTAACCCCTCCAGCACCGGACACAGGAGGAAACAACTGACAGGGGAAGTGCACACAGCAGCATAAAAAGCTACACGTTGCCGCAGGCAACAACATGCAAGGCAACCATGTCACGGCACACGCCACAAAGGCTGTGACACTGCCCCCGCATGCTGAAACAGCGACACGTTGCCACAGGCAGCAGCAAGCGTGGCATAAGTGTCACAGCGCACACCAAAGCAGCGCAGAGCTCACAGCGAGAAGGAACGCCCAGGAGAGAAGCTGATGTCTCCTCCTGTTGCGAAGTTAGTAGTAATTAGCATACGGCGCGGGAAACAGTAACGGGGGCCACAGCGGGTGCCCAGGGATAATAGTAAGTGCAGTGAGATCCCTGGGCGCGGCGCTACATATACAGATGAATAAATATATATATAAAAAGGTCCACTTTTCTGCCCCCTCTTGGCTCGGCATCTCTGCGCCCTAAGGCAGCCGCTTGGTCTGCCTTATAATAGCGCCGGGCCTGCGTACATATAAAAACATTATAGTAGCCCGAGTATGGTGATGAAAATAATTTCCCCCCCCCCCGAAGTTATTTTTTCAGTATTAAAACACGAGAAAACGATATAAATGTGGTATTGCTGTAATCGTACAGACCCGGAGAATCAAGGGAACAGGTCAGTTTTACTGCATGGGGAACGCTGTAAAAATGAAACATGTTTTTCAGTTTCACCTCATTTGTAATTTTTTTTTCCCAGCTTCTCACTACATTGTATGTAATATTAAATGGCGCAAAAACAAGTCCTTGCATAAACGTAAAAGTTATGGCTCCAGGAAGGCAGAGAGAAGGGTAGAGCGAATCGAGCTTCTGATCATAGATCCAAAGTCGATTTGTAAAAAAAACGTTGTTTGTAAGGGCTCATGCACATGACCGTATTTATTTTGCGGTCTGCAAATACAGATCCGCCGAAAATACGGATGACGTCCGTGTGCATTACGTATTTTGCGGAATGGAACAGCCGGCCCCTGAAAGAACAGTCCTATTCTTGTCCGTGATCATGCGGACAATAATAGGACGTGTTCTATTATTTTGCGGAACGGACATACGGAAATGGGATGCACACGGAGTAACTTCCGTTTTTTTTTTGTGGACCCATTGAAAAGAATGGTTCTGCATATGGTCCGCAAAAAAACACAACAGACATGGAAATAAAATACGTTCGCGTGCATGAGCCCTAATGCTGTTTCCGCATAGTATTTACAATATATTTGCTCTGTGTAGGAAAACTTAGTTTCGTCCGAAGTTGCGTGAGACTTCGGTAAATTACTTCGGTACTCCTATCTGCGAATTTAAAAATAGGAACCCGAAGTCTTGTGACCCGCCAGGACTGAAGCCGACTTCGGAATCTTATTTTATAATGTTTTTAAAGCCGCAGATAGGAGTACTGAAGTCATTTATCGAAGTTTCGCGCAACTTCAGACGAGGCTAAGTTTTCCTACATGGAGCAAGTACATTGTAAATGCTGTACGGAAACAGCATTAGGCCTCATGCACACAGCCGTTGTTCGGCCGTTCCGTGGATTGGGGACTGCAAAATGGGGTCCCCAATGCACAGGCAACATCTGTGCGGCGGCCGGGACGGATCGAGACCCATTCCACTAGAATGGGTTTGTAATCCGTCCGCACCGTAAAAATAGAAAACGTTGAATGGGTGCACACGGCCGGTGCTTGTGTACTGCGGACCCGCTGTATGCGGGCCGGGGACCGGACATGTGCATGAGGCCTTACAAATAAAGTTTTTTAACCAATCGATTTTGTATCGCTCAGTAGCTTGACTCACTGTACCTAGCAGAGTGCAAAAAAACTAAAACGGAGAAATGTAAAATCGCAGGGTCGCCATCCCTGTTTTGCGGACCGCAAAACACACAACGGTCGTGTGCACGAGGCCTTCGCCGAATATCAGGAAAGCACGTTCCCTAGAGGCGACATACGTGTTGGACCCAGAGCTTCCTGATCAGGAGACAATGTAAACCATTGCGTGGTACCGGACCGTTCTGGAGCGCGCCGGCGTGTCTTTGTAGCCACCTTCTACATTATAATAATTCTGTATAATAATGGATTTCTGTATGCAGAGAGCAGTGCATTATGGGAGCCCATGGCAGGTGTCTGCTGCAGTGAATTACTACGCTGCGATATTACACTATAATTTAACCTGTAAATGATAGCGATATACAGTAGAAGCCGCGCACAATACTCTACCTGCTGATTTGTACACAGGTAAAGCTACATTTTCAAATGAATCCCAATATCTGCTTTGACTTTGCACCAGCTGCTTGGCATTGATTGCTAGAGTCCTTTTTTGGCCACTTACCTCCCTAATACCCCCAACCAGGAATGCACTTAGATTGGGAGAGCAAGTGAAGGCTACAGTAGGTGCTCATCAGCAGCCTGGACCCTCCTCTCCCAGGATGATGGGGGTGCAGTGACTTGCAGTGGATGCCCTAGCAGGCGCAGACTTTGCACACTGGCATGTGCTGGGTGCCCCCTCCTCCACCTGGCCCTGCCCATGCTGTCAGTAGGAGGACTGGGTCACGCATCCTCTGCCCATACATGGTGGAGGCTTCCTGGCAGGAGCAGCTCCCTCCGCCCTCCTGCAGCGATCAATGCGAGCTGCACAGGCTTCGGGCTCAGTCTCCATCCAGGCAGGAGCAGCATCCTTCCAGCTCCTCTGCACCTCCAGCTTCATCCTAGTGGCTGCTCCCCACCCTGGGCTGGTCGGATGTGGCCCCCAATCTCTTCTCTCATCAAGAATGGGCACAGCTGTCTCCAAGAAGAAGGCACTGAGGAATGACACCATCTCTCATGTAGCAGCCAAAGTTAGGTAAGTGCATGGCAGCAAACCTGTGGGGCATTAGATTGTAAACTCTGTGTTTTAGGAATGAGCAGATGAGTGCATGCAGCTGGAGGGGTATAGATTGCAAGCTCATGGGTCTATTCTCTGGCTACATGCTACCACTTGCACATCCACCTGACTGGCCCTGGTGATATGACATAATTCGGTGGGTTCAGGATGGCAGCTGTGCCATCTGCAGAGACCTCCTTACTCCTGAATATGCCCCCCTATGGTATTAACCATCTGCATTCCAGCTCCGGTAGATCCTCAGATGATCCCTTTGCACGGTACAGAGGGGGAAGCTTAATAGACTCTTGCTTTACAAGTGTTATCATAGGAGTAGTGAAAGCAGACAGTGCACCCTGCTTAATTATAGTGTCACCCAAGCGATGGCACCCGGGGGACCACAGGCTCTATGGTGACACCAGCAACACTGCACAGAACAGGAGGCTGCGGAGGAACAAGGTATACAATGTATCAAAATGTATCACCAAACACAGTTTACTATAAATATATATATATACACTATTATATAGTGGTATATTATACTATATATATATATATATATGCTATTCTGTATGCCACTGCTGGCAATCATCAGATTTACACATTTGTCACCATTGGATGGTAGTCTGCCCCCAACTTTTAGAAGGAAGCCCACCCCCCAATATCATAGAGAATTGCCGGATGCATCTTCCTTTATGTTCCCCTTCTCCACTTGGTCACATTTAACACTTTGTAGCCAAGGTCATCGATGAAGGGCTCTGTCATCAGGAGCTGGCGATGAGGACACATCTCCTGGATTTACCATAGTGGAGATTAAGGTGGGAACCAGTAGAACCAGTGAAGGGAGCTGGTGGAAGTCCTCCTCTTTGGGTTATTGATGGAAAGGAGCAGAGGCCGGGCAGCTGCCATGGGCCGGGATAATGGGGGGGATATTAGGTGTCATCACAGACCGGAGACATCTCTGGGAAGGACGTCTTAGTAATTGCCTTGTGGTATTTGCTGGTGGTGAAGTTGAGCTGAGTGTAGTGTTAAAGCAGACACAAAGGGATGGACCCTGGGGATTTTGTGGAAGTCTTATGTTCTCTGCACGTCTTGGAGTCAATTTTGCAAATAGTCTATTAAAGTATTCTGCACAAATCTATGGGTTTGCTACATAGTAAAGATGTAGCAGAGCTGGGTTTGTCATTGGCCGAACTCGCCATTCGTTATTTCTGGGTTTACATTTCATTGCAGGATGCATGACACGACAACGTCAGCTCTGCTGAATCTGCAAAGATGTTGTTTCATGACTATGCAGATAGGTTAAGATATGCCGTCCATATCGGCCACTTTCACACTCGCGTTTTGTGCGGATCGGTCGTGGACGGATCCGTTCAGATAATAGGACCTTCTGCATCAGTTCAGAACGGATCAGTTTGTATTATCTGTAACACAGCCAAGACGGATCCGTTCTCTTTTGTGCCAGATTGTGTCAGTGAAAAACGGATCTGTCCGCATTGACTTACATTGTGTGCCAGGACGGATCCGTTTGGCTCAGTTTCATCAGACGGATACCAAAACGCTGCAAGCAGCCTCCAGAGCGGAATGGAGACGGAACTGAGGCAAACTGATGCGTTCTGAGCGGATCCTTTTTCCATTCAGAATGCATTAGGGCAAAACTGATCTGTTTTGGACGCTTGTGAGAGCCCTGACCGGATCTCACAAATGGAAAGCCAAAACGCTAGTGTGAAAGTCTTCCTAAGTTGTAAAACTACAACTCCCATCGTGTCCAGTCTTTTATATTTGCTAGAAACCATAGTAACCAGTTGCTGGACCCTCAATATGCCAATACATATGGGACCAGCATTTCTTAAATAGCCACAAGCCCAGAGAGCAGAGCTGTCAGCAGTTCTCCATGTGTCATAAACTGTAATAGGAAGGGTGGATGGCTCTGCTCCTTATGTATATCCACATGTGGTCTGCCACTTCTGACAGCTGCCATCATGCCCTGGCACATTTGGCGTTGTAGTCCCACAGGTTGCACCCTACTGCTCCAGCTGCTGACTGCCTCCCTATGCTGTAATACATTAAAATAAAACAGTCTTATGTCTGGAATATGAACTAATAAAAGACCGTTGATGTCCATCAGAGATATATGCTGGATGGATTACATTGACTACATTACAGGATGCACAGGGTAATAACATTAGTGAATCAAATGCATTCTGGGTCAATGCTATTACCTTGAATTAGATGCACAAACCCCTTACAGGATGCATGGACCCCCTACAAGATGCATGGACCCTCTACAAGATGCATGGACCCCCTACAAGATGCATGGACCCTCTACAGGATGCACGGACCCCCTACAGGATGCATGGACCCTGCACACAATGCAGGGACCCTCTACAGGATGCATGGACCCTCTACAGGATGCATGGACCCTGCACACAATGCATGGACCCCCTACAGGATGCACGGACCCCCTACAGGATGCATGGACCCTGCACACAATGCAGGGACCCCCTACAGGATGCATGGACCCTCTACAAGATGCATGGACCCTCTACAGGATGCATGGACCCCGCACACAATGCATGGACCCCCTACAGAATGCACGGACCCCCTACAGGATGCATGGACCCTGCACACAATGCAGGGACCCCCTACAGGATGCATGGACCCTCTACAGGATGCATGGACCCTGCACACAATGCATGGACCCCCTACAGGATGCATGGACCCCGCACACAATGCATGGACCCCCTACAGGATGCACGGGCCCCCTACAGGATGCACGGACCCCCTACAGGATGCATGGACCCCCTACAGGATGCATGGACCCCCTACAGGATGCATGGACCCCCTACAGGATGCATGGACCCATGTATCTCTGTGAGCTGCACAGATCCCCCAAAATCAAGGCTATTAAGTCACTTTTCATGTATACTCTATATGACCTTGAGAGATGGCGGCGCCACAGCTGACGAAGAGGTTGAGAAGATTTTTCAGCCTCCATCTAATGTGGTAAACTGGTGTCCGGAGAAGGATGAGATAGTCAGACAGCACTGGTCTGTCCTGGGATGGGTGGAATTGCAGGACAGATGTGGACACCAGGGCGTTTGCAGTGATCAGTGGTGGTCATGTATAGATGATATGTCTGATGCTCATGTCAGTGTCATATGATGTATCCTGGGGTGACATAAGTAATTCCCTGCATTTCGCTGTCAGTAAGGTAACACTTTGCAGGTAGTTTGGAGGTTCTTCCAATGTTCTCCGCCCTATGGTATATGTTGGAGCTATATAATGATGATTTGCTGTCTGTTCTGCCCATGCTGATGTGCAATGATCAGAAATATGATGGTTGTGATTTGTAGACTGGGCACAGCGGCTGGAGGTTTGCATTTTCCCACATCTTAAGTGGCAGTGTCACCTTCTGGGATCACAGGCGGGTGCCAGGAATCCAAGCTGCGTCACTGACTTGAGTTTGAGATTTTAGGGACAGGGTTCAAGGCAGAGACATAGAAGCTCCTGCTGCTGACGTGACTCTGCCCTCACCTAGATCATGCTGTGAACAGGACCCATATTTACTAAGAAGCTCATCACATGTCGCTGGCCCCTGCACTGCCCATTGGGGGCTCCGCCAGTCTCCCATATGGAGAGGTCCAGATTCATCTCCAATGGCTATGCCCCAAGAGCATGAAAAAGATGGCTTTGCCATTTGGATGAAGGGACACACTGCAGGGAACGACCACTGGACGTGACAGGAATAAAACATTTACAAATTGCCTGTTTATGGAGGGATATACACTTTCATAGTCACAGCCAGGAAGGCTGGGGCTTCATTACTGGGGAGGCTTGTGTGGGCGCTCGGGTATCTCAGGGGACATGGATATCTCTTCTGTAGTCCTCTATGGGTAATATTGGCCAGGGGCCCGACACGTGTGGCCATGAAGTAGTGACCATGAGATTTCCCTGGACTGTGGTCAGCCTCTCCCCAGCCTGCAACTACTGATGGCAGGGAGCAACGGCCATGGAGTTATCAGATGGACACTTGGTATATGGGGTTGGTGGGAGAAGAAATCATTTATATCACTTGGGTGCAGAGTATAATAAAATAACCGCCATCACACGTCTGACACCCAGATCCTCCGTCCTGAGATTTCTCTTTCCAAGCGACCTTGAAAAGTCAGCAAGAGGCAAGAGGCTAACATCTAGGGTGCAGTTGGTCCGGGTTGTGTCTGATCATGTCCACCTGCACATCCCATCCTCTTGTATTTCTCTACACAGTGATCACCTTGATAAGTCAGGGAAGGCTGACCACCTGCTGGGACAGGATGCCGTGGCAGCCATATTGAAAGAGGACAACTCAAGGAATTTTGGGGGATTTTATGATTTTAGCAGGAAAGACTCAAACATTTCCTGCTGATACTTAAACGTGTCCAAAGGCCATGTAGATCACAGGGAAACGGGGAATAACAGTTTGCACTTTTAAATGTTTTCTTACACTTTCCCAATTGCTGATCCCCGGCCGCTGTGGAGCAACTCATCAGAGCAGAGATTCCAGTGACTTGTTTTATAGGCAACTGGAACTAATAATTCCCTGTATTGTCTACCCTGGAGTCATTATCAGACATGTCCCTCCCTATCAATATTTACACAATAAGGGCTCATTCACACGGCCGTGGTTTTGGTCAGTATCCGAGCTGCAGTTTTGGCGGCTCGGATGCGGACCCATTCACTTTAATGGGGCCGCAAAAGATGCAGACAGCACTCAGTGCGCTGTCCGCATCCGTTTCTCCGTTCCATGCCCCGCCAAAAAAAATAACATGTCCTATTCTTGTCCGCGCTTTGCGGACAAGAATAGGCAGTTATATTAAAGGCTGTCCAGTTATATTAAAGTTCTGTCATCATGTGGAATTTTTGCCACCAGAATATTTTTAGATACATTACCTATTCTGTATTATACTTCAGAGCTGCACTCACTATTCTGCTGGTGCAGTCACTGTGTACATACATTACTTATCCTGTACTGATCCCGAGTTACATCCTGTATTATACTCCAGAGCTGCACTCACTATTCTGCTGGTACAGTCACTGTGTACATACATTACTTATCCTGTACTGATCCTGAGTTACATCCTGTATTATACTCCAGAGCTGCACTCACTATTCTGCTGGTGCAGTCACTGTGTACATACATTACTTATCCTGTACTGATCCTGAGTTACATCCTGTATTATACTCCAGAGCTGCACTCACTATTCTGCTGGTGCAGTCACTGTGTACATACATTACATTACTTATCCTGTACTGATCCTGAGTTACATCCTGCATTATACTCCAGAGCTGCACTCACTATTCTGCTGGTGCAGTCACTGTGTACATACATTACTTATCCTGTACTGATCCTGAGTTACATCCTGTATTATACTCCGGAGCTGCACTCACTATTCTGCTGGTGCAGTCACTGTGTACATACATTACTTATCCTGTACTGATCCTGAGTTACATCCTGTATTATACTCCGGAGCTGCACTCACTATTCTGCTGGTGCAGTCACTGTGTACATACATTACATTACTTATCCTGTACTGATCCTGAGTTACATCCTGCATTATACACCAGAGCTGCACTCACTATTCTGCTGGTGCAGTCACTGTGTACATACATTACTTATCCTGTACTGATCCTGAGTTACATCCTGTATTATACTCCAGAGCTGCACTCACTATTCTGCTGGTGCAGTCACTGTGTACATACATTACTTATCCTGTACTGATCCTGAGTTACATCCTGTATTATACTCCAGAGCTGCACTCACTATTCTGCTGGTGCAGTCACTGTGTACATACATTACTTATCCTGTACTGATCCTGAGTTACATCCTGTATTATACTCCAGAGCTGCACTCACTATTCTGCTGGTGCAGTCACTGTGTACATACATTACATTACTTATCCTGTACTGATCCTGAGTTACATCCTGCATTATACTCCAGAGCTGCACTCACTATTCTGCTGGTGCAGTCACTGTGTACATACATTACTTATCCTGTACTGATCCTGAGTTACATCCTGTATTATACTCCGGAGCTGCACTCACTATTCTGCTGGTGCAGTCACTGTGTACATACATTACTTATCCTGTACTGATCCTGAGTTACATCCTGTATTATACTCCAGAGCTGCACTCACTATTCTGCTGGTGCAGTCACTGTGTACATACATTACTTATCCTGTACTGATCCTGAGTTACATCCTGTATTATACTCCAGAGCTGCACTCACTATTCTGCTGGTGCAGTCACTGTGTACATACATTACTTATCCTGTACTGATCCTGAGTTACATCCTGTATTATACTCCAGAGCTGCACTCACTATTCTGCTGGTGCAGTCACTGTGTACATACATTACTTATCCTGTACTGATCCTGAGTTACATCCTGTATTATACTCCAGAGCTGCACTCACTATTCTGCTGGTGCAGTCACTGTGTACATACATTACTTATCCTGTACTGATCCTGAGTTACATCCTGTATTATACTCCAGAGCTGCACTCACTATTCTGCAGTGGTCCCTGTCACTAGTAGAGCTGTAGTCCTCATTTTTAGAAGCAGTCTGTATTGACTTTCTGATGGTTGTAGTGTCGATCCAGAAGGCTGCTTCAGTGGGTTGTGGAGCAGCTCACTGCAGAGGGCACTTCAGTATGAGCTGCTGCCTTTGGGGCAATTGCAGGAGCAGCAGAATATAAGTTCTTATTCACACTGCTTCTGATAATAAAAGCATGTATACAGGTATGTCTGCCTGCCTCTCCACGGCTCCTACCTAGGTGCTGTCAGCAGTTTTGCGGTGTCATCCAAAGACACCTTTGCCACCAGCAGTTGTAGCAGAAGTATTGAGGGTAATAATTCGCTGTCTGCCCTTGGAGACGACTATAAAACTCTATAATATTTCAGCCCATCTTCCTGCACTTTCCAGCTATTTAAATCAGGGACATAAAGTGAATTTCTTCCATTACTCTGCCTACAGAAAGCTGTAGCTACACTGGGAGAGGCGGCCATGAATACAATCTGTGCATTTCATCCGCCTCCCGATTGTGAGCAGGATTGGCTAATATCTACGTGTAACAATCCACATGAGCCCAAGGTGCCAGTACAAACAGACTGTATACCGCCATCTAGTGCCCTGACCAAGGGTATCATACTATGCAGGAACATTCTTGCCATGTATTCTTTTATCTCCCAGTGAGGAGATTAGCTAGGACAATATATAAAGCATACATACCGTAGAGCAGCTGCCAGGGCACATGTGGAGAGGAGGGACCCCAGGGGCCCCATAGGAGTCTGCATCCCTAGATGAACTGCACTACTTCGCACACACCGGAGGGCTAAATTGGCCCAAGAGTCATATAGAATTGGGAAAGCACAGACATGGCCTGCCAAAGTGCTGCCCTCTACAGTATAAGAAGGGTGGCATCTACCCTTGCCCGATGGAAGGAGCACCCATAAAATGCAGAATATATAACCGCCGCGTTCCATTCCCTAGCATCACAGGTACTGGAAAAAAAATTAGATTGCAAGCTCTGAGGGACAAGGAGAGAAGCAGCATGAGTGCAGACTGGATTATAATGAATGACCACTGAAAAGATATTAGTTGAGCATAGCCATGTTTGAGCTGGGGGGGGGGGGACGACACAAATCACAGGGCCTGTAGCGGTGGGCGGCAGCTACGCGGATTATTTTTATAGATGTGGCGTGGGCTGCAAACAAGATGATTACGGGTGTTAAGGAGAGGACATGGCGGAGACAAGCCAAGAAGCTAATTTGTGCTCCTGCCAGTGGAGCGGAGATTGGACTTATTCACTAAACAGTGTATTTGGCTGAAGTTTGCCGCCTGACTAATCAGCGTCTAACGTCTTCATTATCATCTTCATTAAAACGTTCGGCCTCCTGCAGCTTTCATTGTGCTGATCTGATTACCGGGGCCACGGGAAGGAGACGCACGGATAGGGTCAGGGCATCACCCTCAGCTCTGCCTAGTGGGCAGTAATCCAGCGGGCGTGCAAAGAAAGCGATATAGCGAAGGCGGCGCGCTAAAAGCTCAGTCAAAAATCATGCCAACAAAACCTCAAACCAAAGTGAACGCACCTTTTGAGTCTTCACTGCACAACGGCGGTGCACAAGCCAATCAAAAGAATACAAACCACTGTAGTAGAAGGTAAAGGAGGCGGCGCTCACCCGTGCAGATCAATAAAAATGATCCTTTATTTCATACCGGATGCAATACAGCATGAGCAGAGGTAGCGGGGGCGGATAGCAAATAGTCCACACGTAGCGGGCGTCGCGAGGCCTTGCTGCCTGGGCACGAGTGGTGAACACAGTAGGAAGGATCATGCAGAGACCTCCGAGATTTCACAGCATTCACAGACCCACCGACCCCCATGCTGGCATGAGGTGATAAATGGACTGGGTAGGACCGGCAATCACTTCTGAAACTGCCCTTGGACATAAAGCATCCAGCAGTGGTCCTCTAGAGAGTCAGTTCATAGTATATGATTTAGAAAACAGTGGAAACTAGCTGTGCTGGGGGTGGGGGGGACATACTTTTTTTTTTTTTTTTCTGCAACTGGCATTTTGAGAAGCCATGGTCACCGTCCCTCAGGTGACGGATGTCAGGAAATCAAGGAGATTGGCTGAGCGTGGAGGAATCTAACAGCCTCCTTGATTTCTCTTGATTCAGTGTTGATGGGGTTAATGACCACTTCCCTTTTCTCAGCTGTTGCTCAGTGGTTATCACTCCTACCCTTTATAGTCTGACCCCACCCTTCTGACTATGCGGTTGATAGCTTCATTTGGGTTTGGCTGAGCTGGTGTGAGGTCGTCTCTGGTGTTCCTCTTCTTCCGTCTCTACAGAAGTTAAGTGTTGCGTTTGTTTGTGTTTGTTATATTCCCTGTTGTTTGTATCTGGGCCTGAGACAAAGACTTCCATTCGTCCATCTGGGGAGAAATGGGTTGTCTCTGGTCCTAACCTTTTTCAGGGCCTAATAGGGATATAAAGGCCTAGGTATCCTGCATATGAATATTCCTACACTCACCACCCGGATTAGGGTTGTCTCTTCCGTAGTTTCCAGGCCCAGTTGCTGTTCCCCTTCCCTCCTGTGTTCAGTGTGGAGTCCCCCCCCCCCCCACTGATTGTGACAGCCAC
This sequence comes from Bufo gargarizans, assembly GCF_014858855.1. Classification (NCBI taxonomy): domain Eukaryota; kingdom Metazoa; phylum Chordata; class Amphibia; order Anura; family Bufonidae; genus Bufo; species Bufo gargarizans. Next base: position 190,226,250 of record NC_058088.1, read on the forward strand.
GTGGTGGTTGCCATAGTTCAGCATTGACAAGATATCAGACGGCTACCCCAATTTAAAGGGCATCTGTCAGCAGATTTGTACCTATGACACTGACTGACCTGTTACATGTGCTCTTGGCAGCTGGAGGCATCTGGTCCCATGTTCATATGTGCCCGCATTGCTGAGAAAAATGAAGTTTTAATATATGCAAATGAGCCTCTAGGAGCAAAGTGGGCGTGGCTGTTAGACCTAGAGGCTCTGCTCTCTCTGCAACCATCACGTCCTCTGCACCTTGATTGACAGGACCAGATGTGAATGTTTTCTCTGCCTGGACCTGTCAATCAAAGTGCAGAGGACGGCAGCTGCAGAGAGAGCAGAGCCTCTAGGTGTAATGGTAACACCCCCGTTGCTTCTAGGGGCTCATTTGCATATATTTAAACTTAATTTTTCTCAGCAATGCGGGCACATATGACCATGGGACCAACACAGACGTCTTCAGCTGCCAAGTGAACATGCAACAGGTCAGCCAGTGTCATAGGGACAAAACTGCTGACAGATGCCCCTTTAAAGAACACATTCCTTTAAAAGGATCCTAACTGCCTTTGTCGAGGTCCCAAAATGTTGGTGAACAGAGACTTACATGTAAAATCTTGCCATGTGGAGGATGGTGGTTTATTTTTAATGAAAAAAACTCTGCAGTCAGATGTTGGCCAAGAGGAAATTCTAATAAACGTACGAATTTCATAGTGTTTCTAACGAGATAAAAAGATAATGTCGCAGCACCCTGAGCATCATTATAAAACCGTTGTGACTTTGCAGGGTGCACGCACTGATCCACTCATTGTGCACTGGCTCTTTAAGGTCCTCACTCAGCCACCACGGCAGGGACAGATCTCTGATAGAAGATAGAAAGAGATCGCCCATTCCTCCAGAAATCTCAGAGCAATTGACTTGTGGTAATAATAATAGTGAGAGCAGACGATGCATTACCCTTCAGCAGGTCAGTCAGTGTTAGTGCTCCCATCATTGACTTTACTGAGGCCTAAACATCTGGTAAACACAGGGCCATTAATACTGCATCTATGTTACTGGTTTCCTCATCATTTGGGGTGTGAAAAATATAAAACTGAAATATCATTAAAAACTGACTATAGATTTCCCAGATCATTGTGCTAGAGCCATTGTTAGAGTAAAGAGCAACTGCAGAGAAAATGTATATTAACATCAATGGCATAATAAAGAAGAATACATTTTGCTAAATACTGTCTTCTTTATTCTGGATGTCACTCAAATTATGTCTCAAGATACAGCAAAGGTTATTATTACTACTATAATACTGCCCCCCCCGATGTACAAGAATATAACTACTATAATACTGCCTCCTATGTACAAGAGTATAACTACTATAATACTGCCTCCTGTCTACAAGAATATAACTACTATAATACTGCTCCTATGTACAAGAATATAACTACTATAATACTGCCTCCTATGTACAAGAATATAACTACTATAATACTGCTCCTATGTACAAGAATATAACTACTATAATACTGCTCCTATGTACAAGAATATAACTACTATAATACTGCCTCCTATGTACAAGAATATAACTACTATAATACTGCTCCTATGTACAAGAATATAACTACTATATTACTGCTCCTATGTACAAGAATATAACTACTATAATACGGCCTCCTATGTACAAGAATATAACTACTATAATACTGCCTCCTATGTACAAGAATATAACTACTATAATACTGCTCCTATTGTAGGAAGGTACAAGGGGTCGTCATTGATGGTAGGTATGTGTCACCAAGGCTTCTGGCCTCAGTGAAGTAAGAGCTGGTACTTTCTTGTGTCAGCGGCAGCTAATGCTGATTGACACTTTGCTATTTAGTATGGCTGTAAATAGCTGATCCGGGGCGGCTCTTACTGGGAGTAGTCAAAGTGCTGGGTGGGTAACTACTCCCCACGTGCCAGGCCGGGTCTTGGCAGGCTTATAAAAAAAAAAACAGCCAGCACTGTCAGGTGGTGTGGATTACCTCCCTCTGACAGTGGAGCTCTGGCGATCTCTGTGCTGAGGTCTGAAGGCCGTTTGTCAGGCGAGCAGGCCGCCTTAAAGCCTGTAAGTGGACTTTCTGATGCTGAACATTCAGCTGGGTGTGATCTGACACCCAGGATACCAGGTGAACTTTATTTTGTTTTTATGGGTGTGAACAAGCACCAAGTCTGAAAAGTGACTGTTGTGTTATGTTATAAGTGTGAATAAACACTGAAGAGTGACTTACCACCTGGTCCTTTGCCTCTATACTGAGTCCACTAACCTGCCTACCAGAGCCATTCCCCATACTATGTACAAGAATATAACTACTATAATACTGCTCCTATGTACAGGAATATAACTACTATAATACTGCTGCTATGTACAAGAATATAACTGCTATAATACTGCTCCTATGTACATGAATATAACTACTATAATACTGCTCCTATGTACAAGAATATAACTACTATAATACTGCTCCTATGTACAAGAATATAACTACTACAATACTGCTCCTATGTACAGGAATATAACTACTATAATACTGCTCCTATGTACATGAATATAACTACTATAATACTGCTCCTATGTACAAGAATATAACTACTATAATACTGCCTCCTATGTACAAGAATATAACTACTATAATACTGCTCCTATGTACAAGAATATAACTACTATAATACTGCTCCTATGTACAAGAATATAACTACTACAATACTGCTCCTATGTACAAGAATATAACTACTATAATACTGCTCCTATGTACAAGAATATAACTACTATAATACTGCTCCTATGTACAGGAATATAACTACTACAATACTGCCTCCTATGTACAAGAATATAACTACTATAATACTGCCTCCTATGTACAAGAATATAACTACTATAATACTGCCTCCTATGTATAAGAATATAACTAGTATAATACTGCCTCCTATGTACAAGAATATAACTACTATAATACTGCCTCCTATGTACAAGAATATAACTACTATAATACTGCTCCTATGTACAAGAATATAACTACTATAATACTGCTCATATGTACAGGAATATAACTACTATAATACTGCCTCCTATGTACAAGAATATAACAACTATAATACTGCTCCTATGTACAAGAATATAACTACTATAATACTGCTCCTATGTACAAGAATATAACTACTATAATACTGCTCATATGTACAGGAATATAACTACTATAATACTGCCTCCTATGTACAAGAATATAACTACTATAATACTGCTCCTGTGTACAAGAATATAACTACTATAATACTGCTCCTATGTACAAGAATATAACTACTATAATACTGCCCCCTATGTACAAGAATATAACTACTATAATACTGCCTCCTATGTACAAGAATATAACTACTGTAATACTGCTCCTATGTACAAGAATATAACTACTATAATACCGTTCCCTATGACCTTATGACAAGATTGTAGCAAAAGACAGAAGCGGAGCATGGAGATATAAAGCCTCCATTCTATATTGATATCATTTCATTAGGTTTTCTTTGTTGATGGCCTCCTTTCTCTTGTATACCATCTGGTACTGCTGGTTTTCACCCTGTTAAAGGGGTTGTCCGAGTTATGAAAAAAATATATAGCACTGTAAATCTGATGGGCAGCAATATATAAATTAAATGAAATTTTTTTTTTATATTTCCCTGGTTCTCTTCTGGCCCTTTTTTTTCATGCAACAATTTCTGCCCAGCATTTGTCTCCTCGCTGCCTGCAGCTACTCAATAAGCTTTCATCAGTAAAGCTTTCAGCCCTGAGTCTGGGCTCCTGAAGGGGTTAATCTTTCCTGAAGTATCCAGTGGGAGGGAGACTAGGGGAAGACAGCAGCAGCTCCCAGTGCAGGGGGGCATGGCCAGCACAGTGAGGTCTGGTGTACAGACACATAGCTGCTCTCTCAGGCTTGTGCAGGAAACTTCATCAGAGCAGGGAGAGAAGCTGACATCACAGGTCATGTGACCCTCAGTGACATCTGAGAAAGGAGCCACTACAGATGCAGTAAGTGCATGGTAAAGCTGTTACATTAGATTAGTTAGAAACATACAAAAAACTAACTCGGACAATCCCTTTAATATATACAGTATATTTCGTGGTTAGATATTCATTGGTATCTGCAGCACAGCGTAGAGAAGTGACATTCCTGAGGGGCCCCGCGGTGGCACATTTCTGACACAGCACCGGGCTTTGTAGCCATGCCGGAGCTTCATTATGTATGACGGCGTTACATTATTCAGACCTCCATGGTGAGGCGGTAGAAGTGCGAGTAATTACAGTTGTGTCCCTGCTGCTTTGTAATTATTTAATCACAAAGGTGACATCATTATAAGCACAGCCACGCAGCTATTTCCCACTCCTGCCACATACACACGCATATACATGTGTATTACCATGTCCGGCCCTGGAGCTTCTCCTGCACATACATCTCCAAATGTCCATCTTCTACAGACTCATTTTGTACAACAGGACATGATTCTAGGCACCTGTAGGTCTGATGAAGACAAACTCGAGGGTTGTCCAGGTTTAGAAAAACATGGTGGCTTTCTTCCAAAAACAGCACCACACCAGTCCACTGGTTGGGTACAATATTGCAGCTTAATCCCAGTTACTTTAATACAGCTGAGCTGCAGTACCAGAAACAACCAATGGACAGGTGTGATGCCGTTTCTAGAAGAAAGCAGCCATGTTTTTCTGATCCTAGACAATCCCTTCAAGGTTTATAACAAGGATATAACAATTGATGACCTACCTAAAATACAGTGTGCAGGCTGTCAGTTTCTGTTTTCTTTAAATCTCGTCATCTGACAGCTCATGTGCAGCTCTTATTTCTGATCTCCTGATGCTTATTACAGCTTAATTCTTCTTAAACTGATAAGAATATGGCTTATATAATTGTTTTATGAGGTCAGGATATCAGAGATAAGAGCTACACATGAGCCATCAGATGATGGGATTCAAAGAAAACAGAAACTCAGAGGCTGCAAACAAACAGATTTTGCAACTCTTGTATCTCAGAAATGGCTTAACATTTTTAATAAAGACCAATTAAAAAAATGATTTTTAGCCCAAAATGGTAAAATACAGTCATTAAAACAAAATGTCACCAAAGGTGTACATTAACCTTTAAATTGATGCCTCAACTTCCTGCAACCCAATTGAAAGGTTTAGATGTTTCTGTGTCTCATTCTCTGTGTCAGTAGTTGAACTAAACAGCGTTTCTATTGTCCGGAGGCCATGCCTGGTATTGCAGTGTATTCCTATCATTTTCCCCCTTGATATATGGCTGTTTGTGCTTATGTTGCATGTATCAGTGATGTTATATGTAGACGGATTGTGACATACTGTATTCTCTCTCTTTCTTTTTAAGAGCAGCAAGGGCCTTTGGAGAATACTTGTCACAGACTCATCCGGACAGCCAGAACGGCTCAGGTAAGACCGCGCTTCACCTAATTATGGGTTAATAGTCCCATGCCTATTAATATCGGATATTTCTATATAATAATTCAGGGGCTGTAAAGCCACCACTCAGGACATGCTGCTAAATCTTTACCGTCCACAGCAAATCCTGTTTTCATCCAGTGGAGGTATAAGAATATTACGTTGGGTAACTTTCATACAAATGTATAATTCGACTAATGTATGAGGTAACATGTGCCACCCTATTATTAACAAGTGTATCAAAACATCTAACATTGTACATAAGAGGCAGTATTATAGTAGTTATATTCCTGTACATAGGAGCAGTATTATAGTAGTTATATTCTTATACATATGAGCAGTATTATAGCAGTTATATTCTTGTACATAGGAGGCAGTATTATAGTAGTTATATTCTTGTACATGGGAGCAGTATTATAGTAGTTATATTCTTGTACATAGGAGCAGTATTATAGTAGTTATATTCTTGTACATAGGAGTCAGTATTATAGTAGTTATATTCTTGTATATAGGAGCAGTATTATAGTAGTTATATTCTTGTACATAGGAGCAGTATTATAGTAGTTATATTCTTGTACATAGGAGGCAGTATTATAGTAGTTATATTCTTGTACATAGGAGCGGTATTATAGTAGTTATATTCTTGTACATAGGAGCAGTATTGTAGTAGTTATATTCTTGTACATAGGAGCAGTATTATAGTAGTTATATTCTTGTACATAGGAGGCAGTATTATAGTAGTTATATTCTTGTACATATGAGCAGTATTATAGTAGTCATATTCTTGTACATAGGAGGCAGTATTATAGTAGTTATATTCCTGTACATAGGAGCAGTATTATAGTAGTTATATTCTTGTACATAGGAGCAGTATTATAGTAGTTATATTATTGTACATAGGAGCAGTACTATAGTAGTTATATTCTTGTACATAGGAGTAGTATTATAGTAGTTATATTCTTGTACATAGGAGCAGTATTATAGTAGTTATATTCTTGTACATAGGAGGCAGTATTATAGTAGTTATATTCTTGTACATAGGAGCAGTATTATAGTAGTTATATTCTTGTACATAGGAGCAGTATTATAGTAGTTATATTCTTGTACATAGGAGCGGTATTATAGTAGTTATATTCTTGTACATAGGAGGTAGTATTATAGTAGTTATATTCTTGTACATATGAGCAGTATTATAGTAGTATATTCTTGTACATAGGAGGCAGTATTATAGTAGTTATATTCTTGTACATAGGAGCAGTATTATAGTAGTTATATTCTTGTACATAGGAGCAGTATTATAGTAGTTATATTATTGTACATCGGAGCAGTATTATAGTAGTTATATTCTTGTACATAGGAGCAGTATTATAGTAGTTATATTCTTGTACATAGAGCAGTAGTATAGTAGTTATATTCTTGTATCATAGGAGGCAGTATTATAGTAGTTATATTCTTGTACATAGGAGGCAGTATTATAGTAGTTATATTCTTGTACATAGGAGCAGTATTATAGTAGTTATATTCTTGTACATAGGAGCAGTATTATAGTAGTTATATTCTTGTACATAGGAGCAGTATTATAGTAGTTATATTCTTGTACATAGGAGGCAGTATTATAGTAGTATATTCTGTACATAGGAGGCAGTATTATAGTAGTGATATTCTTGTACATAGGAGGCAGTATTATAGTAGTTATATTACTTGTACATAGGAGGCAGTATTATAGTAGTTATATTCTTGTACATAGGAGCAGTATTATAGTAGTTATATTCTTGTACATAGGAGGCAGTATTATAGTAGTTATATTCTTGTACATAGGAGCAGTATTATAGTAGTTATATTCTTGTACATAGGAGCAGTATTATAGTAGTTATATTCTTGTACATAGGAGCAGTATTATAGTAGTTATATTCTTGTACATAGGAGGCAGTATTATAGTAGTTATATTCTTGTACATAGGAGCAGTATTATAGTAGTTATATTCTGTACATAGGAGGCAGTATTATAGTAGTTGTATTCTTGTACATAGGAGGCAGTATTATAGTAGTTATATTCTTGTACATAGGAGGCAGTATTATAGTAGTTCTATTCTTGTACATAGGAAGCAGTATTATAGTAGTTATATTATTGTACATAGGAAGCAGTATTATAGTAGTTATATTATTGTACATAGGAGGCAGTATTATAGTAGTTATATTCTTGTACATAGGAGCAGTATTATAGTATTTATATTCTTGTACATAGGAGGCAGTATTATAGTAGTTATATTCTTGTACATAGGAGCGGTATTATAGTAGTTATATTCTTGTACATAGGAGCGGTATTATAGTAGTTAGATGCTTGCACATAGGAGGCAGTATTATAGTAGTTATATTTTTGTACATAGTAGGCAGTATTATAGTAGTTATATCCTTGTACATAGGAGCAGTATTATAGTAATTATATTCTTGTACATAGGAGGCAGTATTATAGTAGTTATAGTCTTGTACATAGGAGGCAGTATTATAGTAGTTATATTCTTGTATAGTAGGGCAGTATTATATTAGTAATATTGTAAACTAAACTGGCATCTAGCCGATGAATGCGAACAACACTGCCATTTTGATCACCATTGTTTTAAAAAACAGCAATGGGGACCAGAAAATGCAAGGTGACACTGCAGATCTAGACACCAGTATTACATCTCTCTAACAGTGCACCAGCTGCTAAGCTCTATTCTGATTTACCCGTAGCCTGGCAACCCTTTATACTTTTGCATGGGGTGCTCGATACTCCAACAGGGAGCATCTGTATATATATATATAAAAAAAAACATTTATTGAAACTAATTACTTTGATCTGTTTATCTCATTATCCACCTACCCGGCAGGCTCCCATCTCAGCAACATGCTCCCTTTAGTGATTGAAACAAGTAATTAGGTCTCAGAAAAGTTAATTTGCTCCTGCCCTGCGCGTTCTGTACAGAACACAAAAGGCTGCATGATCTCTCAGGATGTAAACTTGCAATTTTATGTTCCACAAAGCACTTTGTAGGCAGCGATGGCTGTAAGCAGTGGGGGTGAGCGACAAATACTTGTTTTTGAGACTACCATTATGAACATGTTGGACCCTGTAAGTTTAGAGAAGATGTTTCTAGTCGTTTGCATCCTGTTTAGGTGTCTTATAAGTTTCATTATTCATCACTTTCTTAATAGTGCATTGTTGCTGTGACCTTGAAGGACTTGTCTCTTATTAATGTCTTTTTCTGGAAATTTGGGCTTGTGTGGTATTCAGTTATCTTGGCATCCGCGCAGATGATGTGCCATGCCAGGAAAACGGCGTTCTTCCAAAGAAAAGGGGGAAAAGCGACGTCTCAGAGGCCAAATGTACACAAAGGCAGGATATTATCTGTAGTGATCTTGTTTGAGCTAAACGTGAATGAGTTACTGTCATTTTCAGGTGGAGTCAGCAAGAAACTAAATATCATGTATTAAAGATGCCAGTAAAGGGAGGAATGTATCGCGCCCTGCGCTCCAGAATTATGGCTTCATAGAAATTGCAAAATAGGTGCTTTTGCGACTTTTTGGGTCCCTTGCGCAAAAATTTAGTGACTTGGGATTTTTACAAACACACACTCCAGTTTTAAAAAGTGCCTGGTAAAACTTCGTATCTAGCTATGTACAAGGGTGATGTGATGTAGAAAAACTGGAGTGACGTTTCTAGACAAAAGTGTTGGGTTTAAAGATGAACCAAATGTAACAAACACCTTGTAATATTTGATAAATTTGGTGCAAAGTACTTCGGCACAGACTTAAGCAGCACTGACTTCAGAGATTACCCTCATGATAAATTCCCCCTTAATGTATTGTGCTGAGCTGGAGCGGACTGGGAACTTAAAGGGTTTCTACCACTTCGGTTTCACATATTTAGCTGTCAGACACTAGCGATCCGCTAGTGTCTGCTCTGCCCAACCATCCTAATATAATTGCTTTTGGGGCAGCCGTTTTGCTAAAAAAAGAACTTTTATTAATATGCTAATGAGCCTCTAGGTGCTATGGGGGCGTCATTAGCACCTAGAGGCTCCGTCTACCTTCAGAAACTGCCGCCACCCAGCGCGTCCCTCCAGCCCGCCCATCTCCTCCTGAATGCTATCCTCCTTGTGAGCGTATGTATTCTGCGCATGCGCAGTGAATGTCTGACTGCTTCCTTGCTGAGACATCTCCACTGCGCCTGCGCGATGACGCCATAGTGCTCCGAGGAACAGGCGCAGTGGAGATGTCTGAGCAGGGAAGCTGTCAGACATTCACTGCGCATGCGCCGAATACAGGCGCTCACAAGGAGGATCGCATTCAGGAGGAGATGGGCGGGCTGGAGGGACGCGCTGGGCGGCGGCAGTTTCTGAAGGTAGACGGAGCCTCTAGGTGCTAATGACGCCCCCATAGCACCTAGAGGCTCATTAGCATATTAATAAAAGTTCTTTTTTTAGCAAAACGGCTGCCCCAAAAGCAATTATATTAGGATGGTTGGGCAGAACAGACACTAGCGGATCGCTAGTGTCTGACAGCTAAATATGTGAAACCGAAGTGGTAGAAACCCTTTAAAGTGGCCCTGGAAAAAATACTTAAAGTGGCCCCATTTTGTAGTTGGGTCCAAACTGATGGAAGGCAGGGCCATCAATACCATATTGTGGCACATTATACCACACCAAATACATACTGCCAGCAGCACAATATACAGTCATGTGAAAAAATTAGGACACCCTTTGAAAGCATGTGGTTTTTTGTAACATTTTTAATAAAAGGTTATTTCATCTCCGTTTCAACAATACAGAGAGATTAAAGTAATCCAACTAAACAAAGAAAACTGAAGAAAAGTCTTTTCAAGATCTTCTGTAAATGTCATTCTACAAAAATGCCTATTCTAACTGAGGAAAAAGATAGGACACCCTCACATGTATTCCCTCTTAAATTGGCTCAGATCTCACACAGGTATATCACACCAGGTGCACATAATTAGTAGATCGTTACTCTGCATGTTGAATGAGGCTTGCCCTATTTAAACCTCAGACATTTAGTTTGGTGTGCTCCTGACTGTTGAAGTGAGAGTGAGCACCATGGTGAGAGCAAAAGAGCTGTCAGAGGACTTCAGAAAAAAGATTGTAGCAGCCTATGAGTCTGGGAAGGGATTTAAAAAGATCTCAAAAGATTTTGAAATCAGCCATTCCACTGTCCGGAAGATAGTCTACAAGTGGAGGGCTTTCAAAACAACTGCCAACATGCCCAGGACTGGTCGCCCCAGCAAGTTCACCCCAAGAGCAGACCGCAAGATGCTAAAAGAGGTCTCCAAAAACCCTAAAGTGTCATCTCGAGAACTACAGCAGGCTCTGGCTACTGTTGATGTAGAAGTACATGCCTCTACAATCAGAAAGAGACTGTACAAGTTTAACTTGCATGGGAGGTGTGCAAGGAGGAAACCTTTGCTTTCCAAGAGAAACATCGAGGCCAGACTGACATTTGCCAGAGATAAAGTTGACAAAGACCAGGACTTCTGGAATAATGTTCTTTGGACAGATGAGTCCAAAATTGAATTATTTGGACACAACAGCAGAGGACATGTTTGGCGTAAACCAAACACAGCATTCCAAGAAAAGAACCTCATACCAACTGTGAAGCATGGAGGTGGAAGTGTCATGGTTTGGGGCTGCTTTGCTGCAGCAGGACCTGGTCAGCTCACCATCATAGAATCCACGATGAATTCTACTGTGTATCAGAAGGTGCTTGAAGAACATGTGAGACCATCAGTTAGAAAATTAAAGCTGAAGCGGAACTGGACCATGCAACATGACAATGACCCAAAACATACTAGTAAATCAACCAAAGATTGGCTGAAAAAGAAGAAATGGAGAGTCCTGGAATGGCCAAGTCAAAGTCCAGATTTGAATCCCATTGAGATGCTGTGGGGTGACTTGAAAAGGGCTGTACGTGCAAGAAACCCCTCAAACATCTCACAGCTGAAAAAGTTCTGCATTGAGGAGTGGGGTAAAATTTCCTCAGACCGATGTCGAAGACTGGTAGATGGCTACAAGAACCGTCTCACTGCAGTTATTTCAGCCAAAGGAGGTAACACTCGCTATTAGGGGCAAGGGTGTCCTATCTTTTTCCTCAGTTAGAATAGGCATTTTTGTAGAATGACATTTACAGAAGATCTTGAAAAGACTTTTCTTCAGTTTTCTTTGTTTAGTCGGATTACTTTAATCTCTCTGTATTGTTGAAACGGAGATGAAATAACCTTTTATTAAAAATGTTACAAAAAACCACATGCTTTCAAAGGGTGTCCTAATTTTTTCACATGACTGTACGTCCCGAAAAATTTCCACTGGCCGCTTGTGAGGAGGGCCCAGGCAGCCCCCTGGGCAGCGGTCCACAGGGAAATTTCCCTGTAAGGTCTATGGGCAATTCGCCCCTGGTGCTGAGCAAGATATTATACAACAGTAAGGGGTTGGTATGTCCCATCTACCTGGCGTCTGTGTGCACTTCCCCCCAAAGTGTTAGTGTGTCCTTCCACGTCTTCAAAGTGTCCTTGCGTCCCTTCCCTCCAGTGTCTGTGCACCTCATTCCCCCAAAGAGTCGGTGCATCCCGTTCCCCCAAGTGTCAGTAGATCCAATTTTCATAAGTATCAGTATGTCCAGCCCCCCGAAGTGTCCGTGCGTCCCATTCCTCCAACTGTGAGTAGATCCCATTCCCATAAGTGTCCGTGCGTCCCATATTCCCCCGCAAGTGTCCGTGCGTCCCATATTCCCCCGCAAGTGTCCGTGCGTCCCATATTCCCCCGCAAGTGTCCGTGCGTCCCATATTCCCCCGCAAGTGTCCGTGCGTCCCATATTCCCCCGCAAGTGTCCGTGCGTCCCATATTCCCCCGCAAGTGTCCGTGCGTCCCATATTCCCCCGCAAGTGTCCGTGCGTCCCATATTCCCCCGCAAGTGTCCGTGCGTCCCATATTCCCCCGCAAGTGTCCGTGCGTCCCATATTCCCCCGCAAGTGTCCGTGCGTCCCATATTCCCCCGCAAGTGTCCGTGCGTCCCATATTCCCCCGCAAGTGTCCGTGAGTCCCATATTCCCCCGCAAGTGTCTGTGTGCCCTATTCCTTCAGGTGTCAGTAGATTCCATTCCCATAAGTGTCAGTGTATCTTGTTACCCCAGATGTTACCGTGTCATTACTCTGTCAGCTTAAAGGGTGCAGTGTATAATGCCGTAGAAAAATGAATCCTGACAGCAAAGGAGGCAATATGGAGAATCGCAATACATTAGTAAGTTCCTTGTATTCACTGTCTCTAAATGATAAATGCCATTCGCTGCAGTGAGAGGATGAATATAATTTTTTTATTGTTGTGGTAACGCTCTAACAGTAAAAACTCTTACAACCTGTTTTTTTGTTCTACACATTGTGAATGTCCAAATTATTATATGTACAGTCCTGCATATAAAACACTTATTAGACCAACACTTTTTTTTTTGCTTTATTACCTATTACAGTTGCAAGAAAAAGTATGTGAACCCTGTGGAATGATATGAATTTCTGCACAAATTGGTCATAAAATGTGATCTGATCTTCATCTAAGTCACAACAATAGACAATCACAGTCTGCTTAAACTAATAACACACAAAGAGTTAAATGTTACCATGTTTGTATTGAACGCACCATGTAAACATTCACAGCGCAGGTGGAAAAAGTATGTGAACCCTTGGATTTAATAACTGGTTGAACCTCCTGTGGCAGCAATAACTTCCACCAAACGTTTCCTGTAGTTGCAGATCAGACGTGCACAACGGTCAGGAGTAATTCTTGACCATTCCTCTTTACAGAACGGTTTCAGTTCAGCAATATTCTTGGGATGTCTGGTGTGAATCGCTTTCTTGAGGTCCTGCCACAGCATCTCCATCGGGTTGAGGTCAGGACTCTGACTGGGCCACTCCAGAAGGCGGATTTTCTTCTGTTTAAGCCATTCTGTTGTTGATTTACTTCTATGCTTTGGGTCGTTGTCCTGTTGCAAGCACCCATCTTCTGTTGAGCTTCAGCTGGTGGACAGATGGCCTTAAGTTCTCCTGCAAAATGTCTTGATAAACTTGGGAATTCATTTTTCCTTCGATGATAGCAATCCGTCCAGGCCCTGACGCAGCAAAGCAGCCCCAAACCATGATGCCCCCTCCACCATACCTCACAGTTGGGATGAGGTTTTGAGGTTGGTGTGCTGTGCCTCTTTTTCTCCACACATAGTGTTCTGTGTTTCTTCCAAACAACTCAACTTTGGTTTCATCTGTCCACAGAATATTTTGCCAGTGCTGCTGTGGAACATCCAGGTGCTCTTGTGCAAACTGTAAACGTGCAGCAATGTGTTTTTTGGACAGCAGTGGCTTCCTCTGTGGTATCCTCCCATGAAATCCATTCTTGTTTAGTCTTTTACGTATCGTAGATTCGCTAACAGGGATGTTAGCATATGCCAGAGACTTTTGTAAGTCTTTAGCTGACACTCTAGGATTCCTCTTCACCTCATTGAGCAGTCTGCGCTGTGCTCTTGCAGTCATCTTTACAGGACGGCCGCTTCTAGGGAGAGTAGCAGCAGTGCTGAACTTTCTCCATTTATAGACAGTTTGTCTTACCGCGGACTGATGAACAGCAAGGCTTTTGGAGAGACTTTTATAACCCTTTCCAGCTTTATGCAAGTCAACAATTCTTAATTGTAGGTCTTCTGAGAGCTCTTTTGTGCGAGGCATCATTCACATCAGGCAATGCTTCTTGTGAAAAGCAAACCCAGAACTGGTGCGTGTTTTATAGGGCAGCTGTAACCAACACCTCCAATCTCATCTCATTGATTGGACTCCAGTTGGCCGACACCTCACTCCAATTAGCTCTTGGAGATGTCATTAGTCTAAGGGTTCACATACTTTTTCCACCTGCACTGTGAATGTTTACATGGTGTGTTCAATAACAACATGGTAACATTTAACTCTTTGTGTGTTATTAGTTTAAGCCGACTGTGATTGTCTATTGTTGTGACTTAGATGAAGATCAGATCACATTTTATGACCAATTTGTGCAGAAATCCATATCATTCCAAAGGGTTCACATACTTTTTCTTGCAACTGTATATTAATAGTTTTTAATTATTAAATATATTTAAAGTATAAAACGTAAAAAACAGACTAAACTAATTAAAAATAATGTCATTAAAAATTCTAATTTAAATATTACAAATGATATCCATTGTATTGACCTCTGCTACATTTCTACACAGTAACTATGTCACTAATAAAGCCCATTTCTCCAACCCTTCTTGGCAATGCGACCCCATCCTGCCCTCCTGTAATGAGGTTGCTGGCCTCCGAACCCCTTTCTAGCCTCCTTGAACACTGGTGCCTAAGGCTGTACACAATATGCTGCAGCTGTGAGTCAGTGTTGCCTCCGTCGGCCCAATCTTTCTTCTGTCGAATCTCACATAAGAAATAAATCCTGGCTTTTAGCAGCTTCTACTGGGATTTCTGACATAATAGAGATTGTCTTTCCCTCTCGAGACACAGTCCTACATGTGGAGCTTTGAACGCTGCGTGCAGAACATTGCGCCTAAGCTGGTTTTAATTATTGGTTGACCAGTTTTAATTAACTGAGCTGCAGCCTTAAATACCACTACTGGCTCATGCCTATTCAGCCTTGCCAGCTCTTGAGGGACGGGCATTGTGCTTCCTGGAGCAGCTGACCTCGGCACAGAAGAAATAGAGAAATTCAGACAATAGAACAGGAATAGAAGCGGTGTGTATGCAACTTGTTTACTGAATCCCAGCAAACTCATCACTACCTGTGCTGGTGAGGAACAGAAACCTCCAAAAATGAGCTCATTCAGACACTACATGGGTATCATTCTGCAGTACGATTGTTTACTCCATGATACCTTCCATTTGTGATGGAGACGTCCAACAATCACCAGATAAAATGTTTTCAGGACACCAAGTCCTTTCAAGTTCAATATTAATTAGGTTATCTACACAGTCGAGTTCCATTATTCTGACCAGAAGCTAATATCCCGACTCGAGTAATCGCCGTGTGCAGCACGGACAGCGGCTAGACAGGCTGGGAGTGACTCGGTAAGGTCCTGGTAGGTTGCCACTGGTATGTGGAGCCATGTTGATTGCAGTGCATCCCTCAGCTGCTGGAGCGGGTGTGAGGGAGGATGCATAGAGCGAACACGCCCATCGAGGTGGTCCCATAGATGATCAATTGGGTTCAAATCTGGGGAATTAGGGGGCCAGGGTAGTGCTTGGACGTCTTGGTCATACTCTTCCAACCAATGTTGGACATTTCTAGCCA
Organism: Bufo gargarizans; assembly: GCF_014858855.1. NCBI lineage: Eukaryota > Metazoa > Chordata > Amphibia > Anura > Bufonidae > Bufo > Bufo gargarizans. The sequence goes on from NC_058088.1 coordinate 190,242,093, forward strand.
TATAACATGTCTTATTGTCTTGCTGAAGGATCCCATCCTCCCCAGAGAAGACAATCGGCATCTATGGGTGTACATGATCTGCAAGGATGGATTCATACCCAAATCAGCTAAGAGTGCCTTCCACATAGGTCCAGAAAATACCCCAAACCAAAACGCTGCCCCCACCAGCTTGTGTTCTTCCAGCAATGGCTGCAGGGGGTTTGTTCTCTGAGGTTCTTCTCCTGACACACCAATGTCCATCCGTTCCATGAAGCAGAAAACGTGACTCATCTGACCAGACAACCCTTTACCAGTCAGCGGAGTCCAATTCCGATACTGCCATTGCTGCTGATGCAGCTTGGTTAGCAGATGTGCAGTGACCGTCCATCAGCTTCGGAGCCCCATACACAGTAGTGTTCACTGACCTGTTGTTTAAGACACAAGTCTGGGAGCCCCCTGGATCATTCTGGGGTGAACTGCTCTCCTGTAGTATGTCGGTCTGCCCTCGCACAGCTTCGTAGCCGACATTCACCTCTCACATCAAAGGCATGTCGTGCTCCGCAGTTTGAACATTGCTTATTCGCAATGGTGCTATCTGTCCACCCATGATACAATTTCACCATAGCAGCATGAAAACTGTTTACAAACTGCGCAATCTCAGAAATACCGTCACCTGGGGCCCGAAATCTAATAATCATCCCCAATCTGATAAATTGTCCCTTTTACCCATGACGGTAGCGGGGGATATGTGTCCAGACAGCCTATCACACACCTTATATACCCACCGAGGGATATGTGTGCAGACAGCCTATTACACACCTTATATACCCACCGAGGGATATGTGGGCAGACAGCCTATTACACACCTTATATACCCACCGAGGGATATGTGGGCAGACAGCCTATTACACACCTTATATACCCACCGAGGGATATGTGTGCAGACAGCCTATCACACACCTTATATACCCACCGAGGGATATGTGTGCAGACAGCCTATCACACACCTTATATACCCACCGAGGGATATGTGTGCAGACAGCCTATAACACACCCCATATACCCACCGAGGGATATGTGTGCAGACAGCCTATTATACACCTTATATACCCACCAAGGGATATGTGTGCAGACAGCCTATTACACACCTTATATACCCACCAAGGGATATGTGTGCAGACAGCCTATCACACACCTTATATACCCACCAAGGGATATGTGTGCAGACAGCCTATAACACACCCCATATACCCACCGAGGGATATGTGTGCAGACAGCCTATCGCACCTTATATACCCACCAAGCCAGCTCAGAACACTGACTTCCTTCATGAGCTACTGCCAATGTCAAAAGTAGGAAGTGGTCAGTCATGGGACTCAACTGTGTAATTGGGCATAAAAATATAAGTTTTAACAATATTTTTACCGATCAGATTCTTTAGACATCTTCTTTGTCTTCTCGGTTTCCACAGACCACCTCCTTGTCCAAGAAGATTCACCAGAAATGCTCCAAGCCTCTCAGAACAAGCGTCGTCTCTCTGCTATCTCTGACAGCAAGTTGGAACGAAGCTTCTCTGAGGAACGCGGGGAGAAGTTGACCAGTGACGGACCAAAGCCTCATGTGTACACAATCTCCGGAGAGAGGCCAATGTTGTCCGACCACGAGAGTGACAGCATGGAGCTGGTGGTGTTGAAGACCGAGCAGGGCGAAAGACATCACCACCATCACTCCCATCATCATCATCATCCCCTGCAAAACTCAGGCAGTGCTCACAACATCACAAGGCCTTCTAAAAGTTGGTCAGGGAGCCGACAGAACTCCAAAGAGTGCCCGAATTGTGCCAAACTCACTGTGCCAGCACAGCACTCATTTGATCTAGAGCAACATCAATCCAACGAGTCTGGATGGCGCAAGAAAAAGCTGGAACGTATGTACAGCATCGATAGAGTATCTGGTGAGTCACAGTCTATAGGTGGTCCTGACCACTCAAATGGTCATCATTTCCCATCTTACCCCAGAAAAGTGAAGGCAGTTATAGTTACGTTGGTCGGTATTGGGTTTCATGCCACATCTGTAGAAGGTAGTCCCGTCCAGGGATCTCGCCAGTTATCCACTATTGCTATACAAACATTTACAAAGGGTGTGCCCAAAGGCTCAGCTTAAAGCAAAATCGTTAACAGGACTCCACCATCTACCATTTGGTCCTTCCATGTGGCAGAGACACCTCAGGGCCTAGATGTGACCTCTGCACCCCTATAACTACAGTTACACACCTGGGTGTGACACAATAGCATAGACACAATGATACAATGTAATCTTTTTTGTAATTCAATTTATAATTTTGCACTTCAACCTAATTTTTCCCCCTTTTGGGCAGATGAAGTTCCTGCCCGGACCTGGTTCCCCAAGGAAAATCTCTTCACCTTTCAGACTGCCACCACAACTATGCAAGCGTGAGTAATGTCCCATTCAATCACCTCGTCCTACTTTTTTTGCTACGTTTTCTAGCATGGAGGGGGGGGGGGGAAGAGGACGAAAAGCTTATTCAGATCTGACCGTCTCCGACGGCTGTGAGCACCGTACGATGCTCGCTCCTAGGACGACCCGTTGTAAAAAAACAAGAAATCACATACATCTCCTTGACTTGGTTAAGTTTGCCCTTGGCCGCTGTCAGCCACTGCAGGCTTTTTTTTTTTTTTAGATCCACCTGTGTCTGGACCAGTGAGCTGACACAGAGATTCAATTCATGTTCTGATCTATGGATGCTGACAGAATGAGACTAACCTGGTCCTGTAGATAAACCTGCCCTCGTCAGCATCTCCCGCGTGCTGCAGCCTCCCCCCAGCGCTACCTGACAAGGATTAATATCCTGAGGCTTTACGCTTTTTGCTGCTTTCACAAATCAGGATCTCTGAGGACAGTCAGCAAACCGGAGTTTTTCCTCTCATTATGCCAATAAACGGCTCCTCGGCGGAGGAATTAGAATATTGCTTTGGTGGGAAAAATAAGTTCTACTAAGTAAGAACTTGTAATGCAAACAAGGCAGGACTATGAGCTCCTGCGCTGAAATCTGTGTAATGACTATTGAAATCTGTAGATCCCATATGTTCCTGGATTATCCAGGCGGTCTGCACTCGGGGGGTACAAGGGTGGGCCTCAGTTTATGGGGTTGTATATATCACACCATAGTCATACATAGAAATGAATGACACTTAAATGTTACTTTTTCTCTTCCTCCTATCCGGTCGCTGTGATCAGTATCTCGTAAGTATCCCGCAGAATGCACCATGTGTGTCTTGTGACCATCTACCGGTAGTCGTAGCCCTGCATCCATCCGTGTGGCCGCTCTGTGCATGCACCCGTGGTGCTTTATCATGGATCTGCATGCTGTGTTTGTATTGACCCGTGTGTCGTGGTGATGGACTGGTCGTGACATATGATAAAAACGGACAACAGAATTCATTGGGATTTACTGATAAGAACTAGAGCGAAAGGAATGACAGCATTACCCACAGCAAACAACCAGATCCCAAATCCATTGTTATCTTCCTCCAACCCGTGTAGACCCCATGAGGATGACCGTATGTAAAAGCCTGGTCAGAGAGAGACGGTTCTACCCGCAACGTGTAACATCATAAAGTGTTCAGGCCTTAGTCTGCAATATAGTAGTTATATTCCTGTACATAGGAGCAGTATTATAGTAGTTATATTCCTGTACATAGGAGGCAGTATTATAGTAGTTATATCCTTGTACATAGGAGGCAGTATTATAGTAGTTATATTCCTGTACATAGGAGGCAGTATTATAGTAGTTATATTCCTGTACATAGGAGGCAGTATTATAGTAGTAATATTCTTGTACATAGGAGGCAGTATTATAGTAGTAATATTCTTGTACATAGGAGGCAGTATTATAGTAGTTATATTCTTGTACATAGGAGCAGTATTATAGTAGTTATATTCTTGTACATAGGAGGCAGTATTATAGTAGTAATATTCTTGTACATAGGAGCAGTATTATAGTAGTTATATTCTTGTACATAGAAGGCAGTATTATAGTAGTTATATTCTTGTACATAGGAGCAGTATTATAGTAGTTATATTCTTGTACATAGGAGGCAGTATTATAGTAGTTATATTCTTGTACATAGGAGCAGTATTATAGTAGTTATATTCTTGTACATAGAAGCAGTATTATAGTAATTATATTCTTGTACATAGGAGGCAGTATTATAGTAGTTATATTCTTGTACATAGGAGGCAGTATTATAGTAGTTATATTCTTGTACATAGGAGGCAGTATTATAGTAGTTATATTCTTTTATATAGGAGCAGTATTATAGTAGTTATATTCTTGTACATAGAAGGCAGTATTATAGTAGTTATATTCTTGTACATAGGAAGCAGTATTATAGTAGTTATATTCTTGTACATAGGAGGCAGTATTATAGTAGTTATATTCTTTTATATAGAAGGCAGTATTATAGTAGTTATATTCTTGTACATAGGAGGCAGTATTATAGTAGTTATATTCTTGTACATAGGAGGCAATATTATAGTAGTTATATTATTGTACATAGGAGGCAGTATTATAGTAGTTATATTCTTGTACATAGGAAGCAGTATTATAGTAGTTATATTCTTGTACATAGGAGGCAGTATTATAGTAGTTATATTCTTGTACATAGGAGCAGTATTATAGTAGTTATATTCTTGTACATAGGAGGCAGTATTATAGTAGTAATATTCTTGTACATAGGAGCAGTATTATAGTAGTTATATTCTTGTATATAGGAGCAGTATTATAGTAGTTATATTCTTGTACATAGGAGGCAGTATTATAGTAGTTATATTCTTGTACATAGGAGGCAGTATTATAGTAGTTATATTCTTGTACATAGGAGGCAGTATTATAGTAGTTATATTCTTGTACATAGGAGCAGTATTATAGTAGTTATATTCCTGTACATAGGTGCAGTATTATAGTAGTTATATTCTTGTACATAGGGGGGCACATTATAGAATAGAAGAAACACAAGCTCCAGAGCTGTAGGTAAATAAAATTCTGAAAGATTTTAACCCGTGCAAATAAATCTATCTGGAAGAACATGAAGTGCCGTACTTCCCGCTGTTACAGATGGATTTTTACTTGTGGAAATAAAATTGCTGTATGGCTCTGGAGCGTCTGTTTCTTGTCTTCACATATTTTGGTGCTGCTTTGCGCCTGTCCGTGCGTCCTGTGGATGTGTAGCTGAGCTGGTGTTTCCTTTTCTGCCATATTATATAGATGCTTTACTCTTGTACATAAGGACATGATTACAGTAGTTCTTATTTTAATGTGGCCAGAGGTATTATGTCAAAAATACCGAGCTTAGTATGACAGGACAGTGGATGTCAATATTGTGGCACATTTTACAAAATTCTTATTACTTAATAAATATGGGGAAGAGCACGTAGTCAGGGCTAGGGGATATAATTTGTTACCCAATTCTACTCAATGTGCACCAATATGGAAAAGCTTATGCTTAGGCGGCAAATCCAGTACCAATCCTTTCGAGTCCCCTCTCCCAGTAAGGAGCAGCTTTTTATGTAATGCCATTTTATTATTTTTATTCATCCACAAAACACAGCTGCAGACAGCAATGCACATACGTAAAGGGGGCTCTAGGGGAATATCGCGTTTCGTGACTTTTGAAGACATTGAGGTGACTGCCCTGTATGAGTATACCGTAATCCACACGGACAATCCGGTGGTCCGCCCTCTTGGATTTTGGTCTGGCTGTGATCCCAGGTCTGTGTTGTCTCCATCTCTCCGCCTGTGTGTGGTCAGAAGCATCGCTTTGGCCTCTGTCCTGTGTTTTTTCGTGGTTTGTCTCCTCACCTGGACGTGGTGTGCTACTGTTTTGGCTTGTCCCTCTTTTGATGGGTTGAGTTATTGACACAAACCGGTTTCTCAGGGCCTTCCGGGGCTATGCCGAGAGGAAAAGACGGAAGCGAGAAAATGACTCTGCAGCTGTTATACAGAGGTAGGGTGAGCTCCGAGCATGCATGCCTATACCTCCCAGGTCTGCGCAGACACTTCTTTCCCTGGTTCACGTATTGATTAGATTGAAGAGGAAGGGGGATAGAAATCATCTGACGTCCTGTTTTGCTCCTAAATGACATGAATTTCGTCACATGTTTATAATGCAGGACCGTGACATTAATCTATATAGCGCTGCATACTCCACATACATTACATTAATCAGACGCCGTATATATTTGAATCCCATGACTTATACTGTACTCTGCCCATATGAGCAAGTGCAGTAATTGTGAAATGGAATCTGACAGATCCATTTTACGTATCCTAATTCTACTATCTGCCTGTTATAGTTTATTTGGACACTGTGATTCCTAGAAACTACAGAAATAGTGCAGGTTCCAACCTGTGTGCCGTAGCAGTGCCCCCTGCTGGTTGACTAGTAATATGACAGTAGAGCATCATCCCTTTGAGCCTGAAATCTTCATTTTCTCTACTAAAATAAATTAAGCAAAGTAAAAAAAAAAGTCACAATTTTCCTAATAAAATTCACCTGAATCTGTTCTCCTTCTTCCCTTTCATTTCCATTCCAAGCTTCAAAGCAGTTTTTTTTTCCTCCATAAAAACTGCAGTTTGTCAAGTGCCTTCGCATTACGGAATCAGTTCATCTTCCTGTCATTCCACTGAGTGTTTTCAAAGGGGGTGATCAAGTGGAAAATCTCCCTGCTGCTACAGTATCCATTTATGACTCCCACGGTGTGAAGCCCTATCACGGCGCTGCCATGTGTCACTGTAGGAGAGCCTTCAACATGGCAGCTGCTCTATGCCGCATCCCCCGTGACAAGGCGTCATGTCACTGCTCCGCAGCACAAGGTTATAAACGGTTTATAAATGGATTGAGATCTCTGGGTTATAAACATGTCACTCCGTGCTGGGACTTTTAGTTCCACTCAGGTTTAGTATTTTTGATGTTTTAAAAGAAAACTCCACCAACAGATATAATATCCAGTTTTGGTTGGGGGTTGGAGTCTGCTACCAATCAGCCACCAGGTGGCCTGGAAATCACTATGGCGCCCATACTGTTCATAGCAGTGCTGTGCTCAGCACCCTTCCAGAATTAAATTTTTCCTCCTTCTGGGGTGGAGTTACCCTTTAATAACTAGCATGTCAGAACTTAGTGGTTCTCTAGCTACATTTATATGGTTGGATTCAGTGGCGTAGCTAGAAATGACTGGGACCCACAGCAAATTTTTGAATGGGGCCCCCCTCCCCCAGTAATTTTTTCGCATTCCCTTCCTATCATGCCGCCCCCATTCCTGTGGCTAGTAAAGATCGCTCTCTCAGACCAGGCCCGGCAGCTGGTCCATCCGTTTTCTACACTGTCTATACTGCCACTGTATATAATTTCATTGTGTAATACTGTTGAGGGGGCCCTGACAAAATCTTTTAGTCCTCCTCCTCCTGGGTGGGCCCCTTCTGGGTCAGGGCCCCAAAGTAGCCGCTTCCCCTATAGCTACGCCCCTGGTTGGATTATAGAGCTGACAGCACTGGACACCGCCAGACCAAAATTCACTGGGAGACTGCTTGGAAACACGCAAAATACACCAAATTTAAAGGAACACTCCAGGCCAAACTGATACCTTGTTTTCTGCCTAGTGTAGGGGAGGTGCCTGACACACATTTTAGAAATACATGGCTGCTTTCTTCCAGAAACAGCGCCACACCTATGCACAGGTTTTGTTTGGTATTGCAGCTCAGCTCCATTGAAGTGAATCAGGCTGAGCTGCACGACCTGTGGACGGGTGTAGTCAAGCTCCGCCCCCACCCGGGGCCTGGCGTTCTCCTTTAAGTTGCACTACAGACTGGCTTAACGTGCCGGCTAGAGATTCTTATGGTTGCCGATGCTGCCGCTATGCAAGTGTTAACACCGCCGGCCTTAACTAAGCTCTGGAATAAAACATTTGTGCGGTTGGCCGAAGCGTCACGGTCTTATTCCAGCCTTTAATCATACCTCCGCAGCGAGGGCAGCCTAATAAACATATTTCAGACGCACTCTACAGACTCATCTGATTCCTGCTCTGTTCTCTTCCCCACAGGAATTTCCGCAAACACTTACGGATGGTGGGAAGCCGGAGGATGAAAGCTCAGAGTAAGCGGCTGGCTTGAATGTTGTGTGAAATTGCCCTCGGATGAGCCATTTAGGTGTATTTACGGATTTTCATATAGGATTTCCCATGTGGGCAGATGGGTCAGGGCCCATATTACATATATACTCGTTTATTTTCTTACCGTGGTTTGAGAAAGATTGCAAGGTTTTTTCATAGGGAGGTTACAGTAGTCCTACAATTTTACTACATTTTTAGATATGTAGCTGTTGGTCAAACGCTCGCTTGGCCAATGGCCCCTTGATTCACGTGTAAGTTCGGCCTAGCTGAGCATCCATGTGTCCTGAAGGGGAGAAGTGGGAAAGCCCCGCCAGACACCTTAAGAACAATCCTGCATGCCCCATCCTTATCTACCCTTCCATGGAGAGTCAGGAGGCCCTCACACACATTAGGTGGTTGCTCTCCTTGGGTACAAAGGATGAGGCCAGAGGAATTGGTCAGTTTAAAATCCAATGGTCCCAGATAGATGACCGCTGTGGGAAAGGCCATTTCCTCCATTGATGTTGGAAAAACGAATCATTAACAAGAAGCAGTGATGGGAAGTAATGAAGCGATGGAGAACCTCATGTATGTTAATCGTCTGCCTCCATTGTGTTTGATATCATTAGCCTTCGCTGACCGAAGAGAAAGAAGCTTCAGCAGGTCCTGGAGCGACCCCACCCCAATGAAAGCCGACTCCATTCACGACTCCAGAGAAAGTGAGTATCAAGAATGTAGGAAAATCTGAACATGAAACCCGGGGCAGATTGAGACGGCACCTCCACTGACCACTATGTTTTGGTTTTTTTACCCCCCACCATCAGGCCATGATTTGCAGAATTCCTGCACCGCTCTGGATGAAGAATGTGAGGACCTGAACTGGGAGTCAGAAAGAGAAATGGAAGTTCTGTCCTGTGAAGGAGAAGATTTTATTCCACCCAAGATCATGGTAAGAATGATATCTGAGATGAGCAAATCCGTTCTAATGAATCCATACATCTCATTAGCTAAACGTCTGTGAGGCAGCCCCCACAGATGTGCCAGCGCCCACCTGCTGTATGATTGTCAGTCTCCTGCTGAAGCTCAAATCCGGCTTTGCAAGCAGCTACTGCTCACCCGCCTCTACCCGGAAGTGTCGTGGCGCGTGCACAGTAGTTTCTCCTGCTTCAGCAGCGGTGCAGGCAGGAGATTGACAGTGCCAGGCTGGATGTCTTTTCCTGAAAATCATACATCTGTCGGATACACATTCCTTAGAATCAATTCACTCATCTCTAATCTGTATATATTTCATTTGTCTTTTATCTCAGAAAAAATATCTTATATTATACTGATATATACAGGTAGTAGTTGTAAGGAACATGACGGCACCGCAACCCTGCAACCTTCATATTACGTGTCTCTCCCTGGTCATATTTTCCCTCTCTCACATCTCTCTCTCTCACACTTTTCTCTCTCTCACATCTCTCTCTCATACACTTTTCACTCTCTCACATCTCTCTCACACACTTTTCACTCTCACATTTCTCTCTCTCACACTTTTCTCTCTCTCACATACTTTTCACTCTCTCACATCTCTCTCTCACACACTTCTCTCTCTCTCACATCTCTCTCACACACTTTTCACTCTCTCACATCTCTCTCACACACTTTTCACTCTCACATTTCTCTCTCTCACACTTTTCTCTCTCTCACATACTTTTCACTCTCTCACATCTCTCTCTCACACACTTTTCTCTCTCTCACATCTCTCTCACATCTCTCTCTCACACACTTTTCTCTCTCTCACATCTCTCTCTCACACACTTTTCCCTCTCTCACACACTTTTCTCTCTCTCACATCTCTCTCTCACACACTTTTCCCTCTCTCACACACTTTTCCCTCTCTCACATCTCTCTCTCTCACACTTTTCTCTCTCTCACATCTCTCTCTCACACACTTTTCACTCTCTCACATCTCTCTCACACACTTTTCACTCTCACATCTCTCTCACACACTTTTCACTCTCTCACATCTCCTTCACACACTTTTCACTCTCTCACATACTTTTCTCTCTCTCACATCTCTCTCTCACACTTTTCTCTCTCTCACATCACTCTCTCACATCTCTCTCACACACTTTTCACTCTCTCACATCTCTCTCACACACTTTTCACTCTCTCACATCTCTCTCACACACTTTTCACTCTCTCACATCTCCTTCACACACTTTTCACTCTCTCACATCTCCTTCACACACTTTTCTCTCTCACACATTTCTCTCTCTCACACTTTTCTCTCTCTCTCTCACATCTATCTATCTATCTATCTATCTATCTAATTGCAGTCCATGCAGTTCCCCAGCATCTAATCCTACGGCGTGATGACACAGTGATCAGCTATGGCCTCCTCTCTATATCCCTCCATGTTTGAGATGTTAGGACATGATGTGGGTGTATTATATGTAGACACGTGATATTTTTCTCAGATACGTGATGCATTTCTAGTCCTCTGATGATGTTTTTCTCCGTTTGCAGCTAATATCATCCAAAGTTCCTAAAGCAGAATATATTCCAACCATAATCAGGAGAGATGACCCCTCCATCATCCCCATTCTCTATGTAAGAGCTGCTTGTGTGTCTGTTACGATGATGCTGTACATTGTGTGTGTATATATATATATATATATATCGGTGCACTGCATCTCATATGCTGGGAATTGTATGGTGCCTTTTATACACCTAACCCTTTCCTTATTCCCCTTCTCTCTTAGGATCATGAACATGCTACATTTGATGACATTTTAGGTGAGTTTTCTTACATTGGGTCAATGGTGAGGGGGTTTAAAGGGGCCTCCCCATCTGAGTCAGCACTGCAGCCCTTTCTAGAGTCGAGACCCCCACTGATCAGAAAGTGATCAGACACTTTAACCCTTTAACACTGAGCAGAGTAGACTAGCTTCCCATGCCTGGACTCCATTATACCCAGATCTCTCTAATGTTTCCAGGTATTTTACATGAAATCTTCCCACTAGAGGTGACTATTTGTGAGGCCAAGAATATTTGGCTTCATATCCTCATCTTGTCGTAGTCATGACATTTGGGATCTTAGTTATAATTTGATGTTAAGTAAACGTGACATTCAATTTACCCAGTGTCATTATAGAAGCAGCCGTCTATTTCCAGCTCTGAAGGGACCGGATTAGGGCTGAGTGTTGACAGATACAATGTAACGCTGCAGAGAACATCTTCTACATTATATCCATACATTTATACATTGTATCCATTTTACTCTTATTTTTTTTTCAGAGGAAGTTGAGAAAAAGCTGAATGTATATAGGAAGGGCTGCAAGATCTGGGAAATGCTTATATTCTGCCAGGTGAGTGATAATCACGGTAAAGCTGGTCCGGTGCTATACCTACTACAGAGGCAGATGACAAGACTGCTGTGGGTGGGGGAGACGGGGGTCCAGCATTGAATTGCCTCCCCTGCTTTCTGTCACAGTCATCGCATTTGCCTGTTGTCAGCACTAGGTAGAGCACGCTGCATGCGGATTTCTACACTTCAGCAGATCACATGTGGTGAGCACCCCCTAGTGGTGGCTGAAGTTTTAGCAATTAACTTTACAACTGTGTGTAGGAACGCAGGAGAATTGAAACTCTACATCTGAAAATGTACCTCTGACCCTATAAAGATATATATAAGGTTCTCTCAAAGACTCAAGAGTCCATGTTTCATTTATATTACAGCTAATGGCCACTATACAGCCATAACACACTCCTCCACATTTAAATTGCAGCACCAAGAAGGACAAATTGATGAAGTAGCAGATGTCTCTAAGATCTGCAGATGAACACATTTTTAGCACCTAGCTCCAATCTGTGACATGTGAGAGCGGCATAAAAGCTGAGATGAAAGCAACGTTTTTTTTTAGCCACATGAAATCTCAAAAATAGAATCAAGTCATGTGTGATGATTGTGTGATGCCCTCTGTTCGTCAACATGTCAGCGATCATCACAAGTGGCAAACTGCGGGACAGAGTCCTTGACCTGAGACCTTGGTTTATCACTGGGGCAGATGGCTACGCGCCTAGGCCGAGATGTCAGAACTGGGCAATGTTGTGGCTCCCGGGGGTTGGGAGAACACAACCAACTGGAATGACCGTGTAACAGCAGCTGCTGTGCGCCACTGTTCCCCTGCTTACCGCTGCAGTCCCGGGCGTCTTGTTCAGCGGTGATCTGCGGCCGGTGCTTCCCATTCACTGCTGCAGTCCCGGGCTCTGTCTGTGTGGGTGCGGTTGTTCTGGGATCCGCTCCACAGTTTGCTCTCATCCCTGGCCACAGCATGCTTGCTGCTTGTTTCCTGCAGCACTCCCTTAAGGGCCGGCGCGCGTCACTTCCTGGGCTTTATGGGTTAGGCCATGTGACCTCGCTGACCTATCCTAGCCCTCCTGTATAAGTGGCTCAGCCCCCTTACCAGATGCCTCAGTGTCAAGGTCCTTGTGTCCTGCTAAGGTTCCTGGTTCCTGAGTCGTATCTGTATTTCTGGACTCTGCTACCTGTTATAGCCCTACCTGCTTGCTTTGGCTCTCCTGTTGCCGACCCGGATTGCCTGACCTGTACCTTTGCTGCCTGCACTGACCTTTTGCCTGTCTGACTATGCCTCTGCCTCATCCTTCGGTCCTGCACCTCTGGTACCTTTCTCAGGTACCTCCTGGACCAGCTGCCTTGTGTGCCTATCCTCCTCAAGAGGTAGCGACCTGGTGTTCCCCTCAGGAAAGTCTAGCCCCACCATCAGGGGTACTGTGAAGATCCAGGGGTTCACTTAGACAACGCCCTTAGAGGAGGTAGGACACGTGACACAGTGGGTTCAGACCCGCTGGTTCGTGACAGACAGAAAGAGATGCAGAGAGGAGAACCTCTACTTGGACGGCTCGTCAGATTAGAAGAATGGGGCATAGGAGGTCCATTCTGCAAGTGAATTTGTCACATCTCAGGCCTAGGGCGGCAAAAAGTGTCTACACAAACCATCAGAAGGCATCTACACGACTTTGGGCTTGGATGCAATGATAGCCAGTGATTGGTCTGGAGACTACTTAAACAACACCAAGTAGAGGTCTTGGGACCAACACACCGGTCCTATTCCCAGGATTATGGTGTGGGGTGGCATAATATACAGCAGCTGGACCTCTCTAGTCTTTATTACTAACAGCTTGGCGTTCCATTAATTTAATCGTGGAATGAGTGGTCCGGCCATTTCTCCAAAGTGTCCCAGAAGCTGTTTTTCAAAAGGATAACACCAGGTTTTTATGTTGCTCGTGCTACTGTGAGCAGCCTGCATGGCATAATCTTGCTACCATGGCCTGCAGCTTCTCTGGACTTGTCTCCCATCAAGTGGATTTAGGACACCACTGATCAACCATTGCAAAGGGAGCTACCAGCAGTAGATCTTGATGATTTCCGTGCCCAAGTGAGATCAGTGCAGCAGAACTTTTCTCAAACAACCATTAAGATCATTGATAACATGCCAAGCCGTGGAAGTGCGTAGATTTCGGCGTGTGGTTCTCATACTCCATACTGAGCTTGTGATTTTCAGAATTCCACTATCTTTCCTTCTTGGTGTTGCATTTTCAATGTTGAGGAGTGTATATATGCCCTAGATGTGCTATGAAACTGTGGGGAGTAATAGCAGGGTTTTCCTTCACCAGTTCTCTGCCCTAACCCAGTATTAGGATGACCTGGCCACGGCAGTGAAGCTTCCCGACACCTCCTGATCCATGTTGCCATCTCACCCCTGTTTCCTTCCTAGGGAGGACCCGGCTACCTCTACCTTTTGAAGAATAAGGTCGCTACTTTTGCCAAAGTGGAGAAGGAGGAGGATCTTATTCTGTAAGTTAAGCAAACTAAAGGTTACATTTACTGAGCAATAACCCTGTAGCCTATTCATTATGATAAGACATTTACCGGCATAATAATTTCCATATTGTAGATTTGCAGCACAGTGTAAGTAAAATAAAGTCATGAATAATTGATCCTTCCCAGATCCCTGCATCTTTTTTAATCTCCTTGTGCGCAGAGGCCTCCAAGGAATATGTGTTTACAGGTTAATGACGTAGGAGAGATGTGGATTTTATCAATAATTGATCTTCTGCATTATGCCGAACATGAAATCTGCCAATCACGTCAAATATCCCTTAGCGGGGAAGGGATTATTTACAGAAGCTGTACATATATAATTATATACAGGAGATGCCCAGGTTATACCAGCTGTACATATATAATTATATACAGGAGATGCCCAGGTTATACCAGAATGGTCCATATCACTATATACAGAAGATGTATAACTTATACCAGCTGTACATATATAATTATATACAGGAGATACCCAGGTTATACCAGCATGGTCCATATCACTGTATACAAAAAGATGTATAACTTATACCAGCTGTACATATATAATTATATACAGGAGATACCCAGGTTATACCAGCTGTACATATATAATTATATACAGGAGATACTCAGGTTATGCCAGCTTTACATATATAATTATATACAGGAGATGCCCAGGTTATACCAGCTGTACATATATAATTATATACAAGAGATACCCAGGTTATACCAGCTTTACATATATAATTATATACAGGAGATACCCAGGTTATACCAGCTTTACATATATAATTATATACAGGAGATGTCCAGGTTATACCAGCTGTACATATATAATTATATACAGGAGATACCCAGGTTATACCAGCTTTACATATATAAGTATATACAGGAGATACCCAGGTTATACCAGCTGTACATATATAATTATATACAGGAGATGCCCAGGTTATACCAGCTGTACATATATAATTATATACAGGAGATACCCAGGTTATACCAGCTTTACATATATAAGTATATACAGGAGATACCCAGGTTATACCAGCTTTACATATATAATTATATACAGGAGATACCCAGGTTATACCAGCATGGTCAATATCACTATATACAGAAGATGTATAACTTATACCAGCTGTGCAGATTATTATATAAGAAGATGTATAACTTATGTACAAGAAGCTTTATCCATAGAACAGTCTTTTGAATATTTTATTCTTCTGCTTCCTTAGATTTTGGAAAAGACTGAGTAAACTGATGAGCAAAATTAATCCAGAACCCAATGTGATACACATTATGGGGTGCTACGTGCTGGGGAACCCCAATGGAGAGAAGGTATGGTGGGTCCAGGGAGGGAAGATAATGAGACATATGCCTCTAAGTGGGATGTCTGTGGGGTTGCTAAACGGGTTGTATAATGTATACTTATAGAATTCCCTGCCACTTCCAGCACTGGTGCTCCAATCCTTCTGGCCCGGTTTTGTTTGTTCGGCTGCAGGGATGATGTGCCAGTATGCTCCTAATGAGTACTGCAACCAATCACTGCTCTCAGAGGTCATGTGACGCGACCGCTGAGGCCAGTGACTGGCTGCAGCAGTGTCATGCCGCTGTTCTGATCCACGCTCCTCTCCACTTCCTGTCCTCAGGCTCAGCAAACTGGATTCTGCCCCTTTAAAAAAAAATGTATCTACCCAGACAACCCCTTTAAGCACTAAAAGGAGACTGTAGCTGCTTTATTGGCCCGAAGACTTGCTTGAAGCTAATCTAGGAGAAATTGTGGCCCTTCCTATCTTTGCTTCTCAGCTATGGGGGCCCGTGTATGCTTGTAAAATCTGCTTGGCATAATGGACCGTCCTTATTTTACATCCTGTACTCATCGTGTCACTTTGCCCTCTCAGCTTTTCCAGAATTTGAAGAACCTAATGAGTCCGCACCAGATCGAATTCAAGTCCCCCCTTGAGTTATCAGCACAAGGTAAGACCCCCAGCAATGGTCCAAACATCTCACTTGACGCTCGTCACGCACACCCCATGCCAATACTCGGCAGTGAGCGGCGCACTAAAGACAGGTCCCTCCTGCCCAGCACCTCGTGACGGATGTCACATCAGGGAGGATGGAGCGAGCATCTGCTTGGCGGTTTAATTTTCTGCTCAGATAATTGAAACCATTTGATTAGATCTCCCTGGAGTAATCGGGTTCAGTCACACTGTCCATATTTGTCACAAGCAGATTCCTGGGCGAGTTTTGGAAAGATTTCAGGAATAAGACGATAATTACGGATCATTCGCGGAGAGGCTTATCCTTATCTTGTCAACGACCAGGGTGCGGGAAACAACAGAAATGTATTATTCTGGCCCATGGTTTTAAACAGCGCTGGTCGGCTCCTATATTTAGGTAGCAATGTGGGTTGCAAATAATAAGGATGATTGCACTTAATCATAAATCCTGGGGATTATCTGGTAAAGGACTCATTCACATGATGATATTTTTGGTCTGGATGCAGTGCCGCCACAAAAGAAGCAGCATGTACACCATGTACTGTCCGCATCCATATGTGCATTTCGCAGCTCCGCAAAAAAAAAATAGAACATTTCCTATTCTTGTCCATTTTGCAGATAAAAATAGGAATTTGTAACATAGTGCGGGACCTGTGGAAGTGGAAAATGCGGGATGCACATGGCCGGTATCCATGATTTGTGGAACGCAACAGCACATACGGTTGTGTGCATGGGGCCTAATGAGGTCATTTCTGTGACTGGGCCCCAGCCTGTAAAGGTTTATATGGACATATGCAGATACAGGACCCATACTCCCGTACTGTGTTATCATGGGTATCTACATAGTAATCCCATCTGTCTGCATGTCCCACCTTTGGTTTAGGGTCCCTATAACCCTGATTTACAGTGACCGCCTTCCCCACAGAATTCAATGGAGAAGAGGCCACGCTGCAATGCAACCAGCGCACATTCCCTGTGTCTAAATGCCCAGCGCCTTGGGCACATTCTGGAAATGAGAGCCTCATGCACCTGCCGCCTTAT
Source organism: Bufo gargarizans (assembly GCF_014858855.1). Classification (NCBI taxonomy): domain Eukaryota; kingdom Metazoa; phylum Chordata; class Amphibia; order Anura; family Bufonidae; genus Bufo; species Bufo gargarizans. The sequence continues at coordinate 190,259,151 of NC_058088.1, forward strand.
GGCTTTGTACAAGCTCCGAGTAGGCTGGCACCCATACGAGCCTATGGGGCCTCATGGCTTCTCAGTTGGCATCAGGTCATCGTTTCAGCCCTTCAGGGACCTTGCATTATCATGTGGGCTGCTGGTCCAGACGCACATCGATACTGATGTTTTTGTTTTTTTCTCCTCATTTTGCAGGAAAGCAATTGATCGAAAGATATTTCGATTTCCGATTATATCGTCTCTGGAAGACTCGCCAACACTCCAAGCTGCTGGATTACGACGACATTTTATGAGCCTTTCACAATGCTGCCATCTTAGGAGTACTTTCTTTTTTCAAGGGGGCTGAAAGAGTCTACTGGGATCTTCTCCCCCACATCCCCCTGCCATGGAGAGTGGAGGACAGGGGAAAACTGAAGAAGTTGTAAGGTAACAGAGGCCGAGCCGACGGCTGGCAAATCTTACAAAAGGAGTTGGAAGAAGGCTTGAGAAGTTTTGGCATGTAGAGAGATGAAGAACGAGAAGACGTCTTCATTCTGAGCTTCACCAATTCAGGGCAAACGCTAACCAAGAAACGCCGGGTCCTCTCTTTTTTTTTTTTTTTTCCGAGGCCCTTTTGAGACTTAAGCTCAGGTTTAATAACACTTCTTGCACTAGAGAGCAAGGATCCCGTCGAGCCTTCAAAACCCACAGTGAACTTTTTGTAGCAAAACCCAGGTGACTTTTATACTTCATGGGATGGAAGCCGAGAACGGCGCGAAGGAAGGTCGTGTGGCCCGTTCTGCCTGCGAGGCTGCGGAAGTAGTATTATAGAGGGATATATCTATATAGGACATATATGTATATCTAATTAGTGGGGTTTTTAGATTATCCACGTGGGGTGACTTAGAATTTAAGTGCAATTTTTTTTTTTAACCAAGCAAATAGCGTATCTAATCATGACACAAGTGCAACGGCCTTTGAGCCGTCTTGCACGGTTGTAGTGACAGCGCGGGACACTTTAGCGCAACATCTCTTTTTTTGGGGTCCTAGACGTGTAGATCACCAGCAAATAAGTGTTGTTACTCTCCTGCCGATTCCGTGCATATACTCACGTGTACTCCGTGCCGGTAGTCATCTTCTAGGTAGCCGGTTCATTATCTAGGCTCGGCTCCAGTTAGCACTTGATAATTATCGTCATGTGAACATAGTAGAAACCTATGTACAGTAGGGATAGCTGTAATCAATATACATTTACTTATTATATATATCGGGGAGACTAGCCATTGGGGTGAGCGACAGGGTTGCGTGACGCCGGTTGTGGCGCTCACTGATGGTCACGTGAAGGCCTGGTTTGCACTGGCATCCTCGGCCCGTTTGGTTGCCTAGTGCTGATCTTTCTGGATGAGTGAAATAACTGATTTATCGATATATTGCTGCATTTTATACTCTCTATATATATAGCGTTGTGTCATTTAGAGGCTTTCGCCCTCTCGACCCAGGTTTTTGATTGATTTTGGGTCTTGAGTAAGCAGAGGTTACACGTCCTTATCAATCATATCTATTTGTTGGAGCGGGACAGATGTCACCGATCTCAAGACTAGAACCCAAGTCGTTAATTCTGCTTTTTAAAACGTTAAGTATCCAAAATGTCTTCTTCTTAGGCTTCGTTTGTCAAGGAGGACTTTTACTGTCTTTTGTCTATGCCCGTTTTAGAGCCACTTGTCGCTGTTCCACTGGTTTTCCACTAGGGGGAGCCATCACTGGCTTAAAGTTTAGGGTTAAACATTAAGGCCCTTGAAAAGTTTCAATAATGTAATTCATATTTTGCCTCATTTTTAAAAAAATTTAAAAGGTACAGATCATTTTTTAGATTAAGAAAACAATACAAATTGGGGATGTACTGAGAAAATGTTAAAGTGATCCATGAACATGTCCGGTTCCCTAGTACGGTAGATATTTGTGGTAGTGACAAGTCATAGTGTCACTGGACCCGGTAACATACGTGCCTAATTCATTTTAATTACACCCAGACTTAAAGGGTTAATCTAACCTCGTAAGATGATGGCAGATTCCAGAAACGGTTCCAGTCTCATCGATGGGTTGTGTTCTTGCAGCTCTTTCCCAGTTAAGTGAATGAAGCTAAACTGCAATACCAAACCCTGCCTATAAGTCAGCGGTGGTGCTGTTTCTCAGGGGTATCCGTAGTACAGGCTGTTTATTTTCTTATGACCCGGCCACAGCTGGTGGAATGTGCACTGAGGCTAGTGGAGATGACGGTCTCTTCTCCATGTAGCATTGTGGAAGATAATGAATATCTGCCCGCTGACATGACATGCAGCCCTAGATCTGCATCGGTGCTGATGAAAGCCGTCAGAGCTCATTGATTTATTGATTGCTCCATTACTGCAGGGAACGGATAGATCATTGACGTACCATTTACTTTCTGCAGGTTTGCACTTTAGCAGCGTTCCTCCAGTTTGATCAATTCGACCGGATCGATGTTATACTGATGGGCAGATTACCGACTGCTGCATGTAGGGGGAATGTAGTAGTAAACAGCGAGTCTAAGCCAAACAGTGGCCAGAGCAATGAGAGGACATCGATATCAGATCGGTGGGGGTCGAATACCCAGCAGCCTGCCGATCATACGTTTGAACAGGCTGCCATACACTGTGTAGTGGCCGTGCCTGGTTACTGCAACACTGCCCCCATTTATTTGAAGCAGGGCTGCAGTACCACTCATGGCCACTAACCAGTGCATGGCGCTGTGCTGCCCTGGTACCTTGGAAACAAACCCGAGTTCGGTAAAAGTTTTTTTACAGTAGAAATTAATTTCTGAAGTTATTACCCGAAGCCTCGCTCACTCCATACAGTATTCTAATAAACTTTTATGCGTATTGACTTTGGATGTTTTTCATCTGAAGTCGATTCGCTCATCCCTAATATTGATGGCCAGCGTTGAGCAAATCGAAGTATCCGAAGTATCCAAATTTCAGGGAAAATTCAATTTGCTGTGAAGACAAATGTCCTTGTCCTTCGTGGTAACAAATCAGTTTGGGAGGGGGGGGGGGAATTCATACTCACCTTATCTATTTGCAAGTGAAGAGGCCGCCGCAGCCATCTTGGTTGAAGATCCCGTGCAAAATCTTGGGCGCAGTGATGTATGACGTCACCACACCGTCCGGCATGATGTCATCACGTCACCATGCGAGATTTTGCACAGAATCTCATCAAGATGGAGATTACACATTTTATTTGTTGTTGCATATAACCCTATTAATGCCATGTTTGTCTCAGTCCTGCCCATTATGTACACCTCAAAAAGTAATATGAGGCCTCTTGTAGCCGGGCTGGACTTGCCGGGACGCCATGTTCACATTAGTGAATGAGATGGTGCAGTCTTACCCCCTTCTCTGGGTTACTTAAGATGATGAAGCTTTTCCCAAGGATATAGAAGGTTACACCCATGGGCCCCCATTACCACACTCACTGGTGATGTCATCAGGGGTCTGTGGGCATCTGAACTCGCAGTTCTGCTGACGTACATGAATCTCCTGTCATTGACTGTTTGGAGGGTGATGACCATTAAATATGTGTACTGGGCACCATTCTATCACATAATATGATCCTGTAGATTACACATTATTTGTATTAAAGTACTTGCATTCCCACAAGGGCAAAGCCATTATTATGTGTGGAACGACCGTTCTGAAGTATATGAGCGAATTTCTGAATGTGTATAGTAGACATGATATACATAAAGCAATGTCATGAATCCTATTCTCCAATAAGAATATTTATAGGGAAATACTAATATCTATCAAAGGATTATTACTGTACAGTGAGAAATTAACCAGGATGTATAGATGCGTTAGTTCTTGAGCAAATTGTTAGAGTTACTTCATTTGGTTAATTTGCAAATATGTAAAAAGTGATGCAAGTGCCGACTGTTAGGAGACAACGGATGTATAATGTACATACATATAATGGGGAGTGAACTACATAGAGCACAACAGCGATTAAAAATAGGTTCACCTTTGTGTATCATTATACACTTTACATATAGAGTAACATGCTGTATTATCCTCCAGAGCTGCACTCACTATTCTGCTGGTGCAGTCACTGTGTACATACATTACTTATCCTGTACTGATCCTGAGTTACATCCTGTATTGTACTCCAGAGCTGCACTCACTATTCTGCTGGTGCAGACACTGTGTACATACATTACTTATCCTGTGCTGATCCTGAATTATATCCTGTATTATACTCCGGAGCTGCACTCACTATTCTGCTGGTGCAGTCACTGTGTACATACATTATTATCCTGTACTGATCCTGAGTTACACCCTGTATTATACTCCAGAGCTGCACTCACTATTCTGCTGATGCAGTCACTGTGTACATACATTACTTATCCTGTATTATACTCCGGAGCTGCACTCACTATTCTGCTGGTGCAGTCACTGTGTACATACATTACTTATCCTGTACTGATCCTGAGTTACATCCTGTATTATACTCCAGAGCTGCACTCACTATTCTGCTGGTGCAGTCACTGTGTACATACATTACTTATCCTGTATTATACTCCGGAGCTGCACTCACTATTCTGCTGGTGCAGTCACTGTGTACATACATTACTTATCCTGTACTGATCCTGAGTTACATCCTGTATTATACTCCAGAGCTGCACTCACTATTCTGCTGGTGCAGTCATTGTGTACATACATTACTTATCCTGTACTGATCCTGAGTTACATCCTGTATTATACTCCGGGGCTGCATTCAAATTTCACCTGGTTGTTACTGGAAAGTAAAACCTTTGTCAGCACACACACTTTAAATCCTCTGCAGACACTGAACAAGCAGTAAATGCAGGATCAGATCCTAGGGTCAGTGCAAGTAAAGAATCTGCAAATAAACCCTCCATATCTGTATGTAAAGTGTCCGGTGATGTTCCACACTGAACCTGCGATATGTGTCAGGAAATAGTTACCTTAGTGTTTCTCAGCATTTACCTGGGGTCGTCATTCAGGTTCAGTAGTCGTTACCAAAGATCGCTTCTTCTTATCACTTCACCAGGACGAAGGAAAACGCTGGAGAATAGAAAAAGTGGCCATTAATTTTAAAAAATAAAAAATAAACTATTTTAGCAGTTTCCATTTATAGTATGAATTTAATCCACAACTATAAAAATGTATATAATGTAGAATTTACCTAAAAAAAATATATACACAACTGGGACTATTTCTTGGTTATTCTGTATTTTTCGGTGCGGTGCTAGTAAAGCCATCAGCTGCTTTTGACAATAGTTATTTTTGGGGGCTAACACACTGCGGCCAGATATTTAGGCAGTCTGTCATGGGGTATATTCACCGCTGATTTTTCACATGGATCGCGTGCGTATTCCGGGCCTGAATCCAACTGGAATCTGCCTCCATTTTTTCATGGAAATCCTCATCATTGTTTGAGGCCATAGAATCTGAAATCCGCTTTGTGGGTGGAAATAACTTGGGTGGATTCTGCTTGCAAGCCGAGGCGGGCGGCCATGTGTGAATGAGTTGCGTGCAGACCCACGGGCATTTAAACTGCAAATCCGCAGCAGAAAATCAATGAACACGGCCACGGGGGTTTAATATAGCTTCAGAAATGGCTTGTACAATAAGCCACCAAAAAATGCATATATAAATTGCAGATATTTGAGGTGTTTGCCTGCGAATACAGCCTATGGGTAACTGCACAAGATGCAGATTACGTGCAGAGAATACGCAGTGCAAGGCCTCATGCACCCGACCGTTGTTTTGCGGCTTGGATGCGGACCCATTCACTTCAATAGGGCCGCAAAAGATGCGGACAGCACACGGAGTGTTCCGTGGCCCCGCAAACAAATATATCACCTGTCCTATTCTTGTCCATTTTCTTGTCAATGGCTGTCCGTGCCGTTCCGCAAATTGCGGAACGCACACGGACGCCGTGTTTTGCGGATCCACAATTTGCAGACCGCAAAACACACAACGGTCGTGTGCATGAGGCCTAATACAGTTACAGCAAAGTGAATGAGATTGGACATTACCGTGCGGAAATTGCCCGTGTAGATTTAGAAATCCGCACGCAGCATGTGCTATTTTTCTGGTGCATATTTCACCCTTTGCAATGCAATGAGACAAACCTGTACCAAAAACCTAAAAAAAACACATGCAAATTTGTTGCAGAAACGCGCAGAAATTGTGTTACACAACCCACACCCATGTGCAGGTATCCTGAAGAGGTTTTGCAGAATCCAGGCTGATGTCCTATCCCTGTATGGGCCTGGAGCTGGGAGAACACTGATGGTGATGGTCGGCATGGGCCCTCAGGACTGGGACATTATGATGGCATAAATTTAGACATATTTTATATATATATATATATATATATATATATATATATATATATATATATATATAATGAACAGGAAGCATCTGGTTGGTAATTAACACACGTAGAAAATTCAAATTAAAGAAACATTTTGGCAAGAAAATCTGGCAGTTTGCTGAGCATTTCCCAGATGATACCCCAGGAAGCGGTGGCCAAATTTCTTCCATTATGGTCATAAACACAAGACTAGATTTCCTCCCAATCAGACTGGTGGGGGCCCAGCTCCCGACACCCCTGTTGATCACAGTTTAGCTCAGGCCCATTCACTTGTTGCTGGCGTCGGTTGAGACCTCTGTGTCCAGACGATTAGACAATACTTGGGGTTCACTGTCGTACCATGATGTTTTTTGTTATTTCTACATGCCCGTTATGCCTAGGGGTGAGATATATTACTGTGGGGTAACATTTATAGTTTTTCAGTGTATTTCCATACCTGCTGGGACTTGTAGTGTGTCCCTAATGAACTTTTTTTTATCAATCTAGTGTGATTGGAAATGGTGTGATCACCCCGCCAAATCAGTCTGACGTCGGTTATTTGATCTATGGTTGACCCATGGAGGTAGCTGATCCTATACTAGCAGTGGCCACAGCTCGGGGCCGCTCGATAACCTCTCCCTTATCAGTCGCGCTGTCCCTGGTCACTTGCCGAGCGCTGACATGATAAATCTGCTTCTCTTTGGTATGGTCAGTCACCGTATGGCCACATCCCTCTAGGTTTATAATGTAACTGGCTCCAATTCACTGTAGAGAGTGACAAGCCTTTTAAAATAAATAGTATTTTCTATTCTATGTAGGAGATGTGAGGACAGTGCCGTGATCTGTACTCCCACTGTCATTTTATTAATAAAAAGAAAAATATTCTTATTCACTGGGTCATTTTTTTTGTATTCGACAATTTCATGGTTTAATCTCAGGCCTGTTTCACACCGGCGTTGTGGCATTCCGGTGATGAGATCCGGCAGAGGATCTCAGAACCGGAATTAAACGGATCTGTGCTATTTAATACATCTGGATGCATCCGTTTCAGCCGGATCCGGTTGTATTAAATAAAAACGGAACAAACGGTATCCGGTATGAAAATCAAGTTGATGGGCACCGGAACCGTTTTTTGCCAACAAGCTTCAAGATGCATTCCGTTCAGTTTTCAGTTTTTTGACTGGACACAAAACCGTTGCAAGCTGAGGTTGTGTGTCCGGTCAGCGAAACGGTACAAACTTTATCCATGTAAGTCAATGGTAACGGATGCGGCTTGTAGCTTTTCACAGACTGGACACAAAACTGCAGCTTGCAACGGTTTTGTGTCCGGTGAAAAAACGCAACAAAACTGAACAAAATGCATCCTGATCAGTTTTCTACCCATTGACAATAAATGGGGACAAAACTGATCCGTTTTGGCCCAGTTTTGAGAATGCCACAACGCAAGTGTGAAATAGGCCTTAAATGGGTATTCCTATTGGGGACATGTATGGCGTATCCAGAGGGTATGCCATAAATGTCTGATTGTCACAGGTCCCACCTCTGACACCTGCTCCTATTTCAGGAATGGTAGACCGACCAGGAAAGGAGAGGTGTTCACGCAAGTGCGAATCTCTCCGTTCACTTCAAAAGCACTTCCGAAATTAGCAGAGTCAGAATGCTTGGGTATTATTCAGATTTGCTATAAACTTTCAAGAAGTGAATTTGTGATCAGTGGTGGTCCAACCTTGACAACTCCCATGATCCTGAATAAGGGGCGCCGGTGTAGCGCAGCACCCCCTTCTAGGCTTTCCTTACGCGGTGGTTAGAAAACTTCAGCTGTCCCCACTCACTTGATTGAGGCTGTGCTGTCCGCATATAGTAGGTGGTCGGGGAAAAACTGTGAAGGACATGCAGCACTACATCAGCACTATAGCCCCTTTATTCTCAGGATCATTCGGGGTCCTGGAGGTGGGAACCCTGATGATTTCATATCCTACTTTACAAGATGGGAACACACCATAATCACTGTATAAGATGAAGTACACAACAATTATTCATTGCTATCAGGAACATTCTTTGCATTCAGAGACTGAAGTCCTTCCTTCCCACAGTCGCAGGTTGTTCCAATGTGTTGGTGTCGATAGGAGCAATTGATCTGGAGCAGAGGGCATTAAAGTGATTCACAGAGGACTGCCTAGAGGAGCAATATCAGGGGTCAAGTCCTGGGGAAAAAAGTGTGGGAACTCACCCAAGATCCACTGCAAACCCCCCCCCCCCAAAAAAAATTTTTATAATATATATTTCGCTGAAAATTCAGTGCAACATTTATTGTAAAGTGCCAGTTTACATAAACAACTGCAAAATTAACATGAAATAAACAAATATATATAGGGACCCACACCTATCAGACAATGGGGGCATATCCTAGCGATATGCCCCCATTGTCTGAGATGGGAAAACCCCTTTAAAATACAATACATGTGAATGAAAAAAAAAAAAAAAGCACAGAAAGTCTAGCATGCTGTAATTTGTGTCGCTGCGGACTGAGCCAAATGTACACATTGTGATCAAAACAAAACCTCCCCTTATATATAATTTACTTACAGTTCTGAAGACTCAGGGGTGCTGGCAGGCTTGGCCAAGCAGAAGGAGTGTGGGACTGTGAGGCCTTTTTTCTCCAAGCTGCTCCGGGCTGGAAGTGGGCACAATAAGAAAAAAATATTTTTTATTACACCTCAGGTCAGACCACCAATCAGACCCCCAATGTTAATCAGACCTCAGCTAACAGCCCCAATAAGATCCCCAATGTTAATAAGACCTCAGATCAATCCTCAGCTCAGAACCCAATATGAATGACCCCCAATCAGACCTCAGATAAGAGCCCCAGTGCCTCTCATCAGCCAGTAATAACAGCCCCCGCAATCATGTGCCAGTAATAACAGCCCCCCCAATCATGTGCCAGTAATACCAGACCCCCCCCAAAATTCCCCAATCACGTGCCAGTAATACCAGACCCCCCCCAATCATGTGCCAGTAATAACAGCCCCCGCAATCATGTGCCAGTAATAACAGCCCCCGCAATCATGTGCCAGTAATAACAGCCCCCCCAATCATGTGCCAGTAATACCAGACCCCCCCCAAAATTCCCCAATCACGTGCCAGTAATACCAGACCCCCCCCCAATCATGTGCCAGTAATACCAGACCCCCCAATCATGTGCCACTATACCAGACCCCCCCATCATGTGCCACTATACCAGACCCCCCCATCATGTGCCACTATACCAGACCCCCCCAATCATGTGCCACTATACAAGACCCCCCCCCAATCATGTGCCAGTAATACCAGACAGACCCCCCAATCATGTGGCAGTAATACCAGACAGACCCCCCAATCATGTGGCAGTAATACCAGACAGACCCCCCAATCATGTGGCAGTAATACCAGACAGACCCCCCCAATCATGTGGCAGTAATACCAGACACCCCCCCCCCCAATCTGTGCCAGTAATTCCAGGCCCCCCCAAATTCCCCAATCATGTGCCAGCCCAGTATAATACCAGGGCCCCCCCAAATCCCCCAATCATGTGCCAGCCCAGCATAATACCAGGGCCCCCCCAAATCCCCCAATCATGTGCCAGCCCAGCATAATACCAGGGCCCCCCCAAATCCCCCAATCATGTGCCAGTATAATATAGTTAAAAAAATAAAAAGATGAACACTTATACTTACCTGTTTGGAGCGATGCAGGCCTCTTCCAGCCTGTGTCCTGACTCCAGCGCTGTACGGCTCAGGCCGGCGGCGCAATGACGTCATCGCACTGCCTACGCCGGCCTCTGATAGGCTGCCGGCCTAGTAGTGCCGGCAGCCTATCAGAGGAACAGAAAAGGGACACACCTCCCTGCCCTGCTCCTCCGCAGCCTTCTGTTTGTATCGCTGTCCTGAGGACAGCGATATAAACAGAAACAGATCACCATGGAGATGAGCGCTTCACTTCCACAATGGAAGCGCTCATCTCAGTGCCTGCCGCCGCCGCCGCACACTGCCTGCCCCGCCGCACACAGACTATGATGAAAGGGAACGGCGTTCCTGCCATAAGAAAAAGTGCAGGAACGCCGTTCCCACCGTTCCCCCTCGACTCGACCCCTGAGCAATATGCATTTGATCTATGAAAGTAAGCAGTTGTGTTGATCGAGCACTAAAGTGCTCTGGTGCTCGAGTAGAACACTTTAGAAGTCAATGGGAGAACCCAAGCATTAAACCAGGCACCCCCTGCTCTGAAGAGGGGAGGGTTAGGAAAAGGTCAGAAATTGATGGAAACACCACCAACATGTTTCCGGAACAGCAGGGGGAGAATGTCTGGATACATCTTGGACTCCAAGGTCGCTGCTGGGCCTCATTCACATTGTGGTACAATGGTTCAGGTAGTGGGACTCCTACACTCAAAGCCTATGCACTAAGGGAAAGGGCTGCCAAAAATTACAAGGATCCGGCGCTCCAATACACCCTTTGTTACACATGAAGGAGGGCATCATACACAGCCTTGAAAAATTATGATTGATGGCCTGCTGGTGACCCTCAAAAACATTAGGGGCGAGGGCCTGCTGCTGGTGACCCTCAAAAACATTAGGGGCGAGGGCCTGCTGCTGGTGACCCTCTAAAACATTAGGGGGGTAAAGGTCTGCTGCTGATCTGACCCTCTAAAACATTAGGGGTGAGGGCAGCCTAATAAGCATGTTGATATGATGGAGAAGGACGAGAAAAGAGAGATTGAACCATATACCCTTGTTTGTGGTGGAAGGAGTCCATGGGAATACAGAGTATTCAATATCCCATAAGAGCCACATGTAAAGTGCCTTTATGTTCAGCCGCTTTCCTCTGGTGGAGCAGAGAAGTCGGGGGCCATCCAGCCCTTGTTCATTTTGCTAAGAATCAACCGGCCAGCATTTTCAGTTGACAGGCGGATGCGCTTATCTGTTATAATGCCGCCAGCAGCACTAAATACCCGCTCAGACAAAACGCTGGCGGCAGGGCAGGCCAGCACCTCCAAGGCGTAGAGCGCCAGTTCGTGCCACGTGTCCAGCTTGGACACCCAGTAGTTGTAAGGCACTGAGGGATCACTGAGGATGCTGACACGGTCTGCTACGTACTCCTTTACCATTTTCCAAAACATATACCTCCTTGTGACACTAGGCCGCGCATCAGGGTGAGGGTGCTGACGGGGTGTCATGAAACTGTCCCAGGCCTTGGAGAGTGTTGTCCTGCCTCTGTTGGAACTGCTGTTTGTTCCCCTCGGTTGCCCAAGGAACTACGGACTCTGCCGCCAACGTTGTCAGCTGGAAATTTTTGGAGCAATTTTTCCACAAGGACCTTCTGGTATTACACCATTTTGCTCGTCCTCTCCACCACAGGAATGAGAGATGAGAAGTTCTCTTTGTAGCGGGGGTCGAGAAGGGTGAACAACCAGTAATCAGTGTTGGCCAAAATGCGTATAACGCGAGGGTCACGGGAAAGGCATCCTAACATAAAGTCAACCTAGAGGTCTAGGAATCCCTGCATCGCCCTCAACATCGTGACAGGGCAGAGACCTCCTGTTCATCCATCACCACGGATGATGCCAGTAGCTGACAGGGAGAAAGACAATGCAGCAATTGCAAGCGGCAGGTAAGTGTTTGATGTTCAGTTGTTACACTGTGTTCTTACCTGCCGTGCAGTTGCTGCATTGTCTTTCTCCTTGTCTGCTACTGGGCCGCTGGAGACGCCTTTCATCCGTGGTGATGGATGAACAGGAGGTCTCTGCCCTGTCACGATGTTGAGGGCGATGCAGGGATTCCTAGACCTCTAGGTTCGTGGGTATGAGCCCCCTCAACATTGAAGGCGGCTCATACAGCCAGGAGACTAGGGCTATTTTAGGGAAGCTTTAGGAGGTGACCAGCTCCTATAGCCTAGTATTTGGTGACATTGTACGGTGGGGAGTTTCCCCCACTCCCTACCGTGACAGTATGTCAAACTTGGATGGCCCTCAGATCTTATCCATGCACAGCGCAACCATCTCTCATGCAAGGCAGACAAACCAAAACTGATCTCAGTCTCCAAGCCAAAGTATATAAAGAGACCTGAGACCTCACCCAACTCACCACTTTGCTCCAGCCAGTGAATTAACCCCACACACACCACACAGCAGGGAGACACTACTTAAAGGGGAATTGCACACACACGCAAAAGGCAACAGGTTGCCGCAGGCAACAGCATGCGTGGCCAGCAAGTCACGGCGCACACAGCAAAACCCGTGACACTGCCACAACATGCCAAAACAGCAACATGTTGCCATCGGCAACAGCAGGTGTGGCAACAGTGTCACGGCATACACCATAGGCCTTGACAGTGAGGTGGCGGGGACTTACTGCACTGCTCTACAATAGATGGTAAAGGTATAATTTTGACTACAGTATGCAATCCTGGCTGAGCAGCCTGACAGAAACGCTCACCAATGTGTAGTGTGCAGTGAGGACACACCCCATCACCCACCTAGGGAGCTGTGCAAGTGGAGGCAACCAGTGCTGCTCACATACTAGGACAGGTTGCTGGAGGCCACTTTAAATCATTCCAGGAGAACCCCTTTAAGAAAGAGAAAGCTGTGCGAAGAAAGCGCATCCATCCAGGACATCCAGTATTGAGGTGTAACTTAAAGGTGTTGTCCCGTTTAGAAAACGTATTTTTAAACACCCTGTTCATAAAAGGGGGTCCACGTCTCTTGGCCAGAATGAAGGGCGGTTATAAAAAGCTCCTCTCCCTCGCTCTGGAGGACCTGTCCTGTATTACACAGACAACCTGAAAGGACACTGTGTAATGTTTAATTTCACCTGTGGGGGCGCTGCAGGGAAAGTAATTACCTACCGCCAAGTTTCTTCACAGATCACAGGTGATCACCGGGGGTCCCAGCTTGTCAAAAGAAGGCCTTCTAATAAGTAGGGATTGTCAAAAGCAGAGAACCCCTTTAACTTACCATGATGATATACTGAATTACAGGTCAATACAAATTCTTCGTCTTTTTTCCCATTGGTATTAACAATAACATAGTCTGTCCTAATGTGGGATCGTTCCATCACACGCATCCCCTGTGGTCTTAATAGTACAACCGTCTTATACCCAAAGCCATAACAATGCAATTATTATCCAGACTTAGTGCCCCGCGTTTATCAAGTGCACCCATTATAATGGTCGCCTACAGGGTAAACAGATGCAGAGCACGATAAGGCTTTTTTTTTGCATAGCCCTTGCACGAAAATAACACACAGTTAATAGGTTTACCTTTGGTGAACTTATAGAAATATTTTTTTTTGAGAAATGCTTAAATGACAAAAACATTATTACCAAAACATCACCACAAGTTCTGCCATCAGCAACAGATGCGAGGTAGATAATACACTGTATGTGCGCGGAGGAGGGGGATTCTGGCAATGCCAACAACCAAGTCAGAAATATGCAGGGGGCTCTTTTAACCCACAAAACTTCTAAAAACTGTATGGGCGAGAGACTAATGGCGAGGCAGGGGCGTAATTAGAATTAAATTACAAAAAGCAAATAGCAAACAAAAGACACCATTTATTCTGCATGAGGGCACTGCCATTAGGGGGCACTGTTGCCATGAAGGGGGTAAATGTCACATCCACATCATGCCAGAACCCAAGGTTTCCAGCAGAACATTGTCCAGAGCATTGCACTGTCTGCACCTTCTTGTCGACGGTGCCATCTCTTCTCCAGATAAGTGACACATACACACCTGGTCATGCACATGATGTAACCTGATTCATCAGACCAAGCGCCTTCTTCCCATAGTACACCTGGTGCCATCTCTTCTCCAGGTAAGTGACACACACGGTTGTTCACATGAATGCACCCAGCCGTCCACATGATTTAATGTGATTCCTCAGACCAGAACACCTTCCTCTCATAGTGCACCTGGTGCCATTTCTTCTCCAGGTAAGTGAGACACACGGCTGTTTGCATGCTGTAACACAATTCATCAGACCTGGCCATCTTCTTCCCATGGCACACATGGTACCATCTCTTCTTCAGGTAGGTGACACATACAAAACTGGCCATGCACATGATGTAACCTGATTCATCAGACCAGGCCACCTTCCTCCCATAGTACACTTGGTGCCATCTCTTCCCCAGGTAAGTGACACATACACACCTGGTCATGCACATGATGTAACCTGATTCATCAGACCAAGCGCCTTCTTCCCATAGTACACCTGGTGCCATCTCTTCTCCAGGTAAGTGACACACACGGTTGTTCACATGATGTAACACGATTCATCAGATATGGCCGTCTTCTTCCCATATGGCACACATGGTACCATCTCTTCGTCAGGTAAGTGACACACACACACCGGGCTATGCACATGATTCACCCTGCTTCATCAGACCAGGCCACCTTCTTCCTATGGTACACCTGGCGCCATCTCTTCTCCTGGTAAGTGACACATACACACCTGGCCATGAACATGATGTAACCTGACTCATCAGACCAGGCCACCTTCTTCCTATAGTACACCTGGCGCCATCTCTTCTCCAAGTAAGTGGCACACACACACCTGGCCATGAACATGATGTAACCTGACTCATCAGACCAGGCCACCTTCTTCCTATAGTACACCTGGTGCCATCTCTTCTCCTGGTAAGTGACACATACACACCTGGCCATGAACATGATGTAACCTGACTCATCAGACCAGGCCACCTTCTTCCTATAGTACACCTGGCGCCATCTCTTCTCCAGGTAAGTGGCACACACACACCTGGCCATGAACATGATGTAACCTGACTCATCAGACCAGGCCACCTTCTTCCTATAGTACACCTGGTGCCATCTCTTCTCCTGGTAAGTGACACATACACACCTGGCCATGAACATGATGTAACCTGACTCATCAGACCAGGCCACCTTCTTCCTATAGTACACCTGGCGCCATCTCTTCTCCAGGTAAGTGGCACACACACACCTGGCCATGAACATGATGTAATCTGACTCATCAGAACAGGCCACCTTCTTCCTATAGTACACCTGGTGCCATCTCTTCTCCTGGTAAGTGACACATACACACCTGGCCATGCACATGATATAACCCGATTCATCAGACCAGGTCCGCATGGACACCCTGGTCTGTCGCTTCACAGCCCCATGTACAGGCAGCTGTGGTATTCCGACACCCATCATCGGCAGCAGGAACGTTGGCAGCAGTATGCTCCGCAGCGCCTCTTCTGGGGGATCAGCCGTACAGAATACAGTGTGGCTGATCCCTGCGCTATTACATCACGTCTGATTTGCAGACTCTTCGTGAAATACATTAATGGACATACCGTGGAGCTGATATGGATTATCTGCGGGTTATCTCTGCTGTTTGGGAAGAGCAGTAATTACTAAGATCAATACCTCACATTACTGATGGCTTTATAACCAAACCGTCAATCTGTACAGATTATAGAATATGAAGATAATTAGCGGCCGACTTACCTCATAGCGGTGCTGGTGACCTCTGCGCGGAGCAAACATCGACAAGAGGACCTGAAAGACACAAACATGAAAATATCTTGTAACTAGTGTGATGTTAGTGCAGGAAATCCAACTGTAGGCGGCCATCACGGGAAAGCTGGAGGGATATATACTATCTATCTATATATGTATACATTGTGCCTGTAAACAGATTCACCAAGACGCACGTTTCATGCCTCAGTCTTAATACAAAATCCGCTGAGGTAACATACGGACAGATTATTAGAGGCGCACTCCCCTTATTGACGTAGTCGCACATTTGCACAGGGGACTGATCAGTTTACCCCAACTGGTAAAACTGGTGCATTCTGGCGCCAGATCTCACCAGTTATACAGAGGTGAGGTGTTCTACACAGGCGCCGCTTATCTCTTCTGGCAGAGGCGACCCAAAGGAATCAGTGCATTCTGGCCTCAGATCTCTCCAGTTAGGGCTCATGCCCACGACCATATGAATTTTGAGGTCCGCAAAAAATACGGATTACGTCTGTGTGCATTCTGTATTTTGCGGAATGGAACAGCTGGCCCCTAATAGAACAGTGGACAATAATAGGATATGTTCTATTGTTTTGCGGAACGGGCATACGAAAATGGAATGCACATGGAGTAACTTCCGTTTTTATGGCAGACCGTATGCGGAACCATTTATTTCAATGGGTCCGCAAAAAAAATAAAAGAAAGAAAATACATTTGTGTGAATGAGGCCTTACAGAGATGAGACATGTTACACAGGCGCCGCTTATCTCTTCTGGTAGAAGCAATCTGAATGACTTGATGCATTCTGGCGTCAGATCTCTCCAATTATACAGAGATGAGGTGTTCTACACAGGCGCCACTTATCTCTTCTGGCTGAGGCAATCTGAATGAATTGGTGCATTCTGGCCTCAGATCTTTCCAGTTATACAGAGATTACACAGGCACCGCTTATCTCTTCTGGTAGAAGTGATCTATATGCCCCGAGCTCCTCCTTTTGTGCCAGCTTCTGGAACAGGAAGGCAAGATTAATGTTTGGTTGTTTGTAAACTCTAGAGGAGGGAAGGAAGCCAGAACTGGGGGGAATGTGCAAAAACTACGGCGCCAAACAAAATGTCCAAAATTGTATATCTGGCGGCAGAATACTGTCTGACCGGCTTTTGCCAGGGCAGGGCACAAGTCAACGGACAAGTAGTCAGGCACATCATTTCTCAAGCCCCTCCACCACTACCACTTCCACTTTTTTGTTCATGCACATTGGGGGTCATTCGGCATACTTCTGGATTATGAGCCTAACTTATGACAAGGCCTGATCATTATGTAAGCCGTGTACCGGGGTGGGCTTCCCAGGATACAGTGAAGTCACGAACGAGGAAAGCAACCCCAACACCAGCTTTTGCTAAAACAGAATTTTACTTAAATGTGGCAATAAACACGACCACAAATGCTGGGAACATACAATAAATTTACATACACCCAGCCCGAAGGCTGAGGCCCCTGCGCTGCACAGCACGGCGCCCTCTGATGGATGCAGGGAGACAGTGCAGTAATTTACCTACTGGCGGGCACAACTAAACTGCCACACCTTACCTGTTATTACCCTAAAAACAAAAACTACTGTATGGGTGTGTGGTATGGGCTAGCCTGCGGTGCAGCACAACAGCTTGCAATCTTACCAAGCTCTACAGTATTCCCTCTCCCATAAATGGTCCTGTAGCACATGCCTGAGTATTCCTCCGGAGCAAAAACACCAGCCTGGCTTGAGTTTGTGAAAATGTTATCAGCTCTCCAATGTGAAATGTCACTTTAAGTTATAGAGTCCTTGCAATGAACAGTAGTAACACTTGTGGCCTGACACAAACCGAAAGCCCTAACTAACTACAGGCCTGGTCTCAGTCTCTAGGCGCCAACACTGTAATGAGGTGCGTGCACGATCTTACCAACCAGGGTCTGCTTAGCATCCGCTGGTGACTCTGAACAGAACAAATGTCTCTCCAACAAGCATGCGGTACCGCAGTGTGTGTTGCTTTGTTCCTCTGCTCTCATCAGCATTCCTGGCAGCAATCTTCCTTCCTCTGGACAGGATCAGGGTCTTGGACACGATCAGCTTCACTTAGCTGCAGCTCTGGTAACTGAGGGATGTTCTCACACCTGGATGCCGTGATGCTCACACAGTTCCTCAGTCTCTGCTCCCTCTAATGGCTGCTGTCTCCTTCTCTCCTCTCCAGACTCTGTGTAAAACCCCACTTCTCTTATGAATATGAATATATATATGAAGTCTGTACCTGTGTTTAGGAAATAGCGGCATCTTGTGGCCAAACAGCAGAATGTCAGTCCAGAATATTTAATTTAATCCACACAGTGTTCAAACAATGAGAGCTGTTTCCCCATCTCACAATTAATTAGGCACATTCTCCAACAGCGCAGGGGGGAATCCTTACGCCGGTCTTTGTAAATGACCCCCACTGCCTTTGAGCCTTATATTTGACGTATAAATGAGGATTAGCTCCCAGCATACACATAAAGCGTGTCCATAGGAAAGAGCGCCAGTTTGGCTTCGCCAGGCCGGTACACGTTGACATACCTCTGTTCCTATTGCAGTAGACCACGCTTTTCTACACGGAGAGCAGCTGCAAAAAACGTATACCACATGTGATTCTTTATGATGGTACCCTATAGTTACTGTTATTTATTAGGTACATGTATGACGTATACCGCCAATGAGCTACACCTGGCATCAAGGGCGTAGCTAAAGGCTCATGGGCCCTGGTGCAAGAGTTCAGCTTGGGGCCCCCCCCCGCCCCCCCTTCACTCAGCGCTGGTGCACCTAGCTTTTCTGCAGCCCGAGGCAAAAATTGAAACGCCCCCCCCCCCCCATGCCAAATTCTCAACCTAACCCCTTCCCTCCAGTCCTACTGTTAAAGGGGTTGTCCTCTTTTTACTACTGAGGTCATCAATATCACAACGGCAGGGTCCCACAGCACCCCTGCCGATCAGCTGTTTGCAGAGAGGGCAGCGCTCATATGAGAGCTGCTTTCTCTGCTCTGTTCACCTGCTCGCCGTAGCATTGGCAGTGATGAGCAGGTAAACAGAGAAGGCAGCGCTCATACAAAAAAAAAAAAGCGGACAACCCCTTTAAAGACATACTTGGAAAATATTACATACAGCGCTACAGAACATACAGGGTCATACAGCCCCACATATGTACTTCTTCCATCCAGTGACTTATTTTTTCTGAAGTAGATATTCTATTTTCTCTTCTTCTCCTCTCAGACCAGACCGCCATAGTGACTTCTTTCAGCCGCACCTCGTCTCTGCAGAGTTTAACAAACAGACATCTTACTTTCCTACTTTTCATCCTCCTCCTCACCTTCTCAACACCCCATCCTGCCACGTCCAATAATGTCTCCGCTGTGCCCCCAATGTTATCCTGCAGAAACAGTCCCCCTGAAAGTACTGGTACCACACAGAGCGTCAGTACAAAAACACCCCTTTATATTGTGCGCCAGTACAAAAAATACCCCTTTCAGATCAGACCCTCATATAAAACCTCTAATGAGACCGCCCATCTCAGACCAAACCCCCTTTAGACCTCTATGTCAGACCCCAGATCAGACCCCCCCTTTAGACCTCCATGTAAGACCCCGACCCAATATCAGACCTCAGATAAGACCCCCATTAGACCTCTCCAGGCCCCAATCAGATGTCTATACCCCATTAGACCTCTCCAGACCCCCAGTCAGACCTCCAGACCCTCAGTCAGACCTCCATACCCCCCATTAGACCTCTCCAGACCCCCAGTCAGACCAGCAAACCCCATTAGACATCTCCAGACACCCAGTCAGACCTCTCCAGAACCCCAGGCAGACCTCCAGACCCCCCAGTCAGACCACTCCAGACCCCCCCCCAGCGAGACCACTCCAGACCCCTAATGAGACCTCCAGAACCCCCATTAGACCTCTCCAGACCCACTGTGAGACCTCTCCAGACCCCCAGTCAAACCACTTCAGACCCCCAGTAAGACCTCCAGACTTCCCATTAAACCTCCCCAGACCCCCCATTAGACCTCTCCAGACCCCCAATAAGACCTCCATATCAGACCTCAGATCAGACTGTAAAATAATAAAATAACTTACCTCTCCTGTCTCCTGCCACCACTCTCCTTAGGTCCCACGCTGCACAGTCACCTTACCTCCTGCAGCGTCAGGTCAGAGTGCGCTCTGTACGTCCTGACTCTGCAAGCAGCCAAGACACAGCAGCGCAGGAGGACCTGAGAAGAGTAAGCAGGAGGAGGGGTAAGTACAGCGCTCGCAGCGCTTCACCCCGCCTCCTCCTCCTGCAGACTAGTGAGAGCTTCCATTATGGTAGCGCTCACTAGTATTCCCTTTATAAGATGCACTGCATCTTATAAAAGGGAAAAGTACAGTACCACTGGCAAGGGGGGCCCTCTGGGGCTTAGGGGCCCAGTCGCAACTGCGACCGCTGCAACTCCTATAGCTACGCCACTGCCTGGCGTGATGCGCCATGCTGGTACATAAGATGCATGATATACTGTATACAGTATTAATTCCAAGGGGCGCTATGGCCACCATAGAAACATAGAAACATAGAATGTGTCGGCAGATAAGAACCATGTGGCCCATCTAGTCTGCCCATATACTGAATACTATGGATAGCCCCTGGCCCTATCTTATATGAAAGATGGCCTTATGCCTATCCCATGTATGCTTAAACTCCTCCACTGTATTTGCAGCTACCACTTCTGCAGGAAGGCTATTCCATGCATCCACTACTCTCTCAGTAAAGTAATACTTCCTGATATTACTTTTAAACCTTTGCCCCTCTAATTTAAAACGATGTCCTCTTGTAGCAGTTTTTCTTCTTTTAAATATTCTCTCCTCTTTTACCTTGTTGATTCCCTTTATGTATTTAGCAGTTTCTATCATATCCCCTCTGTCTCGTCTTTCTTCCAAGCTCTACATGTTAAGGTCCTTTATCTTTCCTGGTAAGTTTTATCCTGCAATCCATGTACCAGTTTAGTAGCTCTTCTCTGAACTCTCCCTAAAGTATCAATATCCTTCTGGAGATATGGTCTCCAGTACTGAGCACAATACTCCAGATGAGGTCTCACTAGTGCTCTGTAGAGCGGCATGAGCACCTCCCTCTGTCTACTGGTAATTCCTCTCCCTATATACCCCAGCATTCTGCTAGCATCTCCTGCTGCTCTGTGACATGGTCTGCCTACCTTTGAGTCTTCTGAAATAATGATCCCTAATCCCTTTCCTCAGATACTGAGGTTAGGACTGTATCACTGATTTTATATTCTGCTCTTGTGTTTTTACGTCCCAGGTGCATTATCTTGCACTTATCAACATTAAATTTTAGTTGCCAGATTTTTGACCATTCCTCTAGTATTCCTAAGTCCTTTTCTATTTGGTGTATCCCTCCAGACAACTGCGGCCTGTGCCAGCGGCACACGTTCCCTTATAGACGCCATTATAACCAACTGCTGCAAAACCGTAGGAGTAAGAAAACACAGGAATCCTATGGTCGCTTATGACTAAAACGCAACATTTTCGGGGCGTGGCCTGCACAGCTAACCTCTGCTACTCTAGCACCTTATTTCATGAGGAATATAGCTCCTAAAGAAGGACTTCCAATGGAACGAGTGAAAAAATGTCAAGGCCTGGCAAATCTCAGAGTTCTTTCACAAACCTGCGTCACAGAGTGGAAGACCAAAGCTAACACCATCACCATCATGCTCGGGCTCGCCTGCTTCCTCCCCTGGGTGGACTACTGCTGTACCCATACAGATGCCCGAGGTCCTCATGTGCTCACAGAGGACTTGCTTAGAGGCACGCTGGAGTCACTGCGCACGTCTTTGAAAGAGGACATCCACAACACACTCAGAGAAGTGCAAAGGGAAGTTTCACAGCTTGAGGAGCGCACCTCTCATCTAGAAGGCAAGATGGCGTGACTGACCGCTTCCCACAATCTGCTAATAGACGCCAACGAAGCCCTCGAGTAGGAAGTTGGAAAGCTAGCAGGCAAATGGCACAATGTGTAAGATCGTAATTGGCACAATAATATAAGCCTCAGAGGGGTGCCTGAATCAGTAGGTGCAGATGAACTCGGCTCCTTACTAAAAAAACCTCCTTAAGGATGCCATACCAGGCCTATCAGAGCTGGACATGACCATAGACAGGATCCACCGGATCCCCTGCAGGCTTAGACCCTGCTACCTCTAGGGATATTTTAGCAAGAATTCATTTTTTTCATGTTAAAGAAGCTTTTCTAAGAGCTCTAAGAAAACACTCCGAACCTTCAGACCTATTTACAGGCATAGCAGTGTTCCCTGACCTGTCGATGGAAACCTTAGCTAAAAGAAGGGAATTTGCTGCCATAACCAGAATCCTGAGATAGAAGCAAATCCACTACAGGTGGGGATTCCCAGTAAATCTAGTAATTTCACAAAATGGCGCCTTGCACGTGTGTAGCTCCCCAAAGGCAGCCGCACAGAAGATGAGAGCTTTGGGCTTACTGCCAGAAGATTCTTTGCTGGCCGGCGAGACACATCGCAGACAGGGCAAGATTCCCTTGGCGTGGACCCCGGCCTGAGCTGGACTAATCTGAATAGTACGGTGCTGTAAGGTAGCGGCATGACTTGCTCCTTCGCACCCTCTTCACCCAGGGGCAGATGCCTCATCTATGGCTTCACTCATATGAAGCATTCTGGACTTCTCTGGGTCAGTACTAGTTATGGTTTAACACAGTTAATTTCCCTTTATTTCTATATGTTCTTTCATATTTTTTCAGGCATGTGACAACATTGTTATCACTTCCAAGAAAGGCCCACATGATGGTCTTCTAGAATTGAATGAAGAATAGATGGTTTATTGTTATGATGGGATTTAAAGTATTTTCTTTAAATGTGAAAGGGCTAAACTCCCCTTATAAAAAGAGGCAATTAAGGTCAGATGCTTTAAGCGCACATTGCAATGTCCTCATGGTTCAAGAATCCCATTTATTGTCAGCAGATTTACACAGATGTTATCACCCAGATTTTTCCCACATCTTTCATTATCCTGCATTTAAGGGGAAAAAAAGCAGGAGTCCTTTTGGCCATTAAGAGAGATGTAACGTTCATGGTATCCTCAGTGATCACAGACACTAACGCTGGGTTCACACCTAGGCGTTTCTCAAACACGCGTTTTTGTCGCGCGTTTTATGCGCGTTTTTTTTAATAGTGAACGCGCGTTTGGGTGATTGACAGCAGTGTTGTCCAAAGAGTCTATGGCCCAAACGCGCGTCAAACGCGCCAAAAAAAGCTCCTGTACTTGTTTGAGCGTCGGGCGTTTTACAGCGCGATCGTACGCGCTGTAAAACGCCCAGGTGTGAACCCTTCCCATAGGGAATCATTGGTTCTTGCCTGTTGTGCGTTTTACAGCGCGTAGGAACGCGCTGTAAAACGCTCAGGTGTGAACCCAGCGTAAGGATCCAGTAGACTCACTAGTACTAGGAGAATTCAGCCCAAGGTAACAGTTGTACCCAGTTGTCGTGTTGGGCTGAAACAAAATGCCGGGGATAGTTCTCCAATATTTGATTGACCCGCTCCACTTGCCCGTTGGTCTGGGGATGATAACTGGAAGAGAAGTCCAGCTCAATTTCGACCAGCCGGCAAAGATCTCTCCAGAGCTTAAAGGTAAACTGGACTCCTGGATTGGAAACAATATGCCAAGGTAAACGAAGCAAGCGGAATATGTGTCTCATGAACAGTTGAGCAAGTTCAGTAGCCGAGGGCAGTCCAGCCAAAGGAACAAAGTGCGCCATCTTGGAAAAGCGGTCCACGACCACCCAAATAGCTGTACATCTGGCAGAAGAGGGCAGATCTGTAACAAAGTCCATGGAAATGTGTTGCCATGGGGCATTAGGAACAGGAAGGGGTAACAACAACCCAGGTGGTTTGGTCCTGGAGACTTTATTCTGAGCACAGACTGTGCAGGAAGACACATAATCACGTACATCCTTAGACAGTGTGGGCCACCAGTAGTGGCGAGACAAAAGTTTTGTGGTCTTGCGGATCCCTGGGTGACCGCCAGTTTGGAGTTGTGCCCCCAAGCTAGAATACGTTTTCTCTTGCAGATGGCACAAATTTCTTCCCGGGAGGAATGTCTTTTAACAGGACAGGAGCCACTGTGATCAATAGAGCAGGATCTACAATGTACTGGGGCTCCTCCCAGTGGTCGGAGAAGTCAAATGACCGCGACAGAGTATCCGCCTTGATGTTCTTCTCGGCCGGGCGAAAGTGCAGCTCAAAATCCAAACAGGAGAAGAAGAGTGCCCATCTGTCTTGGCGAGGGTTCAAACGCTGGGCTGTCTGCAGATATGTAAGGTTCTTGTGGTCAGTGAAGATTATTACTAACGCCACTCCTCCAAGGCAAGTTTTATGGCCAGAAGCTCCCTGTCTCCTATACAGTAATTACTTTCAGCAAGGGAAAAGAGCTTGGAGTAGAATCCACATGTAAACATCTTGCCCTTGGAACCTTTTTGTAGTAAAACAGCACCGGCTCCTATGGAGGAGGCATCCACTTCTTAAAAGAATTGGCAGGAGACATCGGGGTGACGCTGAACAGGTGCAAAAACTAAAGACCTTTTTAATTGGATGAAGGCGGCCTCCGCTTCAGGAGTCCAGTCTCTGGCATTTATCCCTTTCCTGGTAAGAGCAGAGATCGGAGATGTAAGAGATGAAAAATTTGGAATGAACTGACAAAAGAAATTAGCAAATCCAAGGAAGCGCTGTATAGCACAAAGACCCTGTGGGCGGGGCCAGTCCATTCAATTTCTCAGGATCCATCTGCAACCCGGCATACAAGATTATGTATCCGAGGAATGGTATGTAGCTGGCCAGCTAAGACCTGTCCTAGGTTGCTAGTATAGCTTATATGTGTATACAGCTAGACCTGACAATAGCCTTAATACAGTTCCTATGTTTATGTGTTAAAGACAAAAGCAGAGTTATTTACTGTGACACTCACGTCATATAACTGTTATATTTTGTGTTCACAGAAGCAGAAAAAGATAATATGCATTTAAGATTCATTTTGTAATGTAAGGTAAGCTCAGTGACACAGCAGAAACAACAAAAAGCATAGTGTAAATCTGTTGTTGCTGGGCAGAAGTCTAGACCAATCACAGCCAGCCTCACACACAGCCTGTCTGGGAATTCCCCTAGCAGGAGCTGCTGGAATAATTACTCACCAGGGAGAGGAGCTGAACAGACACACAGTCCCAGTCAGAGTCCAGTTTTATGGGAACAAGAGGCCAAAATAGGTATTTAGAACAGTTATGCACTGGCCACCAATGAATATAATATTGGGGAGGGAGGGGGGCCGCACTGGCCACCAATGAATCAGGTAAAAAAAA